>NC_140999.1:186075380-186482790 GCF_052327205.1 Somniosus microcephalus | reverse complement strand
CCCGTGGGTCGTGCCCCCCCGAGGGTCGCGGCGCCCCCCGAGGGTCGCGGCCCCCCCCCGAGGGTCGCGCCCACCCCCCCGAGGTGAAGACCGCCGATTGCAGCTGTGCGAGACGGCCGGGGGGCCGGTTGCCAGGGTGACGCTTGGCGGCCCCCCCCGAGCGTCGCGCCCCCCCCCCCGAGGTGAAGACCGCCGATTGCAGCTGTGCGAGACGGCCGGGGGGCCGGTTGCCAGGGTGACGGTTGCCCGCTCAGCAAGCCCTGCCCCTCGGCCGAGCCAGAGAGAGACGCCGCGTCTCAGCTCCTGCTGCGCGCGCACCCTAGCGGCGCTGGGCTGAGGCTCGGCCCTCCAGCTTTCGAGTGGGGCCGGGAGGTGCCTAGCTCGGGCGTGGGTGCGGAGGAGACGCCGAGGCTTCTATGCCTACCTGGAAAAACGGGGAAAGGTAGGAAAATTAATGAGATTAGATAAGTTAATTACTTTCTAAATCATTTTTTTTTAAAACAATATGGGCTAGATTTTCAGTTGCTTGCGCCAGCAGTTAGCGCCTTAAGAGAAGTGATTTTCGGGCGCTATGCATGTAGCGCCTGGGCGCAGCGCAGTTTGCGCCCCGCCCCAAATTAAGTTGCCCGTTAGCGCCGGCGCAAAGTTTAGCGGCCGCCCGGATGCGCGCGCAGAAAATGACGTCACATCCTCGTGCAACGCCCTTTGGCCGCCCCGAATCCAAACTTCAGTCGGACCGCCCCATTGTGCGGCTGGCGTCCAGAGCGTTTGTAAAATGGAACGCAACACACCCTGGGGAGCGCAAATTAAAGGGCACTCCTCCTGCACTATATACGGCACTCTGCATGTGTTGTGTGGAAGGATCCAGTGTGTGGTTGCGAACGGTGTATTTATGTTTCCGGACACCACCACCACCACCTCCTCCTCCTCCTCCTCCTCCTCCTCCTCCTCCTCCTCCTCCTCATCATCATCATCATCATCATCATCATCATCATCTTTTCCCCCCCAGACTCTGCCTTTGAAAAAAACACATGCACCCTTCCCCTTTAAGAGCTCACTGGCACCAGAGTGTCTGCCGTGCGCTGCGCCCGAGCTCGGGTGTTGCGCACTGCACCGCCGGCTTAGCGCCTAAAGATAGTAGTGGAACGCCTCTTTTAGCGCTCCACCAACCTCTTAGGGCGAAGCCACTGAATTTCCGGCAACGGGGCGCTACTTTGGGGCGGGCGCTAACTTCGGGCGGGCGCTAAGGTTAGCGCCCCAAAACTGTCTATACTGAAAATCTAGGCCTCTGTGTTTTAAAAGCAACGTTTTTTTTTAAGACGCAGAAAGCGGGAAAAAGGAAAAGTTTGGAATCAAGATGGCGGCGACTCACCTCGGTTCAGAACGATAAGGCTCGGCCATACACACACCGATTGGCCCGGCGGCACACGCCAGCAACCCGGCGTACGATTGGTCGAGCTCGAGGTCACTCTGTCGCTAATGAGCGGATAATGAGATGCTAATGAGCGGAACGTTGAAGGTTTTTGGGATACCGCGGGCGCGATTTTAGCCCGGCCAAAACATAAATACACTTAAAACCGTCTCGGAAGCGTAAGCTTTCTTTGGAGGTAACGCGCGCGTAGGTACGCCCTGTAACTTTCGAGCGCATAGCCCGACAGACGCACACGCGATGACAGACAGACAGAATGACAGAATGACAGAATGACAGACAGACAGACAGAAGTTCCGATTTATATATATAGATATAGATATATATATATATATATATATAGAAGATATAGAATACCACGGCAACTATATATTACATAATATTTTCACAGGGTAATTAAATAAAATTGATAATTACGGGAATAAGTCTGTTATTGGTACAATGAGAGAGAAATCCCAAATATTGCGGGGGGGGGGAAACATCAGATAATTTGTAATCCTGTCCTGTTTAACTTTCCCATCTTGCCAGGTGGGAGTTTTATTTGTAACCAGAATAATCCCTTTTATATTCTGTTAAAACCTGAAGGCTTATCGCATCATTCTCCAATGGCCTTTTAACAAGCCTGTCTAGTTCTGTGTATCAGTGAGGGAAGCAGAGGGAACAACAGGGACAGGAATTGCATAATCTAATTAGTTATGGTGCTTCCTGTACGTCGGCACAGTTCTCAAGGTTGAAGTCGGCAGCATTGATCAGCTGCTCGGCGTCTGTCTGTGTGTGTCTGTGTGTGTGTGTGTGTGTGTATGGATGTAGATGTGTGCGCTCAGGCTGTGAAGCTGGCAGGCTGCAGGTGCAGTCCGACACGACAGAGATCACCGCCAACTCGACTCCAGAACAGAGATTAATCCTCATCTGGCATCCGGGGCTGGTGGATGGAATTGCTGTGTGGGGAGCAGTATTAGAGATCTGTGCCGCAACAGGTAATACATACCCGAGAGTGAGCGCTGGATCTGCCTCTCTCCCTCACTTTTTTATTTATTTTTTGTCATTCTCTCTGTCTGACAGTCATTTCCTCTGTCTGTCGATTTCATGTCTCTGTCACTTCATAGCACTGGCAGTCAGAATGTGAAAGTATTATTATTTTGATAGAGATGTCTAAATAAAACAATGTCAAAGATGTGCAACTCTGAACTATATTTCTTTTGATTAAAGTCTATATTTGTAGTTGAAGTCATTAAAAAAAATAATGCTTTTCGAAAGAGTTACAGAGACCTTTGAGGTCTGAGATTTCTCTACTCTTTTCATTCTTAATTCTCTCCTCTCAGTGTCTCTCACCCTTTCTCTCCACTATTCATCTTGTGCCTTTTGATTAATATCTTTCAAAATTCGTCCTTTCTTAAATAAAAGGGAGAGGAAAGCCTTTGGTTTTCTACAGTTCTTGCCCTTGAATCTGATTTTTTTTTGCAATTCTCTCTTGTTCTGAGGCGTTTAGCTTTTCTCCCTTTAAGCTTTTGCTCTGGTGATGTTTCTCCTGTTCTCTATTTCAAGATCTTTTTCTCTCTCTCTCTCTCCCCACCCCACCCCCCTCTTTTTCTTGCTCATTATAACTCTCTCCCTATTTCTGTCCAAACTCTTTCTCATCCACTTATCCCATCCCCCTCTCTCCACCTCTCCATCTCTCCCTCACACGTCCTTCCTCTGCTTTTCCAGGATATACTGGCCTTGGAAGGGGTGCAGCACCGGAATGATACCAAGGCTAAAAGGATTAAATTATGAGGGCATGTTGCATAGACTAGGCTTGTATTCCCTCGAGTATAGAAGATTAAGGGGGTGATCTAATTGAGGTGTTTGCGATGATTAAAGGAGTTGATAGGCTAGATAGAGAGAAACTATTTCCTCTGGTGGGGGGAGTCCAGAACAAAGAGGCATAACCTTAAAATTAGAGCTAGGCCGTTCAGGAGTGAGTGAGTCAGGAAGCACTTCTTCACACAAAGGGTAGTGGAAATCTGGAACTCTCCCCCCTAAAAAGCTGTTGAGGCTGGGGGGATCAATTGACAATTTCAAAACTGAGTTTGTTAAATTTTTGTTAGGTAAGGGTTATGGAGCCGAGGTGGATAGATGGAGTTAAGATACAGATCAGCCATAATCTAATGGAATGACGGAACAGGCTTGAGGGGCTGAATGGCCTCCTCCTTGTTCCTACGTTCCTATGTTCCATGCAGCTCAGAGGCTTGTGAAAGATGATTTTCACAGTTCATTCATCGCTCTCCAGGAACTCTTGCACCTCCTCGCTCGTGTGCCCGATCCTGGAAAATTAAAGAGCTGGAATATCACAGAATCACAGAAACTCCACAGTGCAGATAGAGGCCATTTCGGCCCATCGAGCCTGCACCGACACATATCCCACCCGATCCCCGTAACCCCTACACCAACACATATCCCACCCTATCCCCGTAACCCCACGTATTTAATCCCCCTAACACTAAGGGTCAATTTATGGCTCCTCTCTCCTTCCTCTGTATTCACATTTTCCCTAGCTCACTATTAGAATCTTTCTTTTCTTTCTTCTCGGTTAACATTTTAAATTTTATTTACACAAACCTATTCCTGTCTTTTTCTCGTTACTTCACCTCTAGGTCTTTCGTTCTCTCCGGTTCTTTCTGATTATACGGAATCCAAAATAGTGAAACATTGTATAAGTTGTCAACTGATGCCTTGATCATTGATGTGAATGATACTGAAAAGCTGCTGTTATTATCAGAATTAACCATATTCCTTCAACTCGCTCCTCAAAATTCAGTTATGTGCATATGTGTGCACATATATATGTGTGTGTGTATAAATATATATGTGTGTGTGTGTAAATCTATGTATATATTTGTGCATATATATGTGTTTTAATCAATGTCCCCCATAAGCTGCACTGCCTCCTGCGCTGCCTGCCTCCTTCAATGCGCACCCATTGAAATTTCTGCACACCTGCGGTATCTATGATGAAAAAACCAGTGAGTGGTCTGCACGGGACCTTGTAGATGACTGCGTGGCTGCACAGCTTAGCGGGAACTTTGATGTGATAGATATAATATATGTGCGTGTGTTTGTGTGTATATATATGTATAATGTGTGTGTATAAGAAAGAAAGACTTGCATTTATATAGCGCCTTTCATAGAAACATAGAAACATAGAAGATAGGAGCAGGAGTAGGCCATTCGGCCCCTCGAGCCTGCTCCGCCATTCAATGCGATTATGGCTGATCATCCAAATTCAGTACCCTGTCCCTGCCTTCTCTCCATATCCCTTGATCCCTTTAGCCTTAAGAAATATATCTAACTCCTTCTTGAATATATTTAATGAATTGGCATCTACTCCCTTCTGTGGCAGAGAATTCCACAGGTTCACCACTCTCTGGGTGAAGAAATTCCTCCTCATCTCAGTCCTAAATGGCTTACCCCTTATCCTTAGACTGTGACCCCTGGTTCTGGACTCCACGGCCATCGGGAACATCCTTCCTGCATCCAGTCTATCTAGTCCTGTTAGTATTTTATAAGTTTCAATGAGATCCCCTCTCATTCTTCTAAACTCCAGCGAGTATAAGCCTAATCGACCCAATCTCTCCTCATATGTCATCCCTGCCATCCCAGGTATCAGCCTGGTGAATCTTCGCTGAACTCGCTCCATGGCAAGAACATCCTTCCTCAGATAAGGCGACTAAAACTGCACACAATACTCAAGATGTGGTCTCACCAAGGCCCTGTACAACTGCAGCAAGACATCCTTGTTCCTATACTCGAACCCTCTCGCTACGAAGGCCAAAATACCATTTGCCTTCTTAACCGCCTGCTGCACCTGCATGCTTACCTTCAGCAACTGGTGCACAAGGACACCCAGGTCTCGTTGCACTTCCCCTTCTCCCAATCTATTACCATTCAGATAATAATCTGCCTTCCTGTTTTTGACACCAAAGTGGATAACCTCACATTTATCCACATTATATTGCATCTGCCATGCTTCTGCCCAATCACCCAACCTGTCCAAATCATACTGGAGTTTCTCGGCATCCTCCTTACAGCACACACTCCCACCCAGCTTTGTGTCGTCTGCAAACTTGGAGATATTACATCCAATTCCCTTGTCTAGATCATTAATATATATTGTGAATAGCTGGGGTCCCAGGACCGATCCCTGCCGTACCCCACTAGTCACTGCCCGCCACTCGAAAAAAGACCCGTTTATTCCAACTCTTTGCTTTCTGTCTGCCAACCAGTTCTCTATCCAAGTCAATACCTTGCCCCCAATCCCATGTGCCTTAACTTTACACGCAAATATCTTATGCGGGACCTTATCGAAAGCCTTCTGAAAGTCCAAATACACCACATCCACTGGTTCTCCCTTATCAATTTTACCAGTTACATCCTCAAAAAATTCCAGTAGATTAGTCAAGCACGATTTACCTTTTGTAAATCCATGTTAACTTTGTCCGATCCTGTCACTGTTTTCCAAGTGCTCTGCTGTTACATCTTTTATAATGGACTCTAGCATTTTCCCCACTACCGATGTCAGGCTTACTGGTCTGTAATTCCCCGTTTTCTCTCTACCACCTTTTTTGAATAGTGGGGTAACATTAGCGACCCTCCAATCCATGGGTACAGTTCCAGAGTCTATCGAATTTTGGAAGATGACCAGCAATGCATCTACTATTTCTAGGGCCACTTCCTTAAGTACCCTAGGATGTAGATTATCAGGCCCTGGGGATTTACTGGCTTTCAATCCCATCAATTTCCCTAACACTATTTCCCTACAAATACTGATTTCTTTCAGTTCCTCCCTCTCATTAGACCCTATGTTCCCCGACATCCCTGGGAGGTTATTTGTGTCCTCCTTTGTGAAGACAGAACCAATGCATGTATTTAATTGGTCACCCATTTCTTTGTTCCCCATTATAAATTCCCCTGATTCTGACTGCAAGGGACCAACGCTTGACTTCACCAATCTTTTTCTCTTCACACATCTATAAAAGCCTTTACAGTCAGTTGTTGTGTTCCCTGCAAGCTTACTCTCATACTCTATTTTCCCCCTCTTAATTAATCCCTTTGTCCTCCTTTGCTGAATCCTAAACTGCTCCCAATCCTCAGGTTTACTGCTTTTTCTGGCCAATTTATATGTCCTCTCCTTGGATCTTATGCTATCCCTAATTTCCCTTGTTAGCCACGGTTGAGTCACCTTCTTTGTTTTATTTTTATGCCAAACTGGGATGAACAGATTCTGTAGTTCAGTCATGCGATCTTTGAATGTTTGCCATTGCCTATCCACTGTCAACCCTTTGAGTGACATTCCCCAATCAATCCTGCCCAACTCTCACCTCATACCATCATAGTTTCCTTTATTTAAATTCAGGACCCTAGTCTCTGAGTCAACTACTTCACTCTTCATCTTAATGAAGAATTCTATCATATTATGATTGCTCTGACCCAAGGGGCCTCGCACAAAAAGATTGCTAATTAATCCTTTCTCATTACATAATACCCAGTCTAAGATGGCCTGATCTCTAGTTGGTTCCTCGACATATTGGTCCAGGAAACCATCCCGTATACACTCCAGGAATTCCTCCTCCACAGTATTGTTACTAATTTGGTTAGCCCAATCTATATGTAGATTAAAGTCACCCATGATAACTGCTGTGCCCTTATTGCACACATCTCTAATTTCCCTTTTAATGCCATCCCCAACCACCGCATTACTGTTTGACCACCGGACGTCTCAAAGTGCTTTACAGCCAATGAAGTACTTTTGAAGTGGAGTCACTGTTGTAATATATATATATATATATATATGTGTGTGCGCGTGTTTGTGTGCATATACGTGTATGTATATATATATGTATGTGTGTATATATATATATATATATATGTGTGTGTGTATGTTTGTAGTATTGACATATATATATATAATATAAATATAATTATCTGTCTGTACCTTTACCTCAAGGGTTCTGTCTAAATATCTATCCATGTGTCTATCTCTGACTGTTGAGTCTGACTCATTTGCAGTGTGACGTGCTCATGTTGCTCAAACAATTTAACCCATTTTGGGGAATGAGATTCCTCTTGTTTGATCATTTTGGAGAAAAAGCACAAAAGCAGAAAATGCCATCTTGTACTTGTGCCAACTCTCAGTAAAGTTATTGACAGCGGGAATGTCACCCCGTTGATGTTCTTTACTGTTGGCAGTATTGGCGCGTCTTTAAATACATTGGATCATCTGTCTCATTCTTCCAATGTCTTGTCCATTTAACCCTCGCTGTCTATGTGCATGCACAATACAAACCTTTAACACAATATATATTAATGGTCTAGATGAGGGAACTAGATGTAATATCTTCAAGTTTGCAGACAACACATAGCTGGGTGGGCGTGTGTGCAGTGAGGAGGATGCAGAGAAACTCCAGTACAATTTGGACAGGTTGGGCGATTGGGCAGATGCATGGCAGATGCAGTATAATGTGGATAAATGCGAGGTTATCCACTTTGGTGGCAAAAACAGGAAGACAGATTATTATCTGAACGGCAATAGATTGGGAAAAGGGGAAGTGCAACGAGACCTGGGTGTCCTTGTGCACCAGTCACTGAAGCTAAGCATGCAGGTGCAGCAGGCGGTTAAGAAGGCAAATGGTATGTTGGCCTTCATAGCGAGAGGATTCGAGTACAGGAGCAAGGATGTTTTGCTGCAGTTGTACAGGGCCTTGGTGAGACCACACCTTGAGTATTGTGTGCAGTTTTGGTCGCCTTATCTGAGGAAGGATGTTCTTGCCATGGAGGGAGTGCAGCGAAGGTTCACCAGACGTATGAAGCGAGATTGAGTTGATTAGGCTTATATTCGCTAGAGTTTAGAAGAATGAGAGGGGATCTCATTGAAACTTATAAAATTCTAACAGGACTAGACAGACTAGATGCAGGAATGATGTTCCCGATGGCGGGGGAGTCCAGAACCAGGGGTCGCAGTCTAAGGATAAGGTGTAAGCCATTTAGGACTGAGATGAGGAGGAATTTCTTCACCCAGAGAGTGGTGAACCTATGGAATTCTCTACCACAGAAGGCAGTTGAGGCCAATTCATTAAATATATTCAAGAAGGAGTTAAATATATTTCTTAAGGCTAAAGGGATCAAGGGATATGGGGAGAAAGCAGGGACAGGGTACTGAATTTGGATGATCAGCCATGATCGCATTGAATGGCGGAACAGGCTCGAGGGGCCGAATGGCCCACTCCTGCTCCTATCTTCTATGTTTGTATGTTTAAAAGCTTGGTAGTGGTGCACGTATCATAAAGGAGCTGTACACACTCTGTACAAGAAGGCTATATTGCTGCTCTACTGTTAGGGATCAGCCCTGGGTCAGTGGGTAGCAGTCTCACCTTTAGAGCCAAGATGTTTGTGGGTTCAAGTCCCACCCCAGAGACTTGAGCACAAAATCTAGGCTGACACTGAGGGAGTGCTGCACTGTCGGAGGGGCAGTTTGTCAGATGAGACGTTAAACTGAGGCCCCGTCTGCTCTCTCAGGTTGGATGTAAAATGCCCCACGGCACTATTTGAAATAAGAGCAGGGGATTTATCCCTGGTTGCCTGGCCAATATTTATCCCTCAACAAAACATCACATATAAAAAAAAAATACAGATGCACAAATTGCTGATTGTGCTCAAATTGGCCGTGGGGGTTTCCCTACTTTACAACCAACGTTCCCAGCTGTGTGTGGGTCCCGCGCAGTCTGGGCTTTTCAAATGTGCAATTTCACACATACTTGAAACTTTGAATGTGCCACTCAGCCCGTCAAAGGGATCGCGCACCCTCCAAAGAAATTAAGCAGAACATTGATTACAGCAGTGACTACACATCAAAAAAATGTCATCAGCTGTAAAGCGCTTTGGGACCTTCTGAGGCTGTGAAAGGCGCTATATAAATGCAATTTCCTACTTTTTTTTTACTATGCCATGTATGCACTCTGTACAGCTTGGAGTGAATGAATAGTGGCTCCTCTATCCCTGGTACCATTTGTTCTATGCTATTATCTGCTCCAACACTGTGTTGGGCACACAACATATCCAACGTGCCCAATCATGGGAGGTCAGACCTACATGAGCCACACAGTGCCACATGCACATAAAGAGTTAACTTCCAACTGCTGTGTGCTACATGTAACTGCCTATCTACAGCACATAACCTTTTCTTGTTATCTGCCAACTTTATGGCTTTGTTTGCTGGATGCTACCGTATTGATGTGTATATAGGCTTCCCCTGAATACGTGCCAATCCAGACAAACAGCAGAAGCCGCCCAACTGCTTCAGGATAAATCAGTCAGGTTACAAACCCTAAATAAAGGCCATGTAGTCACTCTACCCATCACTCCATCACTTGTATAGTGGATGGTCGTGGCAAAGATGTTAGAATTTGTCTATATGATCAAGTGACCCTTGCGCCAGGATGGCCAGCACTTGCATCACCCCTTCATGTTCTCAACAGTCAACTAGTCAACTAAAGGCAGTTCAGCACTCCTCGGAACATAGGCACAGGAGGAGGCCATTCAGCCCCTCGAGCCTGTTCTGCCATTCAGTGAGATCATGGCTGATCTGCGACCTAACTCCATATACCTGCCTTTGGCCCATATCCCTTTGGTTAACTAAAATCTATCAATCTCAGATTTAAAATCAACAATCAATCTAGCATCAATTGCCATTTGCGGAAGAGAGTTCCAAACTTCTACCACCCTTTATGTTTCCTAATTTCACTCCTGAAAGGTCTGGCTCTAATTTTTAGACTATGCCCCCTAGCCCTAGAATCCCCAACCAGTAGAAATAGTTTCTCTCTATCTAATCTATCCCCTTAATATCTTGAAAACTTCCATCAGATCACCCCTTAACCTTCTAAATTCCAGTTCAGCACTTAAACTTCAGCACAGCAAGTTGTATTTCTAGCCCAGCAACCTGAAGCCCAGGAGTAATAAATACTGCACAAAGAGAGATGGGAACATTTCTGTTTTATTTTTAGCTACTCTCATGAAGGCAGGACAAAGGCAGCGTGGAATTTGGAACGTGGGATAGCTGTAAAAAACAGAACAAGCTCCAAATAAAACGGGAGCACTTGGCCTATGAAATAAAGAATAGATTTGCCTTCCAAAGTTAGGCTTTATTAACTTTAAAATCGGCAGCATATCTTTCTACATCCAGTCCCAACTAAAGCTAGAAAAGGACTGAATTTAAGGTAGCCACAACACATCATGTGATCATCAACTACCAATGAGATTACAACACATATCCCAAGGCAGTTAACAAACAACGAATCACAATACTTTTACTAATCAAGGAATAATCACCACATTCACCCCTCCTTTAAAATATACTCCAACCTAATAACTTTTACAATTTACAATTAATTATTTACAACTAAACTATGCACGAGAATAAAACTATTTACATAACATTACGCATAAGTATTAAGTATCTCTCAACTAAAACAATATACTATAATATTTCAACAATTTTTAAAACATTACTATCAATTTAAAAGTCCATTTTCAATCGGTCGACCGGATATCTTGTTCGTGTCGACCTTCTTAACCTTGGTGAAATTCCTTGCCCTTCCACGCCAGAAGGCACAGAAGTATCTTCAACAGGAAGGCTATCCATATCCCGATTCTCAACGGTTTCCGGATTAGAAATCCCATCAGAAGATGAACTGGGACAGTCATAAACATCTATCAAAGGCTGACTAATAGAAGTATGATTATCTGCAATCGGATTGGAAATATTCGTAGTATCTGTAACAGCATCCACATTATCCGAATCATGACCATTATTATTATCCTCAGAAGAGGGCTGTCCCCCACAAGGAGCCAAGTCTTTAATTGAAACAGTACTTTCTTTCCCATCTTGGAATCGAATATGAGCATATTGGGAATTTGCCTCCAACAGCTCCACCTCCTCCACCAAGGGGTCATATTTTGACAATCTAACATGGCGTCGAAGCAACACAGGTCCCTGCATAGTAAGCCATGAAGGTACCGAATATCCCGTAGTAGATCTCCGCGGATAGTTAAAGAGCCTTTCATGGGGGGTCACATTAGTAGCCGTTGAAAGCAATGATCTAATGGAATGCAGGGCATCAGGCAGTACCATTTCCCACTGTGTATTCTTAAGGTTCCGGGATGTCAACGCCAACATAACTGCCTTCCAGATCACCCCATTGTATCATTCGCACTGTCCATTACCCTGGGGATTATACGGGGTAGTTCGACTAGTAGAAATTCCCCGACTCTCAAGGTATTCCTTCAACTGGGAAGACATAAAAGAACTTCCCTGATCCGAATGGATATACGCAGGCATCCCAAAGATGACAAAAAGTTGAGTCAAACATTTAATAACTGTAGCAGCTGATACATCTGCACAAGGAAAAGCAAAAGGGAACCTTGAAAACTCATCCACAACAGTAAATATATATCGGTTTTGAGTAGTTGAAGGAAGAGGTCCCTTAAAATCAACACTCAAACGTTCAAAAGGAGAAGTAGCCTTTATAAGATGAGCTCGTTGAGGCTTAAAGAAATTCGGTTTACACCGAGCACAGATAGAACATGATGAAGTCATCCGCTTGACGTCTTCAACTGAAAAAGGCAAGTTCTTACTGTGTACAAAGTGTATCATCCTCGTAACCCCAGGATGACATAAGGCATTGTGAAGATTAATAAGCGTATCTCCGTGAATCACCGAACAATAAGCCCTCGACAGTGCATCAGCAGCAACATTATCCTTCCCCGGACGATAAACTATGTCAAAATGGTAACATGCCAACTCAATCCTCCGTCTCATTATTTTATCATTTTTAATCTTTCCAAAATGTTTAACATCAAACATAAAGGACACAGATTTTTGGTCAGTTACCAACGTGAAATGTCGCCCCGATAAATAATGTCTCCATTTACGCAATGCTTCTACTATTGCGTATGCCTCTTTTTCTATTGAGGAATGTCTTTTTTCACTATTATTCAAAGTACGTGAGAAAAAGGCCACAGGTCTTCCATTTTGGTTCAAAGTAGCCCCAATTGCAAAATCCGAAGCATCCATCTCAATCACAAAGGGAACCTGCTCATCAATGGAATGCACAACTGCTCCTAAAATATCCTTTTTAAAATTCTCAAAACATGTCCTGGCCTCCCATGATAGAGGATATGTCGCAACCCGAATAAGAGGCCGGATCTTCCGTGAAAAATTTGCAATCCAATTAGAATAATAAGAAAACAGTCCAACAACTCGTTGCAAAGCCTTAGAATTAGTAGGACAAGGTAAATCGATCAATGGTCGCAGACGTTCTGGATCTGGTTTAATCTTATTTCCCGAAATAATATACCCCAATAGATTTACCTCAGTAGTCGAGAAGACACATTTCTCTTTGTTAAAAGTTAAACCAACTTTTTCCGCAGCTTGAAGGAATCTTTTTAAATTAGAATCATGCTCCACCCTTGATTTGCCACACACTGTGATGTCATCTAAGTATGAAAAGGTGTCAGAGAGGGAGTTATCACTTATAAAAGCATCCATTGCCCGTCGAAAACAAGCAACACCATTAGTAACACCAAATGGTATTCGGCAAAACTGATACAGCTTTCCACCAGCCTCAAAGGCCGTATATGGTTGATCCTTCTTAACAATAGGAATCTGATGATAAGCACTCTTTAAATCAATAGTGCTAAAAACTTTATACCGAGATACTTTATTGATAAGCTCATCAATCTTAGGCAAAGGGTACGCATCTAATTGAGTATACCTATTAATAGTTTGGGAATAGTCTATCACCATTCGTTTCTTGTGTCTCTCATTAGCCGTGACAACTACCTGTGCTCGCCAAGGCGAACAACTAGGTTCAATGATTCCTTCCAATAAGAGACGTTGAACTTCAGAATTAATAAATTCTCTATCCTGACTACTATATCTTCTTGACTTGGTAGCAATTGGCTTACAATCCGACATCAAATTGGAAAAAAGTGATAATGGAGGAATAGATAAAGAGGTTAATCCACAAATAGATAAAGGTGGCTTAGTCCCTCCAAATGAAAGACTAAGAGACTCGTGTAACTGAAGCACATCATGTCCAATCAAAATATCCGCACAGAGATTAGGCAAAACAGATAGGCGTATATCAGTATACGTATTACCCAGAAGAACCATTTTCACAAAGCAACAACCAGCTATTTGTGAAGTAAGGGTCGTCTGAGCCATACACACCTGATACGTAACAGGCGAAATTTTCAAATGCTTCTCCTTCGCAAACTGAAGACTTATAAAACTCTCAGTACTGCCCGTATCTATAAGGGCCTTCACTTCCAACCCATTAACTTGAGCCATAACTATAGCTTTGTTTAGGCCATGAGCAAATGCAGCAGAAATTGATGCAATAAACGCCCTATCTAAAGGCTGAATAGTCACAGAAGAGGTAGTGGAGGAAGACCCTCCCACACCAGGAGAAGGGAAGGTAATTGAACCTGATGATTTGCACACACGTGCATAATGACCTCTCTTGCCGCATTTACTACACACAGCCTCCCGAGCAGGGCACTTCAGACGAGGGTACCGGATATTCCCACAAAAATAACACTTCTGAATCCTAGAGGCGACGGCCGCCGAAGTAGAAACTGTTTCAAAATCTAGTAAACCACTCCCATTAAGTCCACATAATTCCTTTTCATCCGAAACTGCCGAAACCATAGTCGCAGGCCGATTAAAAAGGGCATAAGAATCCGAACTTCTCTGAGCCATATCCAATGTAGAAGCTTGCTCAAAAGCACTTTTAAGATCCAGAGTCTTATTTTCTAACAACCGCTGACGAATTGATCTAGACAGTAATCCATTAGTAAAAGCATCCCGTACCGATTCGTCCTTATATTCTTCAGCCGTCACAGCCTTATAATTACAGTCAACACTAAGGCACCGAAGTGCTTGTAAATAAGTATCCAAAGATTCTCCCACCTGCTGCCTACGGGCAGATAGAAGATGACGTGCAAATACCTCATTCTTTGATTTAACAAAAATCTTTTCCAATGTAGAAGTAGCCTCTTCATAAGTTTTACAGTGCAAAATATATTTATATACATCCGGGTCAATGTAGTTGATCAGCATATTCAGCTTATTTAGAGCCTCTTGATCCAACACGCCCAAAAAGTTTTTAAATGTACAATACCAATGTTTCCATTTATCATCCACTCCAGCAGAATTGGGGTCAGCCTTGAATCGTTCTGGTTGAAGATATCGCTCCATTCTAACATAAAGTTAATAAATTGAAATAAAGAATAGATTTGCCTTCCAAAGTTAGGCTTTATTAACTTTAAAATCGGCAGCATATCTTTCTACATCCAGTCCCAACTAAAGCTAGAAAAGGACTGAATTTAAGGTAGCCACAACACATCATGCGATCATCAACTACCAATGAGATTACAACACATATCCCAAGGCAGTTAACAAACAACGAATCACAATACTTTTACTAATCAAGGAATAATCACCACAGCCTATCAATGAAAACAGCGGGTGGTGGAAGTCTCCGCGCCAGACCGCGCAACAAAGGGGCTCATGTTTGGCCCCACAAGTGTGCATCGTCATAGGGGTAGGATTCGAGTAAGCACCTGATGTGGTGAAGTTTAGCCCCTCCTTCCCCCACTCCTCCCCCGAGGGCCGCCAGCTCTGGTTGGACGTAATCCTGAAGGTGTCATCACATGACCTCCAACCACCCCCCCCACCCGACCCTCAACACTCCCACCATTGGTCGCCCGACACGTCCATCCTCGCGGCGTCCCGCCTTCCCTGGCCAATCGGAAAGCGAACAGACTTTTTGTTACCCAATTGGATGATTCTTGACTGTCAGTCAAATGGCCTTTTTCTGCCCCCCCCCCATCTCAGATATTTTTCATTACTATCAACTAAAGTGTTCAGAGATTTTATTATTTTTAAAACACAATTTTTTTTTGGCCCCCGCTCCCCCCCCTTATGATTTTTCTCCCGGGTGTTGCTCGCCCTGGAGATTAATCTTCAATTCCTGGAGACTCCAGGGCGATCTAGGAGGGTTGGCAACTGTACCTTTCCCCACCCGCCGCCCCCCCCCCCCCCCCCGCCAAAAGTCAGACGGACTGAACTCCTAACAGTGCTGCCAAACAGGGAGCTAAGCGATACTGCAGCTGGTTCCACTGTGACATTGCAATGTCTGCAGTGGTTTGGTAGAACCAGTATATAGAAGCTAAAAGCCCCTTGTACCTTGGTGTTGCCTGATATATATATGTCTGAATTTAAGCCTAAAACTGGCTGTTTTGGAATTAGTATCCAAATGCTTTATGTGATTCTTTTTCTTGATATCCACTATTTTACCAGGGGCCTTATCTTGTTTATTTTAACTAGGTTAGTGATTCTGTTAAAATGGTGAGCACAAGATTTGCATAGAATGTACACCACAGACACAGGCCGCCCGACCCAACTGGTCCAACTCCCTCTACACTGCCCCATCAAACACTCCCAGAGCAGGGACATCACTGGTTAGCTGCAGCATAAATATCCCTCGACTACAGAATACTTTACTATAGTCACTGCTAAATCCAATAGGGAATTCAGGAGAAACCTCTTTACCCAGAGAGTGGTGAGAATGTGGAACTCGCTACCACAGGGAGTGGTTGAGGCGAATAGTATAGATGCATTTAAGGGGAAGTTGGATAAACACATGAGGGAGAAAGGAATAGAATGACATGAAGAGGGGTGGGAGGAGGCTCATGTGGAGTGTAAACACCGGCATGGACCTGTTGGACCGAATGGCCTGTTTCTGTCCTGTAAATACTATATACTGGGCAGAATTTTCATTGAGCCGTGGAGGCGGGATTGGAGGTGTGTGGGGGGTTAAAATCTTGAAATCGGGGGGGGACATGAATCCATCCCGCCCCCAACCCGCCTCCATGCCAGTTTCAAAGGAGGCGGGTACCCAACCCGCACTGGGACCCACCTCCCCGAGGCGGGATGGGGTTAGTGCCAATTAACTGCCTGTTAACAGGTAGTTAACAGGCAGTTTTTAGCCTAATCCCTATTTTCATTCTTGAAGTGTGGGATTCCCGACAGCTCCAAACCACGCCAGGTTAGCGAGGCGGACCGTCGGGCTGAAGGGCTTGGAGGGATCGAGATGTCCGGTGTTCAGGTGAGTGATGGGTGCATGAGTGCAGAGGTAAGTGTGTTTGGTGTCTTTAAAGTGTTTAAAGAAGTTTTACTTACCTTTACAGCCTTCCTTCCTTCAGGTCTCGGGAGTCCCTCATCTCACCGGCACAGAAAGCAGAATGGCCGCGATCTGTCAAAAATTGCAGCATTCAGCTTTCTGTTCTGGAGAGATCTCTAAATCATCCTGAGAGGAAGGAATTAACTTAGAGTACAGATTGTCAGTGTTTGACAGCTCCAAACAGCTGTCAAACGTTGATATTTCATCTGTCAAAAGGTTTTGACAGATGAAATATCAATCTGTGACATCACCTGTTGCCGGGTGGCCCGCTGGGCGGGCTTAACAAGGTCAATCAAGTCAAAATCGCGTGGGTTGGCTACAACTCGATGGAGGCGGGACTACAACCCCAAAAGTTGTTGTCCCGCCTCCTACCCGCCTCCTCAATGAAAATCCAGCCCACTATGTCTATGTATAAAATTTGACACAGAGTCACATAAGATATTAGGACAGGTGACCAAAAACAGGGTCAAAGAGGTAGATTTTAAGGAGCGTCTTAAAGGAGGAGAGCGAGGCGGAGAGGCTTAGGGAGGGGATTCCAGAGCTTAGCGCCCAGGCAGCTGAAGGCACGGCCACCAATGGTGGGGCGGTGAAAATCATTCGAGGCGATTTGCATCATGAGTCACTCGCTGCAGTCACCTGCATTGAGTAGAGCAGCTGTGGAGAGCAGCAGGGGGGCCGAGGAGCTGCCCGTGAATACATTACACACAGATTGAATTAATGCCACACTCTCAGGGCGGATTTACAAGTTTAATTGTCTGATCTGTGCGAAATGGGCTCCTCGTCCTCTTCCCAGGTTTCTGAAGCAATGAACAAATTTAATAATGGGGGGGTTTAATCAGTTCAGAACATTCGAACTCTGGGCTGACCCAGGCCGATGGGAATAAAGCCTCTGTACTGAAAACTTGCATTTATATAGCGCCTTTAACATAGTACAAGCATCCCCAGGGCGCTTCGCAGCCAAAATCTGACACCGAGCCACATAAGGAGATATTCGGGCAGGTGACCAAAAGCTTGGTCAAAGAGGTAGGTTTTAAGGAGCGACTTAAGGGAGGAGAGAGAAGCGGAGAGGCTTATCGAGGGGATTCCAGAGCTTAGGGCCTAGATGGCAGGAGGGTCGGCCACCAATGGTGGAGCGAAGGAAGTAGGGGAAGCACAAGAGGCCAAAGTTGGGGGAGCGCAGAGATCTCAAGAGGTTGTAAGGCTGGAACAGGTTACAAATACAGGGAAGGGGCGAGGCCATGGAAGGATTTGAACACAAGGATAACAAAGCCCATGTAATCATATTTTATTACTTAGAATTTACAGCACAAAAACAGGCCATTCAGGCCAACAGAGCTGTGCTGGTGTTTATGCTCCACACGAGCCTCCACCCACCACTCTTCATCTCCCCCTATCAGCAAATCCTTCTATTCCTTTCTCCCTTATGTCTTTATCTAGCCTCCCCTTAAATGCATCTATACTATTCGCCTCAACCACTCCTGCGGTAGCAAGTTCCCCATTCTCACCACCCTCTGGGTAAAGAGGTTTCTCCTGAATTCTTTAATGGATTTATTGGTGACTATCTTATATTTATGGCCCCTAATTTTGGACACCCCTACAAGTGCAAACATCTTCTTACGTCTACCCTATCGAACCACTTCACAATTTTAAAGACCTCTATCAGGTCATCCCCTCCGCCTTTTCTTTTCTAGAGAAAAGTGACCCAGCCTGTTTGGTCTTTCCTGATAGTTCGAACTATGGGATGGCAGGAATGATGTATGAGGAGAGATTGGGTCGATTGGGCTTATACTCGCTGGAGTTTAGAAGAATGGGAGGGGATCTCATTGCAACTTATAAAATTCCAACAGGACTAGACAGACTAGATGCAGGAAGGATGTTCCCGATGGCGGGAGAGTCCAGAACCAGGGGTCATAGAAACATAGAAACATAGAAGATAGGAGCAGGAGTAGGTCATTCGGCCCCTCGAGCCTGCTCCGCCATTCAATGCGATCATGGCTGATCATCCAAATTCAGTACCCAGTCCCTGCTTTCTCCCCATATCCCTGGATCCCTTTAGCCTTAAGAAATATATCCAACTCCTTCTTGAAAATATTTAATGAATTGGCCTCTACTGCCTTCTGTGGTAGAGAACTCCACAGGTTCACTACTCTCTAGGTGAAGAAATTCCTCCTCATTTCTGTCCTAAATGGCTTACCCCTTATCCTTAGACTGTGACCCCTGGTTCTGGACTCCCCTACCATTGGGAACATCCTTCCTGCATCTAGTCTGTCCAGTCCTGTCAGAATTTTATAAGTTTCAATGAGATCCCCTCTCATTCTTCTAAACTCCAGCGAGTATAAGCCCAATCAAGCCAATCTCTCATCATACGTCATTCCTGCCATCCCAGGTATCAGCCTGGTGAATCTTCGCTGAACTCCTTCCATGGCAAGAACATCCTTCCTCAGATAAGGTGACCAAAACTGCATGCAATACTCAAGATGTGGTCTCACCAAGGCCCTGTACAACTGCAGCAAGACATCCTTGTTCCTGCACTCAAACCCTCTCGCTGCGAAGGCCAACATACCATTTGCCTTCTTAACTGCCTGCTGCATCTGCATGCTTACCTTCAGCGACTGGTGCACAAGGACACCCAGGTCTCGTTGCACTTCCCCTTCTCCCAATCTATTGCCATTCAGATAATAATCTGCCTTCCTGTTTTTGACACCAAAGTGGATAACCTCGCATTTATCCACGTTATATTGCATCTGCCATGCTTCTGCCCAATCACCCAACCTGTCCAAATCATCCTGGAGTTTATTGGCATCCTCCTCACAGCACACACGCCCACCCAGCTTTGGGTCGTCTGCAAACTTGGAGATATTACATCTAGTTCCCTTGTCTAGATCATTAATATATATTGTGAATAGCTGGGGCCCAAGAACCGATGCCTGCGGTACCCCACTAGTCACTGCCTGCCACTCGGAAAAAGACTCGTTTATTCCAACTCTTTGCTTTCTGTCTGCCAACCAGTTCTCTATCCAAGTCAATACCTTGCCCCCAATCCCATGTGCCTTAACTTTACACGCTAATATCTTATGCGGGACCTTATCAAAAGCCTTTTGAAAGTCCAAATACACCACATCCACTGGTTCTCCCTTATCTATTTTACCAGTTACATCCTCAAAAAATTCCAGTAGATTAGTCAAGCACGATTTACCTTTTGTAAATCCATATTGACTTTGTCCGATCCTGTCACTGTTTTCCAAGTGCTCTGCTATTACATCTTTTATAATGGACTCTTGCATTTTCCCCACTACCAATGTCAGGCTTACCGGTCTGTAATTCCCCGTTTTCTCTCTACCACCTTTTTTGAATAGTGGGGTAACATTAGCGACCCTCCAATCCATGGGTACTGTTCCAGATTCCATCGAATCACAGGCTAAGGATAAGGGGTACTCCTGCTCCTATCTTCTATGTTTCTATGTTTCTATGAACCTACGTTTCCTCTAAGCCGCACCACTGTCCGCCGGTCCCATGCAGCCCGGGACTGGCTTTTCTGATATTACGTTTCGAGCGTGTATGAAACTGTGACTGGGCCACGCGGCCCCCTTAAGGGAGCCGAGCCCCCCTCAAAAAATGAGGGTGAACGTTGGTAATAATCTCTCTGTTCTGGTATCATCCTTGCAAATCTTTTTTGCCCCTCCAGTGCTTTACGAAGATCTCGAATGTCCCTGGGCACATTTAAAACGCTGCTCAGCCAATGGAACATGTTCAATTGTCCTTGCTGGTAAAATTAGTTTTAAAATGAGCGTGTTGTGCTGACTCTATTTTTGTAGTTCCATTTGGTAAATTAATTCGAATCTGTTATTAGTCAGGAATTACCTTGTAAAACAAAAGGGTCAACATCTCAGTTCAAAGAGCTGACAATGTAGTTTCATATGAATTCAATAATTGTTCGTGCATTAGTATCAAACAGAGTAATTTCCAACCTCTTTACCAGAGGGGTCTATTTTCAAACTTTCCACACAGAACTACAAATGATCTAAAATGCTAAATTTATCATCAAGGAGATGTCACAGGAATGAGCCACGAGGGAAGGATGGCTGTCGCTCATTGAGGCACCGGTTCTTCACGTTAGTAGGAGCTGAGGTCTGACTGAGGCCTCCTCAGCAACAAACGGGGTTACACCTGCCCAGGCCAAAATGTACACCCAAGTGTGTTGGATTGGGTCATACCGCTGGTGCAGGCTCACCTCACCCTCTCGGCAAGAACTTGACTGTGAATTGGGGAAGGGGGAAGGAGGCAGAAAGAGGCCTACAACTGCAGGGCTGGCTGCCAGCCTCAAACAACTGTCTTCGGTTCCCTCCATGGTCTCCATTCCCCAGCCACCAAGTCCACCCCTCTCCCTGGCCACTGTCTGAGGCTGAACCAGACCGTTCGCAATCTTTGACCCCAAGGTGAGCTTCTGACCCCGTATCCGCTCCATCACCAAGACTGCCTACTTCCACCTCCGTAACATTGCCCGTCTCCGCCCCTGCCTCAGCTCACCTGCTGCTGAAACCCTCATCCATGCCTTTGTTACCTCTAGACTCATCTATTCCAACGCTCTCCTGGCCGTCCTCCCACCTTCCACCCTCCATAAACTTGCGCTCATCCAAAGCTCTGCTGCCCGTGTCCTAACTCGCACCAAGCCCCGTTCACCCATCACCCCCTGTGCTCACTGGCCTACATTGGCTCCCGGTCCGGCAACGCCTCGATTTTATAATTCTCATCCTCGTGTTCAAATTCCTCCATGGCCTCGCCTTCTCCCTATCTCTGTAACGTCCTCCAGCCATACAACTCTCCGAGTTCTCTGCACTCCTCCAATTGGTGGCCATGCCTTCAGCTATCTAAGCCCTAAGCTCTGGAATTCCCTGCCTAAATCCCTACCTCTCTTTCCTCCTTTAAGACATTCCTTAAATCCTACCTCTTTGACCAAGCATTTGATCATCTGCCCTAATACCTCCTTATGGGTCTCAGTGTCAAATTTTGTTTAATAACGTTCCCGTGAAGCGCCTTAGGACGTTTCACTACGTTAAAGGCGCTATATAAGTGCAAGTTGTTGTTGTAGGACTGGCAGCCAAGGGCTAAAATGTAAGGATAATGAAGCATTTTCGGTACTTCTGCACCTTGCTATCTTGTCCCCCTCAGGCTCTCCAACCTGGGGCGAAGGGGTGGGGGGGAGGGCGGGGGCGGGTGGTAGGGGGGGATCCAGGTGCAAAGCACACTGCCAGCTTCTTGGGGGGAGGGGGAGATCCTCCGAAAATGACCAACCTGGGATATCTCCACAGGAAATTGCGGCAGTACGGCATGGAATGCCCCCTTGCACCTCATTACCATGGCAACACTGGGTCTGTGCTTATTGCAGGTGATATCCCAGCCCCACCCCTCAGAGGAAGCCTTGGCAATCCCAGGGCCTCGTAAAGGGGTGTTCGCCCCATTTTTCCTGACCTTTTCACCCGGTGAATAGGCGTCTCGTAGGTGTTGACCCAGGGGAATCGTGGGAAATTGAGGCCTGATCAGCTCACAACCTGTGTCAGCCAGGGCTCGGTGGGTAGCACTCTCACCTCTGAGTCTATAATTAGGGGTTAAAGTCCCCATTCCGGAGGCTTGAGCACAAAATCCAGTCTGACACTCCCAGTGCAGCGCTGAGGGAGTGCTGCACTGACGGAGGAGCCGTTAAACCTAGGCCCCGTCAGGTGGATGTAAAAGAGCTCACGGCACTATTTCGAAGAAGAACCTGCTGTCCTGGCCAATATTTACCCCTCAACCAAACGTCACTAAAAAAAAAACAGGTCGTTGTCACATTGCTGTTTGTGGGATCTTGCTGTGCTCAAATTGGCTGCCGCGTTTCCTACATTACAAAAGCGACTCCACTTCAAGAGTACTTCATTGGCTGTAAAGCGCTTTGGGATGTCGGGAAAGATGCCACATAAATGCAAGTCCTTTGCTTTAAATCTTTTGTATGCTTGTAGTGGCTGATAATACATGTGACGTGTGACAAATATTGTCAACCCTTCCCTGAAACCTGACCCTGACCTCAGCTGGAGACTGTTGAGTGCAAACGAGGAGCGGGGGCTAGGGCGACTCGAAAATACTAAAGGCAAGAGTGGGGAATACTGTACTGAATTTTTAATTGTTTGAAATAGCTTCTGGGCTTGAAAGAGAACTCTAGATATATTTGCATATTTATGCGGGATAAAAAGAATTCAGATAACATTCTTTTGATTTGTAGTCTGCAAAACAAACAAATAAGATTACAAAAAGAAAATAGTGCAGCTGCTGGAAATCTGAAATAAAAACAGAAAATGCTGGAAATACTCAGCAGGTCAGGCAGCATCTGTGAAGAGAGAAACAGAGTTAATGTTTCAGGTCGATGACCTTTCGTCAGAACTGGACAAACAAATAAGATTAATGACTGGAGAAATCAGTCAGTGCACTAGGGATTGAAAAGCTGTGTTATCCCGACAGTAAGGGATATTCGAACTATGGAAGCAGGGCAGCATGGTCACTGAGGGAGCAGAGATTAATCAGATCAACAGGAGAGACCCGTTTCAGTGAACCCCCACAGTCCTGACATGTCACAATCATATCCTTCAGGACACTAACACTAGCAGCCCCAGGACTGTGTCAGCTGTGGCTCAGTGGGTCCCACTCCAGGCACTTGAGCACAAAAATCCAAGCTGATACTCCAGTGCAGTACTGAGGGAGTGCTGCACTGTCAGAGGTGCCGCCTTTCGGATGAGACGTTCAATCGAGGCACAGCCTGCTCTCTCAGGTGGACGTAAAAGGTCCCATGGCACTATTTTGAAGAAGAGCATGGAAGTTCTCCCCCGTGTCCTGGCCAATATTTATCCCTCAATCAACATAATCGCTAAAACAGATTATCAGGTCATTATCACTTTGCTGTTTGCGGGAGCTTGCTGTGCGCAAATTGACTGCCGCGTTTTCTACATTACAACAGTGACTCCACTTCAAAAAGTATTTTGTTGGCTGTAAAGCGCTTTGGGACGTCCGATGGTCATGAAAGGTGCGATAGAAATGCAAGTCTGTCTTATTCTTTCTAACTGAATGCCCCCAAACCCCTACACCTCAAACCCCAACACCTCAAACGCCAGCACCTCAACTCCCAGCACCTCAAACCTCAACACCTCAAACCTCAACACCTCAAACCCCAACACCTCAAACCCCAACACCTCAAACCCCAACACCTCAAACCTCAACACCTCAAACCCCAACACCTCAAACCCCAACACCTCAAACCTCAACACCTCAAACCCCAACACCTCAAACCCCAAGACCTCAAACCCCAGCACCTCAAATCTCAAACCCTAACACCACAAACCCCAACACCTCAAACCCCAACACCTCAAGCCCCCAACACCTCAAACCCAAGCACCTCAAACCTCAACACCTCAACTCCCAACACCTCAAACCTCAACACCTCAAACCTCAACACCTCAAACCTCAACACCTCAAACCTCAACACCTCAACTCCCAACACCTCAAACCTCAACACCTCAAACCTCAACACCGCAAACCTCAACACCTCAAACCCAATACCTAAAACCTCAACACCTCAAACCTCAACACCTCAAACCCTAACGCCTCAAACCCCAACACCTCAAACCCCAGCACCTCGAACCCCAACAGCTCAAACCCCAACACCTCAAACCCCAACACCTCAAACCGCAACACCTCAAACCTCAACACCTCATACCCCAAAACCTCAAACCCCAACACCTCAAACCTCAACACCTCAAACCTCAACACCTCAAATCCCAACACCTCAAACCCCAACACCTCAATACCCAACACCTCAAACCCCAACACCTCAAACACCAACACCTCAAACCCCAAAACCTCAAACCTCAACACCTCAAACCCCAACGCCTCAAACCCCAACACCTCAAACCCCAACACCTCAAACCCCAAAACTTCAAACCCCAACACCTCAAACCCCAACACCTCAAACCCCAAGATCTCAAACCCCAACACCTCAAAACCCAACACCTCAAACCCCAACATCTCAAACCCCAACACCTCAAACTCCAACACCTCAAACCCCAACCCCTCAAACCCGAACACCTCAAACTCCAACACCTCAAAGCCCAACACCTCAAACCCCAACACCTCAAACCCCAAGACCTCAACTCCCAACACCTCAAACCCCAACACCTCAAACCCCAACATCTCAAACCCCAACACCTCAAACCCCAACACCTCAAACCCCAACACCTCAAACCCCAACACCTCGTACCCCAACACCTCAAACCCCAACACCTCAAACCCCAATACCTCAACTCCCAACACCTCAAACTCCAACACCTCAAACCCCAACACCTCAAACCCCAACACCTCAAACCCCAACACCTCAAACCCCAACACCTCAAACCTCAACACCTCAAACCCCAACACCTCAAACCCCAAAACCTCAAACCCGAACACCTCAAACCCCAACTCCTCAAACCCCAGCACCTCAAACCCCAACACCTCAAACCCCAACACCTCAAGCCCCAACACCTCAAACCCCAACACATCAAACCTCAACACCTCAAACCTCAACACCTCAATACCCAACACCTCAATACCCAACACCTCAAACTCCAACACCTCAAACCCCAACACCTCAAACCCCAAAACCTCAAACCCCAACACTCAAACCCCAACACCTCAAACCCCAACACCTCAAACCCCAACACCTCAAACCCTAACACCTCAAACCCCAACACCTCAAACCCCAACACCTCAAAACCCAGCACCTCAAAACCCAGCACCTCAAACCCCAACACCTCCAGCCCCAACACCTCAATACCCAACACCTCAAACCCCAACACCTCAAACCCCAACACCTCAAACCCCAACACCTCAAACCCAACACCTCAAACCCCAACACATCAAACCCCAACACCTCAAACCCCAACACCTCAAACCCCAACACCTCAAACCCCAACACCTCAAACCACAACACCTCAAACCCCAACACATCAAACCTCAACACCTCAAACCCCAACACCTCAAACCACAACACCTCAAACCCCAACACATCAAACCCCAACACCTCAAACCCCAACACCTCAAACCCCAACACCTCAAACCCCAATACCCCAACGCCCTGATCCACAAACTCTTAATCCACAAACTCCCAATCCACAAAGTTCCCAATCCAACTGTTTTTCTTGTTGAATGAGGGGGAAATTATGTGTATGACATCAAGAGTACTCCCTGGCACTTCTTCCATTCGTGAAACCATTCCACGAGCTCCCCAGAACATGGTAACTTTTTCAGGATTTTTCACCTGAAGGGTCACCAGGCACATGGTACGCCTACTCAAATATGGCGGATTTGCTCCATCAGTTTATGCCTTAGCAAAGCTGGATGCAAAAAACACCAGTACATTCCTGGTATCCAACATGGCTCAGTGCCGTGGGTTAGATTTTGAAGATCCCCTTTGACTAAGGCAGAGCGATTGATTGCAGAGGGATCAATTGCACCTCACTGACAAGATTTACGGTTATAAGGGAGTTTTTGATTGGTTAAATTACCCTGGCCCCAGGAAATCAGCTGGGGGTGGGGGTGGTTGTGGGGAGGGGCATGGAAGAAGAGTCCTGCCCTCCCAAAGACCTGCATCACGTGCCAAAGCATTGCCCCTGTATGATTCAGCACTGGCACGTGGCTTCAAGTCACTACCTCCTGAGCCAATGAATGCCAGCAAGCACAGGGGTGATGGGCGAGCGGGACTTGGTGAGAGTTAGGATACGGGGCAGCAGTGTCCTGGATGAGCTGAAGTTTACGGAGTGTGGAAGATGGCTTGTACAGGGCCTTGGGGAGACCACATCTGGAGTACTGTGCACAGTTTTGGTCTCCTTATCTAAGGAAGGATATACTTGCCTTGGAGGCGGTGCAACAAAGGTTCACTGGATTGATTCCTGGGATGAGAGGGTTGTCTTATGATGAGAGATTGTGTAGAATGGGCCTATACTCGCTGGAGTTTAGAAGAATGAGAGGTGATCTCATTGAAACATACAAGATTCTGAAGGGGATCGACAGGGTAGATGCTGAGAGATTGTTTCCCCTGGCTGGAGAGTCTAGAACTAGGGGCATAGTCTCGGGATAAGGGGTCGGCCATTTAAGACCGAGATGAGGAGGAATTTCTTCACTCAGAGGGTTGTGAATCTTTGGAATTCTCTGCCCCAAAGGGCTGTGAATTCTGACTCTTTGAGTATATTCAAAGCTGAGATCAGTAGATTTTTGGACTCTAGGGGAATCAAGGGATATGGAGGTTGGGTGGGAAAGTGGAGTTGAGGTCGATGATCAGCCATGATCTTATTGAATGGTGGAGCAGGCTCGAGGGGCCGTATGGCCGACTCCTGCTCTGAATTCTTATGTTCTTATGGAAGGCCGGCCAGGAGAGTGTTGGAATAGTCAAGTTTGGAGGTAACAAAAGCATGAATGTGAGTTTCAGCAGCAGCTGGGCTGAGGCAGGGGCGGAGGCGAGCGATGTTACGGAGGTGGAAGTAGGCGGTCCTTGTGCTGGAGACTCTATGGGGACGGAAAGAGGAGACCTTGATAGTATGAACCTTGTGTACAATTCAGGATTGGAGTCATCTGTTGTAAGAGTAGTCCACAACCTGGCTGTAACGTCCGTGTGTAATTGAGACACGGACTGCAGAAGTTGTTTATAACAGGTGTTAACTGAATGGAGACAAAACTGGAACTACTATACAAAGTTACTGCACAGGCTTATATACAGGGGTGGTCACTACTGGTACTGCAGTATACAGGGGCTGCAGAATATAGTTCCTTCTTCAAGGTACATACACTACAATTCCTCCCCTTTTAGCTAAACAGTACATAACATTGGATTAATAATTAAATAACATATTTACAATTACAGTTGCTATATACATTAGCTGAAGTTAATCAATTATAAATTCAGTCTTTGAGGAGGCTTCCTGATTCTGTCCGGATAACGCCCCTTTGGGGTATCAGGTTCTTCTGGCAAAGTTGATTCGGGATCAACGTCGTTGTTTGGTTCGTCTGCTTCCAATATCACCGATTCTGAGGTAGATGCAATTGGTACTTCGGTTTCATCACCAGGTGTATAGGATCGTGGTGTAGATTTGACGTTTTCCAGTGACTCTAGAATCTGGTCAGCATGGCGTCTTACAATGCTCTCTCCAACGTTCACGGTATACATTAGAACATAAGAACATAAGAAATAGGAACAGGAGTAGGCCAATCGGCCCCTCGAGCCTGCTCCACCATTCAATAAGATCATGGCTGATCTGATCCTAACCTCAAATCTTCTATCACTCTGCACCCACCCGAACCCATGTGCAGATCGTTCCTGGCTGCCATTTCTCTGTGCGGTAGTCCCGGGCCAAAACTGGTTGACCTATCTTGAAACTCCTGGTTGGCCTTTCATTCATATTCTGAAACTGCCTGTTCTCCACATCTCTTCTGATGTTTGGCTTAACCAAATCCAAGCGGCATCTTAGTCTTCAATTGAAGAACATCATGGCTGGAGTTTGGTTGGTAACCGCATGTGTCGCATTCCGGTAGGCAAACAAGAAGTTATCCACCTTGTGTTGTAGGGGTATGTCTTCATTACACATTGCCTTGATAGCCTTCTTGAATGTTTGAACGAACCTCTCAGCCAATCCATTGGTGGCTGGATGATATGGGGCGGATGTGTAATGCTTAACACCATTGTTCTTTAAGAACCTCCGGAACTCTTCAGACACAAACTGTGGTCCATTGTTGGAGCAAATCTGTTCAGGCAGCCCATTTCTGGCGAACATGGTTCGTAAGACTGTGATAGTTTTTTCTGTGGTGGTTGAGGACATTTTTATTACCTCTGGCCACTTTGAATGTGCATCCATCGCAATTAAAAACATCGAGTCCATAAATGGACCTGCAAAATCATGTGTACCCTTTGCCATGGAGATGAGGGCCACTCCCATGGATGTAGAGGGGCTTGTGGTGGGGCGTTTTGGACCTTCTGGCATCCTGTACAGCTCTTGGTCATCTCTTCGATTTCTCTATTGATTCCCGGCCACCACACAAACGCTCTGGCTAAGTTCTTCATTTTTACCCCTCCCAGATGACCCTCATGAAGCTCATTGAGCACTCTATCCTTCAATTTGGGTGGAACTACTACTCTGGATCCACACATCAAGGTTCCTCGGCACACTGACAGCTGTTCTCTTCTCGGCGAGAATGCTGGCAACAGTGGTTCGCCATGTGCTGGCCATCCCTTCACCGTTAAATCATAGACCCTGGAGAGTGTCGGGTCATTTCGTGTTTCCTTTTCTATGTTTGCATTCGTCACAGGTAGACATTCGACTATGGTCGAGTGGAATATCTCCACAGGATCCACTGCAGGTGCTTCTTCCACCGTCGGCAACGGTAGGCGCGACAATCCATCAGCATTCCCATGCTGTTTAGTTCCTTTGTACGCGATGTCATATTGGTGTGCCCCTAGGAAAAGGGACCACCTCTGTAGCCGTTGTGCTGTCATTATCGGGACGCCCTTCTTAGGGTTGAAAATGGAGACAAGAGGTTGATGATCAGTTAGTAGAGTAAATTTCTGTCCGTGCAGGTAGTGATTGAACTTCTTCACCCCCCACACCAGGCTGAGGGCCTCTCTGTCAATCTGGGCGTAGTTATGCTCGGCTGCAGTTAACGAGCGTGACGCAAACTTATCGGCCTCTCTGAACCATCAAGGGATTTATGTGACAGTACCGCTCCAACGCCGTAGGGAGACGCATCGCACGCCAGTCTTATCGGTAGTGATGGGTTGTAGTGAGCCAATACTTCTCTTGAAGTGATCAGGCCTTTACACTTCTGAAAGGCCCGCTTACATTCATCGCTCCATTTCCATGCTACTCCAGTTTGTAGCAGGGCGTTCAGTGGGTGCAGAATTGTGGACAAATTCGGCAAAAACTTATGGTAGTAATTCACCAATCCGAGGAATGACCTCAGTTGCGACACATTTTCAGGCGCTGGAGCCTTAACTACCGCTTCAATTTTGTCAGGGGACTTATGTAACCCCTCTTCATCAATCACATGGCCACAATACGATATTTGTTTCTTAAAAAACTCGCACTTAGGGCGATTGGCTCGTAGCCCATGTTCTCTTAGTCTAGTGAGCACCTGCTCTAGGTTGGCAAGGTGTTCACTGTCATTTTCACCTGTCACTAGGATGTCGTCCAAGTAACACTGAGTCCCCGGAACCCCTTGCAGGACTTGTTCCATCGCTCTTTGCCATATAGCCGGAGCTGATGCAACTCCGAACACCAGTCGATTATACTGGTAAAGACCTTTGTGAGTGTTTATTGTGAGATATTTCCTAGAGGATTCTTCAACCTCCATTTGCAAATATGCTTGCGCTAGGTCAATTTTTGTAAAACGTTTCCCTCCAGATAGTGAGGCGAAAATATCTTCTATCCTAGGAAGAGGATACTGTACTGTGTGAAGGACTGGGTTCACAGTCACCTTGAAGTCCCCACAGATGCAAACCTTCCTTGGCTCCTCAGACTTATTGTTTAATGTTTTCTTCACGACAGGAACGATGGGTGTCGCCCACTCGCTCCAGTCTACCTTAGTTAACACGCCTGTATTCTCCAGATTCTCCAGCTCTGCCTCGACGGCTGGGTGAATTGCATACGGTACCGGTCTTGCTTTGAAAAACTTGGGAATTGCATTCTCTTCTATTTTTATTGAGGCAGTTACGCCTTTAAGAGTTCCCAGTTCTTGTTGAAATACCTCTTTAGCGTTAGCCAAGATTTTTGACAATCGTCCAGGTGTGACGTCGTCATCCTTTTTACCAGCCACAGTCAGTGCCTGAATAGAGTGCCAGTCTAAACTTATCTTTCTGATCCATTCACGTCCCAATAACGGTGATCCACCATCTTGCAGTATGTACAGATACAATTTCTGTATTTCCTTGCCGTTGTATTCGACAGGCACCCTTATTTTCCCTCTGGGGTATACTTTCTGCCCCGTATATGTCTTCAAGACAATGGATGTGTCTTTCAAGGGTATGTGTGAGAATAGCCGCTCGTAGTCTCGTCGATTCATGACGGTCAGGGCTGATCCTGTATCCAATTCTATTTTGACTTGGGACCCTGCTATCATGAGGGTGACCCAAATGGTTCGGTGATCCTCTTTTGTGATTACGTTGTGTAGTTTGAGACAGCTTAGTCTCTTGTTCCCGGATTCACTATCGCTCTTCTGGTCTTCGGAACTACTGTCCGTCATCTTTTGTACTTTCCTGTACTTTTCCTTAGTAGCCTTTTTGTTGTCGTTAGTCTTCTTCCCGGACCTGCAAACTCGTGCAATGTGTCCCATCTTTCCGCATTGCCTGCATGTTTTGTCCTTGGACCAGCAGTCCTTCTGGTCATGGGTTGTTCTGCCGCAGCGATAACATTTTTCAAATCCCTGTGTCATTTCATGGGTGCCGTATTCCTGTGGCTTTTGCTGTATTTCTGCAGCTCCCCTTGCTGCTGCTTCGTACGATACTGCCACGCTGAAAGCCTTATCTAACGTCAGCTCTTTCTCTGAGAGTAACCTCTTCTGGGTTCCTTCACTCAGGAGTCCACAGACAAATTTGTCCCGTAGGGTATCTGCCAGTCCTGCTCCGAACTGGCAGTGCTTTGATAGCTTGCATAGTTCCGTAAGGTAATCAGCATTGCTCTCATCTTTATGCTGATTTCTCTTGTGGAATTTAAATCTTTCTGCTATCAGCAGCGGTGTAGGATTTAGGTGTTTCTGTAGGATATCAACAATTTCGTTAAAACTCTTCTCCATCGGTTTGACTGGAGTGATCAGGTTCCGCAATAGGCCGTACGTTCTTGCGCCCATTAAGTTTAGTAGTACCGATGCCTTTTTCTCATCGGCTACTTCATTTGCCTTGCAATATACTTCGACTCTTTCCACATACGTGGTCCAGTCTTCTATTGCATTATCGAAGGCAGTGGAGATGGCATCTTGGAGATCTAAGATGGCGCCTCCCGCGCTTTGCCTTCTTCCCCGCTGGATTAAGATGGCGCCTCCCGCGCTTTCTGTCTTTTCCGCTGCTGCCAGCGCTGTTGCTGGCGTTTTTATGCCTTGATGGCGATGCCCTATGGTCTTCGCGCACTTCCCCCCCGCACTGCTGCCAACGCCGCTCTCCGCGGTCCCCGTGGCAAACTGCAGCTCCTCGCGGCTTTCTGCGCTTCTAATTTCTTTTATTTTAGTTACTGTTCCCGTCGTCAGAGCAGACCCTATGGGACACTTTCCTCCCTCTTCTCGGGTCTGTATGCTGCCCGGCTTCGTAGCACCGGCCGCGCCCTGTGTGCTCCACCCTCTCTCTCTCTCTCCTCTTTCCTGACAACGCTGCTCGGCCCCGTTGAAAAGCCACCCGATCGAGCTCTAGCCCGCCGCAGCCCAGGAAGGATCAGTTTACTACCTGCCACCAGCCCGATTAGCTGGAACACCATAGACTGTAGAACCAAGCACAGCTCTCAACAGCCTCTCCTGCAAATCTTTGAATTCAATGAATCAGAGGGCGGTTGCCCACGGTCGACGCCCGTTTCCTCTGTCTGTTTTTTTTTTCTTTTTCCTTTCTTTTTGGATTTCTTCCTTCTGGCTTCGACATCCAATAACTTCGCTTCAGGGATGGATCCCCGTGAGGTGGTGCAGAACTGTAGGTAAGTTCGGATCTGTTCGTCGCCAATGTAACGTCCATGTGTAATTGAGACACGGACTGCAGAAGTTGGTTATAACAGGTGTTTACTGAATGGAGACAAAACTGGAACTACTATACAAAGTTACTACACAGGCTTATATACAGGGGTGGTCACTACTGGTACAGCAGTATACAAGGGCTGCAGAATATAGTTCCTTCTTCAAGGTACATACACTACACTGGCAATGTTAGCGGGACTTTTATGCCATCTGCACTCACTCACTTCAATACCAGATCTCAGTTAGAGTAATGTGTGCGGTATTGGGCTCCACACTATAGGAAGGATATTGATGCTTTAGACAGGGTGCAGCGCAGATTCACTAGGATGCTGCCCGGTGTGAGGTAATACAAATACAAAGAGAAACTGGGTCGATATTGCGGGGTCTTTAAAATAATGAAAGGATGGGACAGGGTTAATAGAAGCAGACAGTTTCCAGTCGTTGAGCGGGCTATAACAAAGGGGACCATGGATACAAGATTGAGTGTAGCAGGAGAAACTGCTTCACATAGAGAGAGCTGTAAGGATGTGGAATTCATGTTCAAGGTTAGTGTTTGGGGCAGAAACTATGTGAAACGGCAAAGGTTTTTAATCGCCATCGTGTGTGTGCCTATGTCTGTATGTCTGTGTTTGTGTGTGTCTCTGTGTGTGAGTCTGAGTGTGTGTGTCTGAGTGTGTGTGTCTGAGTGTGTGTCTGAGTGTGTGTCTGAGTGTGTGTGTCTGAGTGTGTGTGCCTGTGTGTGTGGGTGTCTCAGTTTGAGTGTGTGTGTCTGAGTGTGTCTGTCTGTGTGTCTGTCTGTGTGTCTGAGTGTGTGTCTGAGTGTGTGTGTCTGAGTGTGTGTGTCTGAGTGTGTGTCTGAGTGTGCATGTCTGAGTGTGCGTGTCTGATTGTGCGAGTCTGAGTGTGTGAGTCTGAGTGTGTGAGTCTGAGTGTGTGAGTCTGAGTGTGTGTGTTTGAGTGTGTGTGTCTGAGTGTGTGTGTCTGAGTGTGTGTCTGAGTGTGTGTGTCAGTGTGTCTGAGTGTGTCTGTCTGTGTGTGTGTGGCTGAGTGTGTGTCTGAGTGTGAGTCTGAGTGTGTGTGGCGGAGACGTGAGAACGGATGAGTATTTCAGAGCTCTCCTTTGATGATGAAGGAGGAATACTCCAGAGTGTTTCCTGACACAATTAAACAGGTGGGTAGAGTCAGCGACGGAGATGACTGTACACGCTCTGCAGAAGCAGTTGACGGGATTAGCTGAATGGGTGTTTTTTGTTTCTTTTCTCTTCCATGGTTACTGTGAATCAAAGAGTTCATTCTGTATTTTCTTTTTCCAGTCGAACTCCATGGCGGGCTGTGCAGATTTCTGCATGTCCCACACTAAGGCTGGCACAGCAGAAGAGCAGCGCTATGGGGTCCGCTCCTACCTCCACCTGTTCTATGAGGACTGCACTGGCTCAATGCTGGAGGATGATGACCTGGACGAGCTGAACATGCAGCGCTCCTCCAGTGGGTGGCGCTCTGCCCTCTGGAAGGTAAGAGGTTCCATCAGAATGTCCCAAATTAACAACAACAACTTGCATTTATATAGCGCCTTTAACGTAGTAAAACGTCCCAGGGCGCGGCACAGGAGCGATTATCAAATAAAATTTGACACTGATCCACATAGGGAGATATTAGGACAGGTGACCAAAAGCTTGGTAAAAGAGGGAGATTTTAAGGAGCGTCTTAAAGGAGGAGAGAGAGGTGGAGAGGTTTAGGGAGGGAATTCCAGACCTTAGGACCCAGACAGCTGAAGGCACGGCCGCCAATGATTGAGCGAATATAATCGGGATTGCACAAGTGGCCAGGGTTAAGCTGCCCCTTAAAACCTACCTCTTTGCCCAAGTTTTTGATCGCCTGTCCTAATATCTGCTTATGTGGCTCGAGGTTTCGGTAATGCTCCTGCAAAGCACCTTGGGACTTTTTACTACGTTAAAGGCGCTATATAAATGCAAGTTGTTGTTGTTGAGGGGGAAATGAGTGAGAGGGGCCTGTACCCCAGCCAAGAACTGCTACCATCTCAATTCTTTTCTAGGGTTTAATCGTAAATTTAGACCCTTAGGCCAAACACACACACACACAGACATGCATAGACACACACACACACTCACAGACACACAGACAGACATACACACGGACACACACACACAGACACACAGACAGGCACACACACAGACAGGCACACACACAGGCACACACACAGACACACATGGGCACACACACACACAGACAGGCACACACACACATGGACACACACACATTCACAGACACACACAGACACACACACAGACTGGCACACACACAGATACACACACGGACACACACACAGATACACACACAGACACACACACAGACACACACACACAGACTGGCACACACACAGATACACACACGGACACACACACAGACACACACACACAGACTGGCACACACACAGATACACACACGGACACACACACAGATATACACACGGACACACACACAGACACACACACACACACACGGACACACACATACAGACAGGCCAGGCTGCCTCCAAGTCCTGTCCTCTTTTGGGGGACATTTCTGACATTTTGCTGGCTTAACTTCACCCTTTTCCATTATTGTAAGTATCCTGTTTACGTCCGTCCGAACAACAGAAAATGCTGCACATTGCCCCTAAAAACAATCGTCTGTCATTGGACTGACAGTCGCAATGTGTTTAAGGAGATAGATAATTACATGGAATTACATAGAATGTACAGCACAGAAACCAGCCATTTGACCCAACTGGTGTTTATGCTCCACATGAACCTCCTCCCACCCTTACCTCATCTCACCCCATCACCATATCCTTCTATTCCCTTCTCCCTCATGTGTTTATCCAGCCTCCCCTTAAATGTATCTACATTATTCGCCTCAACCACTCCCTGTGGTAGCGAGTTCCACATTCTCACTGCTCTCTGGGTGAAGAAGTTTCTCCTGAATTCCACATTGAATTTAAGAGTGACTATTTTCGACATATTATGTATGCCAGAACTATGGCCTAGAAATTCAGTTGCGTGCGCCAGCCGTTAGCGCCTTAGGAGGAGTAGATCTCGAGCGCTAGGCGCTTAGCGCCCGGGCGCAGCGCGATCTGCACCTCGCCCCAACTTCAGTAGACATTTAGCGCCGGCGCAAAGTGTTTGCGCGCGCTCAGCTGCGCGCACAGCTTATGACGTCATTTCGTCGTGCAACGCCCTTTGTGCGCCCCAAACCGGAACTTCAGTCGCGCCCGCCCAATGTGGGCGTGGCGGTGCTAAGAACTGTGAAGTGGAACGCAGCAGAGGCCCTGCGGGCCTCGGGGAGCGCTAATTAAAGGGCACTTACACTGAACTATAAAGGCCAGCCATTTTGCTGCAATGACTTTTGTGCAACGGATTTCTGGACAGAGACCAAGGAAGAGACCTTACTGATTTGGCCCAACATAGGAGAGGTATTTTTGGCTTCTGGCCAGAGCTTGGAAATTTGCCTCATTGTGATTTCATTGTTTGCAAGTATATTATGAGGGCTGCATGGGGTTCCAACCCTCAGTTCCAGCATTATGTGCGAAGGGCTCGCAGACGCTGTGTGAGAGGGGCAGCCATGCCTAGACGCAGAGGGAGCATCAGGCGTCGGCAACGTAGGCCTTACCCACTCAGGGAATACCGCCAGCAGGTGTCCTATCTCACCATGACTGCCGCGCAGTGTGTTAAGAGGCTGCGCTTCAGAAGGGAGGTGGTTGCAGAGATCTGCCAGCTGCTTCACAGAGATCTGCGTCCACAGCTGATGTGCAGGACGTCTCTGTCGGTGGAAGTGAAGGTCACGGTGGCTCTGAACTTCTATGCAAGCGGCTCCTTCCAAGCCGTTGCTGGGGACATAGCGAACATATCCCAGTTCGCCGTGCATCGCTGCATCCGGCAGGTCACCGATGCCCTTTTCACAAGGAGACACCAATTCATCTCCTCCCCCATGACCCTGGAGAGGCAGGAGCAGCGTGCAGTCGGATTTGCGAGGATCGCGGACTTCCCCATGGTGCAGGGCGCCATTGACTGCACGCATGTGGCTTTGCGGGCACCTATCGACAATGCCGAGGATTACCGCAACCGGAAGGGCTACCATTCCCTCAATGTACAGCTGGTGTGTGACCACAGGCAGCGCATCCTAGCTGTCAATGCCCGCTTTCCAGGCAGCAGCCACGATGCATTTATCCTGCGCCAGACTACTGTGGCTGACATGTTCCAGGCACAGCCTCCCCCAAGAGGATGGCTTATCGGGGACAAAGGCTATCCTTTGTGTACATGGCTCATGACCCCGCTCCGCGCGCCCAGGACCCCTGCTGAGGAGGCATACAACGAAAGCCATCAAGCCACAAGGAACATCATAGAGCAAACGATTGGCGTCCTCAAGCAACGGTTCCGCTGCCTGGATCGCTCCGGCGGATCTCTGCAGTATTCGCCGGATAGAGTGTCCCAGTTCGTCGTCGTTTGCTGCATGCTGCACAACCTGGCTATCCGCAGGACTCAGGCACTGCCACCTCACGTTGGACCACCACCTCAGGAGGACGAGCAGGAGGACCATGAGGAGGAGGAGGAGGAGGAGTACCAGCCCAGGAGGGAGCCACAAGGTCCAAGGGCCGTCCATCGGCGGCTTATTGAACGACACTTCTAGGCCCCCTGTCAGGGAATGGCTTGTGGCACTGAAGGGACATGAATGCAGCCGCTCCGCAAGCCCTCAGCCGGTTAACGCAACAACCACTTGAAACATCACACATGGACAAGCTGAATAAAGAAAAAGCTTTATTGAACAAACTCAGGGCCCTTCCCACATGAAACCCAAAAACAGACAACACCCCCAAAAAACAGTCAAAAACATATCTCACTCCCACAACCTGGGGAGGAATAACAAAACTTGTCCATCCAAATGGCCTTCATCCTCGGCCTTACCAAAAGAACCCCCCCCATAGACAACACAACCACTCCCATATAAAAAAACATTTGCCAACACACTCTACTTTGTGTGCCGAGAGGGCGAGTCCTTGTCCAGCCTTTTCCGGCCCCTGGCCGACCTGCTGCTCCGCCTCAACCTGGGCCCTGTGGGTGCTGCAAGGCTGGGGGAAGGCTCCTGAGGGGCACATTGCGTGACGGCAGATGCCCTTGGGGGTCGGCCTAGACGAGCTCTGGCCCTCGAGGGGCCGGCTGCCGACTGCTGCAGCTGTGGCTGGGCAGCACCAGTCTCTCCAGCAGCTCGTGGCAGCTTCGCTGGGGGAGTGGCAGTGGCGGCTGCAGCAATGGGGGCAAGCTGGCTGATGCCAGGCGCTCGCTGCTCGCCTGAGACACTGGCACTCGGCCGGGCTGGCACTGCAGCAAGTGCAGCAATCTGCTGAAGGCCAGACCGCTGTGCTGATGCAGCGCGGCGGGTGCCCTGTCGATGCCTGGCTGAGACAGCGAGTGTGGCAGCAGTGAGTGCCCGTACTGCCCTGGTCTGTGCCCGCATCAGACCAGCCAGTGACTGCACGGCACCACTGATCAACTGGCCACTCGCTGCCTGTGCTGCCCTGAAGTCGTCCCGACTCGCGTCCTGTGCTGCCCTGAATTCGGCCCGACTCGCGTCCTGTGCTGCCCCGAATTGTTCGAGACCCCTGGCCTGTGCTGCCCCGAGTTGTTCGAAACCCCTGGCCTGTGAGGCCCCGAAATCGGACACACTATGAGCCAGGGACTCGATGGCCTCAGGCAACCGTGCCACAACCCCCATGAACTCGGTGTGCCGGCGATCCGAGTCCGCAGACATTTGATCGAGGAGGCGCACCTCCTGGGCGAGGACCGTCTCCGGACTGGAGGCCGGACTCTCCCTCTGGGGAGAAGGCCGCCGACCTGGCCGACCCTTCCCGCGTGGCTGGACGCCACTGGGCCCAGCAACTACACTCCCCTGCAACACTTCCCCCCTCTGGGGAGAAGGCAGCCGAGCTGGCCGACCCTTCCCGCGTGGCTCGACGCCACTGGGCACAGGAGCTACACCCCCCTGCAACACTTCCCCCTGGCTCTCCTCCAGGGAAGACGTGTCCCCTCCATTGCCATCCCCTGGCACGGATGAGGGTTCCCCCGAGGGGCCGCCTTCCTCTTGCTCCTCCTCGTCCTCCTCTTCCGAGGGACTGTCACTGGCAGCTTCAGGGACCTCCTCCTCACCAGCTGAAAGCAGGAAGGCACAAGAGTAGCTTTAGAATGAGGACAGGGCGTCAGCGAGGGAGGCATGAGTGGTGGCATTCAGCGCATTGGTCGGACAGTGGCAAAGGATGTAGATCTGAAGCGCAAGGGGAACGAGAGAGGTCCAAAAGGTCATGTCCTTACCATTGGGGCCCAGCACAGGGTCGGCATCTCCACATGCAACGGGGCCAATCAGCCGGCCACCCATGAGTCGACCCACGCGCTCCTCCAGGTCACTGAGCTGCTGGAACTGGGGACGGCCTCCCCCGGTGACAGTCCGGCTCTTCAGATTCTGGGCCAGCTTGGCCTGCAAGAGAAAGGACGGCCTCTAAGTACAGTGTGGTGCCCTGTTGTTGTGTGCACTGCCTCCCATGGTCGAATAGCTTGGCCAGTGCGGTGCCCTGTTGCTGTATGCACTGCCTCCCATGGTGGAATAGCTTGGCCAGTGTGTTAAGTGCAGAAAGTGCAATGGATGTTCATGCCAGTGCCATAGCTGCTGGATGAGGGCTGGCCATTAGGGCTTTGAGGTCCCTTTGCCCATAATGTGAGGTGCACATGCAAGGATGAGGAGGACACTGGAAAGGGTACTCACCCTGACAATCCAAGTGAGGTCGTTAAACTTTTTCCGGCATTGGACACCAGTCCTGGGGACATCGCAGGTGGCTGTGACCCTCTGGGCGATATCCCTCCAGGCTCTCCTGTACACCCTGGTGGCAGGCTTCTTGCCACTGTCCGGGAACAAGATATGGCGTCTCCTCTCCAAAGCCCTAACCAGCACCTTTAAATCATGGGCAGAGAAGCGCTGCGCTCGCTCACGGGCCCTCTGCATCCTTCCTGGCGCTATTTCTCTCCAGCAGCAGTGTTTAGGCCTAGCTGGAGGGCTGCAGTATCCAGGGCGTGGCAGCAGACCAAGTCGACCCTTCCCCCTTTAAGAGCTGGCCGGCGCCAGGGTGTCTGCTGTCAATCAAGACATGACCGCACCTGCGCTGCGCCCGGCCTCGGCGGTATCAGTCTGCACCGCCGGCTTAGCGCCTAAAGATAGCCGTGCATCGCCAGTTTTAGCGCTCGAGCAAACTCCTTGGCCAAAGCTACTGAATTTCGGCGAAGTGGCCTCCACTTTCCGGCGGGCGCAAACTTTAGCGGCCGCCCGACTTTACCGCCCCAAAAGTGGCTATACTGAATTTCTAGGCCTATATATTTTATTTATTTTTGGCAAGTTGTGTTTATAATTTATTTCCTGCCACCCCCTCCCGCCCCCACCCCCCCTTTTCCCTCTCTGAATGTTCCCAGGCTGGAATCCTATTCCCAACTCCTTCACAAATGCATCTCCAGTTCCAGCTGCCAAAGAGAGGAAGAGTTGGAGAAACTCCAGCCCAGCCCAGCCCAGCCCAGTGATGGTGGACAATCACGCACAAAATGGCGACTGCTTCTGCTGACAGAAATAAAAGACCGATTTTGTAGAGAATCACAGAAACTTACAGCGCAGAAGGAAAAGAAAGACTTGAAAGAACTTGCATTTCTGTAGCGCCTTTCACGACCACCGGACGTCCCAAAGCGCTTTACAGCCAATGAAGTGGAGTCACTGTTGTCATGTGAGGAGGCCATTCGGCCCGTCGTGCCTGTGCCAGCTCTTTGAAAGAGCAGTCATGCTCAGTCCCACAACCCCCGCTTTTTGTCCGTAACCCTGTGAGTTCCTCGTCCTCCAGAACCCGTCCGACTCCCTTTTAAAATTATTCATGGAATCAGCTTCCACCACCTTTTCAGGTCGAGCGTTCCAGATCCCGACAACTCACCGAGTGGAAAAAATTCTCCTCATCTCCCCTCTCGATCTTTTGTCCATGATTTCAAATCTGTGACCTCTGGTTACTGACCCACTCACCAGACAGAAAGACTTGCATTTCTATAGCACCTTTCACGACCACCGGACATCTCAAAGCGCTTTACAGCCAATGAAGCACTGTTGTAATGTGAGAAACGCGGCAGCTAATGTGCGCACAGCAAGCTCCCACAAACAGCAATGTGATAATGACCAGATAATCTGTTTTAGTGATGTTAATTGAGGGATAAATATTGGCCAGGACACCGGGGATAACCCTCCTGCTCTTCTTCGAAATAGTACTGTGGGATCTTTTACATCCACCTGAGAGAGCAGACGGGGCCTCGGTTTAACATCTCATCCAAAAGACAGCACCTCTGACAGTGCAGCACTCCCTCAGCACTGCACTGGGAGTGTCAGCCTAGATTTTTGTGCTCAAGTCTTTGGAGTGGGACCTGAACCCACAACCTTCTGACTCAGAAAGCAAGGGGGAGAAATTTGGTTGATAGCGCCACCGATTAACGCCTAAAGGGGCCGAGAAGTGGGGCGCTAGCCAATTTCCGGGTGGGCGCAAGGCGCCTAGCGCCTCGCCCCATACTGAGCATGCATTTAGCGCCGGCGCTAAATCTTAGCGCCCGCTCATGGGCGCAGGCTGATTATGACGTCATTTGAGTGTGCAACGCCTTTTGGGTGCCCCGGACCGGAAATTCAGTGGCGCCCCCCTCCGTAGCGCCTGGCACTAATAGTGACAGCTTACCTGGGCCTTACCAAGTCGCTCTCGGGCTGGAGGAGCGTTATTTAAAGGGGACTGGTGTGGTTTAAAAGCGGCAGCCATTTTTGGATCACAACTTCCTCGAGAGCTACAAAGAGTTGCTGAGCTGCACACTGAGGGCCATTTGACCACTGAGCCAGCGCAGGCAGACGATCTTCAGCCTTCTGACCATCACCTTGCTGTTGGTGAGCCTTGACAATGGGGAACCTTCCTGTGGGCACTTATTATGGGGGCTGCATTGGAGGGGAACGTCCTGCTGCTGAATCATCTGGCAAGGGCATTGAGACGCTGGGAGAGGGGGGTGGGCATGGCCAGACGGAGGAGGGCCAACAGACGTCGCCACAGCAGACCTTACGCTGGCAGGGTTATCCGACAGCAGTTTTCCTACATGAACATGCCGGAGGAGCAGTGTGTCAGAAGGCAGCGATTTAGAAAGGAGGTGGTGACTGAGCTGTGCCAGCTGCTTCAGCCAGATCTGCAGCCTCAGATAAGGTGCAGGACATCTCTGTCGGCGGCTGAGAAGATGGCTGCTGGCCTGAACTTCTACGCGAGCGGCTCTTCTCAGGCTGCGCATCAGAGGCTGATCAGAAGTAGCTTCTAGGCCCCTCTCACGGAATGCTTGCTGCCATTCCAAGAACAGGAATGGAACCGGTCTGATACCCCCAAGCCTGTGAATAGCAGGCATGGCCATTGTAAATGAAGAAAGTGTTTCATTACACAAAATGTGGTTCCTTCAAACATGAGAAAGCTATGGCAACAGAAAGCAAAACTAATACACTGACACATAACTGCCTCTCACACCCGGGAGACTGTCCAAAACATAAATCACATTCCGACCATCTTCCTTGGCCTTGATTCCACTGCGCCAACCAAAGTATCCAATGCCCCATCAGTGATGCGTTCCGCCCTCTGCCTCACCCTTTCCATGTCTTGCTAGGCTGGCGCGCCACAGGTAGGCTCCCACCGCTTTGAAGGCCTACAAGGCAGTGAGTGTGTCTGGTGATGCCAATTGACCTGCCCCTTTAAGAGCTGGCCGGCACCACTGTGTCTCAGGGAAAGTGATTATTGACAGCACCCTCGCTGCGCCCCCCCGCCGCGAAATTGGGTTGCGCCGCCGGGTTAGCGCCTTAAGAGTAGCGTGCAGCGCCTGATTTAGCGCCGCAATCACCTTTAGGGGCGCTGCAACCCAATATCGCGCTAGGTGGCGCTAGATTGCGCCTGGCGCTTACCTTTGCGCATCGCCAGGACTAGCGCCCCAAACGCGGCTATACCGAATTTCTAGGCCCAAGAGTGCTACCCACCAAGCCACGGCTGACAGAGGGAATATTTTTTTGCTCTCTACTCTATCAAAACCTCTCATCATCTTGAAAACCTCTATCAGGTCACCTCTTAACCTTCTCGGTTCCAAGGAGAACAGTCCTAACTTTTCCAACCTCTCCTCATACCTGAAGCCCCTCATCCCGGGTAACATCCTGGTAAACCTCCTCTGTCCCCTTTCTAAGGCCTTTTCATCTTTCCTGAAGTGTGGGGCCCAGAATTGTCCACAACACTCCAGCTGAATATCTAAAACATTTTTTTACATAGAAACATAGAAACATAGAAGATAGGAGCAGGAGTAGGCCATTCGGCCCCTCGAGCCTGTTCCACCATTTAATGCGATCATGGCTGATCATCCAAATTCAGTACCCTGTCCCTGCTTTCTCCCCATATCCCTTGATCCCTTTAGCCTTAAGAAATATATCCAACTCCTTCTTGCATATATTTAATGAATTGGCCTCAACTGCCTTCTGTGGTAGAGAATTCCACAGGTTCACCACTCTCTGGGTGAAGAAATTCCTCCTCATCTCTGTCCTAAATGGCTTACCCCTTATCCTTAGACTGTGACCCCTGGTTCTGGACTCCCCGACCATCGGGAACATCCTTCCTGCATCTAGTCTGTCTAGTCCTGTTAGAATTTTATAAGTTTCAATGAGATCCCCTCTCATTCTTCCCCGTTTTCTCTCTACCACCTTTTTTAAATAGTGGGGTTACATTAGCTATCCTCCAATCCATGCGAACTGTTCCAGAGTCTATAGAATTTTGGAAGATGACCAGCAATGCATCTACTATTTCTAGGGCCACTTTCTTAATACCCTAGGATGTAGATTATCAGGCCCTGGGGATTTATCGGCCTTCAATCCCGTCAATTTCCCTAACACCATTTCCCTGCAAATACTGATTTCATTCAATTCCTCCCTCTCATTAGACCCTATGGGCTAAAAATTGAGTAGCGCCCCAAAACTTCGCCGCATCCCTCGAGTCAATATTGCTGCAGCACGTCGCGCCGCGGTATTGCAGGTCTTCCTCCCCTTCTTAAAGGGGAGGGGCCTTGTGCAGCACGACCTGGGGCCCAGCTGGACCCCCGGGGATCGGGAGTGCAGGCAAAAGAGCCCGGCACTCAAGAGAAGCCAGCACTCCGTGGGGGGCGGGCATTTCAGGAGGTCTGGGATGCGAGTGCAGGCAGGTGCTGGCAGGCAGCAAGCAACAAAAATGGCCGCCCGCACCTCACCTTTAAATTGCGCCTCCCCAGCCGCAGGTACGCCCCCCTGACCCCGTCCGACATAGCGTCCGGTGGTAAGTCAGGGGGCGCTCCCGAAGATCGTGGCCGGGGCGTGAGCGGGGCACTGCGCACACCAATGACATCATCGCCAGCGACGCAGCACCGCAGGGCGCTACCGGTTAGCGCCACTACTAACCACCCGTTGAATTTTGCGGGAGGCGTGGGCAGTGCTGCGCCCGGGCGCTAGTTTGTTTGCGTTCCGTTAGCACCCTCTTAAGTCACTAACGGGAGGCGCAACCAATTGAATTTTTCCCCCTATGTTCCCCGACATCTCTGGGAGGTTATTTGTGTCCTCCTTTATGAAAACAGAACCAAAGTATGTATTTAATTGGTCTGCCATTTCCTTGTTCCCCATTATAATTCCCCTGATTCTGACTGCAAAGGACCTACGCTTGACTTCACCAATCTTTTTCTCTTCACATATCTATAGCAGCTTTTACAGTCAGTTTTTATGTTCCCTGCAAGCTTACTCTCATAATCTATTTTTCCCCTCTTAATTAATCCCTTTGTCCTCCTTTGCTGAATTCTAAACTGCTCCCAATCCTCAGGTTTGCTGCTTTTTCTGGCCAAATTATATGTCCTCTCCTTGGATCTTATGCTATCCCTAATTTCCCTTGTTAGCCACGGTTGAGTCACCTTTTTTGTTTTATTTTTAAACAGGGATGAACAAATTCTGTAGTTCATCCATACAATCTTTAAATGTTTGCCATTGCCTATCCACTGTCAACCCTTTAAGTAACATTCCCCAATCCATCCTAGCCAACTCATGCCTCATACCATCTGACGTAATAAAGACTCACTACGCACTTGGTTGAACATAAAGCAAGGCTTTTATCGAATTGTAACAAAACATGGAGGTCTAGTTAGTAGTCACTAGCTTCCTGTTTCCAGATTGTCTCTGGCCAAGTTGGGCCCACGCCCGAGTATTTATACTCCTCGGACGGCGCCCTCAGCTGGTCGTCCAGTAGTACTTCCTGAGTTACTTCTTGTAGAAGTTGCGATTTATGACACCATCGTAGTTTCCTTTAGTTAAATTCAGGACCCTAGTCTCTGAGTCAACTACTTCACTCTCCATTTTAATGAAGAATTCTATCATATTATGATCACTCCTCCCCAAGGGGCCTCGCACAACAAGATTGCTAATTAATCCTTTCTCATTACATAATACCCAGTCTAAGATGGCCTGATCTCTAGTCGGTTCCTCGACATATTGGCCCAGGAAACCATCCTGTATACACGCTAGGAATTCCTCCTCCACATTATTGTTACTAATTTGGTTAGCCCAATCTATATGTTTTTTATTATTTATTTCTGAACAGCATGGGATCAGAAAGACAATATTTCAAAGATAGCTTGGCTAGAGTTTATTTAGGAACGCTCTCGCCGAAGGCTTCTTCTGTTTATTAAATTGTCTGGATCTGACATTTGTCTTAGAAACAACTTGTAGAGTAAAAATGATAATATGAGGGAAACGCTGTGGCTGATAAAATCGAGCATCAATGCTATTATACAACAAAGTAGCTGCTTCCCATGCCACTTAAACAACACGCAATAGGAGGCCCCTCAGGTGTACAAGGCCCGCCTTATAACTCTCTTGAATTAAATCATCTGGCACGCCAGCAGATAGTGCACGTGAAATAGCCGCAGACATTCAGGATTCCTTTCCCAAACGAATAACTGGTACCTGCGAGCATTTTTCAAAAAACTCATTCTCGCGATGTGGGGCGGGGGTCACCGGCATGGCCGGCACTTAGTGCCCATCTCTGGTTGCCCTTGAGAAGGTGGTGGCGGTGGTGAGCCGCCTTCTTGAACCGCCGGTAGCGGGTTTGACACAACCGGGTGTCTCGCTGGGCCACTGCAGAGGGCAGTTAAGAGTCAACCACGTTGGGGCGGGACTGGAGTCACCTATAGGCCCAGACCGGGGAAGGACGGCAGGTTTTCCTTCCGTTAAAGGACGCTAGGGAAGCAGTTGGGTTCTTACGACAATCCGACAGCTTCATGGTCGCTGTTACTGATCCCAGTTTGTTAGTTCCAGACTTTTTGTTAACAGAATTCAAATTCTCAAAGATGTGGGAGCATGTTACAGACTGTGAGCCAATCGACAAATCCAGTTGGTGCTTGTATTTACAGAATAATGGATAGCTAGGAGTGATTAGAGACTGGCTTGCAGGCAAGACGTTTAGATGGCTTAGTGTGTAGAATAATGAATCCCGGGCTTGGTTATACAGCAGTTAACTGATCAAGGGAAGCAGTCAATGCTGTAACCTATCAAGAGCAAAGTTTGATAAGTTTGCCATTATCAGAAGCCAGAGATTAGATTTCAGCCTGGATATCACTTCTGGGCATCCGTTTTCAATAGCAACGTGACATCTGAAGCTAATGGGCTGGTTTTATTTCACTTTGATTCTTCCTGTGCACTGGCTGAGGTGTGAGTGCCAGGGGTGGATGAACGCACGGGCCTTTAGAGCCTGTGCCCAGGTGCCACAGCCAAATAGGGGGCCTTTGCTAGGGGCCCTCGTGCAAAGAAAGGGATCTCGGAGAACAAATTCACAAATCACTAAAAGTTGCGCCACAGGTTAGCAAGGCTATAAAAAAAGCAAACCAAGCACTAGTGTTCATTTCTAAAGGGATAGAATTGAAAAGTAGGGAAGTTATGCTAAACCTGTATCGAACCTTGGTTAGGCCACACTTGGAGTACTGCGTACAGTTCTGGTCACCATATTATAAAAAGGATATAGAGGCACTGGAGAGGGTGCAGAGAAGATTTACAAGGATGATACCAGAAATGCAAGGGTATACATATCAGGAAAGGATGAACAGGCTGGGTCTCTTTTCTCTTGAAAAGAGAAGGCTGAGGGGTGACCTAATAGAGGTCTTTAAAATCATGAAAGGGTTTGATAGAGTGGATACAGAGAGAATGTTTCCACTTGTGGGGAAGAGCAAAACTAGAGGCCATCAATATAAGATAGTCACCAAGAAATCCAATAGGGAATTCAGAAGAAACTTCTTTACCCAGAGAGTGGTGAGAATGTGGAACTCGCTACCACAGGGAGTGGGTGAAGCGAATAGTATAGATGTATTTTTAAGAGGAGGCTGGACAAACATATGAGGGAGAAGGGAATAGAGGGTTACACTGATAGATTTAGATGAGGAAAGACGGGAGGAGGCTCGAGTGGAGCATAAACGCCGGCATGGACTGGTTGGGCCGAATGGCCTGTTTCTGTGCCGTATATCCTATGTAATCCTGTGTAAATCTAGGGCCCTCGCTTGGGGCCTCACCAGGGGCCTCGTGCAAATATATTCCCCCCCCACCCCGGTAAAACTCACCATAACAGAAACATTGCCTACAAACGCTGGATCAAATAATAGAAAATATTCTAGCGTTTAACATTGTCATACGATTGGCTTTATCATTAACACAGTGTGTAAACATGGTACAGCTCTATTTCTTCATGTATTTCACTACATGTTTGTGTTTTAGTGGCTCGGTGAGGTTGTGCCGGGTGTGCGGAGGATGTTCTTGGTGTCGGCTCTGGTGAATGCTGCCACTGATGGCTAGCGCATTCGATTGCAGTAAACACTGTAGAGCAGCACTGGCACTGGGAGAGCTTTCAGCCCTTGTTAATGAGTCCAATCCGATTGTATACATCCTCATCTTATTTACTATGTCTCACGGTCATGTCAGTTGAATTCCAGCAACCTACAGCGCAAGTATCTCCTCCCTTTGCCCCACCATTGGTGGCCGTGCCTTCAGCCGCCTAGGCCCCATGCTCTAGAATCCCGTTCATAAACCACTCCGCTTCTCTCCGCTCCTTCTCCTCCTTTAGGAACCTCCAAAAAACCCAACTATCTGGCCAGGCTTTTGGTCACCCATCTCCTTTCTTGGCCAGAGTTGGAGGAGCAAAGAAATCTCGGAGGGTTGTAGGGATGGAGAAGGTTACAGAGATAGGGAGGGAACTTACGCTTTACGCAAATCTGTGCCCATCTTTCTTGCAACCCCATTGCGCTCCTCCAATTCCGGCCTCTTGCGCATCCCCGATTTTAATCGGTCCACCATCGGTGGCCGTGCCTTCAGCTGCCTGGGCCCTAAGCTCTGGAATTCCCTCCCTAAACCTCTCCGCCTCTCCGCCTATCTCTCCTCCGTTAAGGCACTCCTTAAAACCTCCCTCTTTGACCAAGCTTTTGGTCACCTGTCCTAATATCTCCTTATGTGGCTCGGTGTCAAATTCTGTCTGATGATCGCTCCTGCGAAGCGCCTCTGGACATTTTACTACATTAAAGGTGCTATATAAATACAAGTTGTTGCTGTATACCATTCTTTCTTGGCCCTGGATCTGTTGCATTGTACTGGGCTGCCTTCCAGTCAGTTCTATTTGAGAACACTGTGGAACATTGCTTGTTAAATCACTTAATGTACCAGAACATGTCTCTGACAGATTGACTCAGCCAGCAGAAACCTGACGGGAAAATACAATTAGACATTTTTAAATCTGCAATATTTATAATTCTTGGAAAGTGTCGAGATTCTGGGAACCTTCTTTCCTGGGTAAGCTCTTCCTGCGTACAAGTGTGGGAGAGAGCGTGTGAGAGTGTGTGTGAGAGTGTATGTGAGAGTGTGTATGAGTGTGTATGAGTGTGTGTGAGTGTGTGTGTGAGAGTGTGTGTGTGAGTGAGTGTGTGTGAGTGTGTGTGCGAGTAAGTGTGAGTGTGTGTGTGAGTGTGTGTGTGAGTGAGTGTGTGTGTGTGTGTGTGTGTGTGTGTGAGTGTGTGAGTGTGTGTGTGAGTGTGTGTGTGAGTGTGTGTGTGAGTGTGTGTGTGAGTGTGAGAGTGAGTGTGTGAGTGTGAGAGTGTGTGTGAGAGTGTGTGAGTGTGTTTGAGTGTGAGAGTGTGTGAGAGTGTGTGTGAGAGTGTGTGTGAGAGTGTGAGAGAGTGGGTGTGTGAGAGTGTGTGTGAGAGTGTGAGAGTGTGTGTGTGAGAGTGTGTGAGAGTGGGTGTGTGAGAGTGTGTGACAGTGAGTGAGAGTGGGTGTGTGAGAGTGTGTGACAGTGTGTGAGAGTGGGTGTGTGAGAGTGTGTGAGAGTGGGTGTGTGAGAGCGTGTGTGAGAGTGTGTGAGTGTGTGAGTGTGTGAGTGTGTGAGAGTGGGTGTGTGAGAGTGTGTGTGAGAGTGTGTGAGAGTGGGTGTGTGAGAGTGTGTGTGAGAATGTGCGAGTGTGTGAGAGTGGGTGTGTGAGAGTGTGTGTGAGAGTGTGTGTGAGAATGTGTGTGAGAGTGTGTGAGAGTGGGTGTGTGAGAGTATGTGTGAGAGTGTGTGTGAGAATGTGTGTGAGAGTGGGTGTGTGAGAATGTGTGTGAGAAAGTGTGTGAGAGTGTGTGTGAGAATGTGTGTGAGAGTGTGTGAGAGTGGGTGTGTGAGAGTGTGTGTGAGAGTGTGTGTGAGAGTGTGAGAGAGTGGGTGTGTGAGAGTGTGTGTGAGAGTGTGAGAGTGTGTGTGTGAGAGTGTGTGTGTGAGAGTGTGTGACAGTGTGTGAGAGTGGGTGTGTGAGAGTGTGTGACAGTGTGTGAGAGTGGGTGTGTGAGAGTGTGTGAGAGTGGGTGTGTGAGAGCGTGTGTGAGAGTGTGTGAGAGTGTGAGTGTGTGAGTGTGTGAGAGTGGGTGTGTGAGAGTGTGTGTGAGAGTGTGTGAGAGTGGGTGTGTGAGAGTGTGTGTGAGAATGTGCGAGTGTGTGAGAGTGGGTGTGTGAGAGTGTGTGTGAGAATGTGTGTGAGAGTGTGTGAGAGTGGGTGTGTGAGAGTATGTGTGAGAGTGTGTGTGAGAATGTGTGTGAGAGTGGGTGTGTGAGAATGTGTGTGAGAAAGTGTGTGAGAGTGTGTGTGAGAATGTGTGTGAGAGTGTGTGAGAGTGGGTGTGTGAGAGTGTGTGTGAGAGTGTGTGAGAGTGTTGAGTGTGTGAGTGTGTGTGAGTGTGTGTGAGTGTGAGAGTGTGTGAGAGTGTGTGAGAGTGGGTGTGTGAGAGTGTGTGAGAGTGGGTGTGTGAGAGTGTGTGTGAGAGTGTGTCTGTGAATGTCAGTGTGTGTGAGTGTGTGTGAGAGTGTGTGTGCGTGTGAGTGTGTGTGTGAGTGTGTGTGAGTATGTGAGAGTGTGTGTGAGTGTGTGTGTGTGTGTGTGAGAATGTGCGTGTGTGTGTGAGTGTGAGAGTGTGTCTGAGAATGTGCATGTGTGTGAGTGTGTGTGAGTGTATGTGAGAATGTGTGTGTGTGTGAGTGTGTGTGAGTGAGTGTGTGTGTCTGAGAATGTGTGTGTGTGAGATAGTGTGTGAGAGAGTGTGTGTGAGTGTGTGAGAGTGTGTGTGTGAGTGTGAGAGTGTGTGTGAGTGTGAGAGTGTGTGTGTGTGTGTGTGAGAATGTGCGTGTGTGTGTGAGTGTGAGAGTGTGTCTGAGAATGTGCATGTGTGTGAGTGTGTGTGAGTGTATGTGAGAATGTGTGTGTGTGTGAGTGTGTGAGTGAGTGTGTGTGTCTGAGAATGTGTGTGTGTGAGATAGTGTGTGAGAGAGTGTGTGTGAGTGTGTGAGAGTGTGTGTGAGTGTGAGAGTGTGTGTGAGTGTGAGAGTGTGTGTGTGTGTGTGTGAGAGTGTGTGTGTGAGTGTGTATGAGAGTGTGTGTGAGTGTGTGTAAGGGTGTGTGTGTGAGTGTGTTTTTGAGTGTGTGAGTGTGTGAGTGAGTGTGTGTGAGTGTGAGTGTGTGAACAAGTGTGTGAATGAGTGTGCATGTTTTTGAGTGTGAGTGAGTGTGTGAGTGTGAGTGTGTGTGTGTTTTTATGTGTGAACAAGTGTGAACGAGTGTGCATGTTTTTGAGTGTGTGTGAGTGTGTGACTGTGAGTGTGTGTGTGTTTTTGTGTGTGTGTGTGAACAAGTGTGTGAACGAGTGTGCATGTTTGTGAGTGTGTGAGTGTGAGTGTGTGTGTGTTTTTGTGTGTGAGTGTGTGAACAAGTGTGTGTGTTTTTGAGTGTGTGAGTGAGTGTGTGTGTCTTTCTTTGCATGTTTTGCCTCAATATATGATTTCGATTTCGACCTGCTTGGGGTGGCAGGTGATGAAGGATCTCCCACATCCCCTGTTGTGTCTCTTATTACGGAGTTTTATATTGACTTTCTTTAAATTACTTTTTTTGTGACTCATCAAGGTGAGGGATTATTTGTAGCGGGGAATGGAACACATTCCTAATTCCAGAATTCAGCATCGCATCAAGCAATCCGCCGGATGGTTTTGTAAGGCAAGATAAGAGAGCCTCCCCTCAGCTCCAGTAATATGCCTCAGCTCCATCAGGGATCCTCCATCACACCAGAGTGGGTTTGCCAATCCCCACAAAAGCCAGCCAGTAGTCTCTCTGAGCAAAAATAAAGGCGGCAAATTAGTGTTTATGACAGGGTCAATTTTCATCTTCAATCGTTGTTGTTTCGTATGACGGGAATAGCTTATTATGGGATGTCTAGTTTGGCTCTCCATTCAACAGCCTCCTGAGATGCCGAGTGGAGAAATGAGGTGCCTCCCGTGACAGGTCTCAGTGGGCAGGTTGATGTGATGTGTTCCATGATCTGGGACTCATGGCCGCAGTCTCACTTCGGGCCGTCCCTCATCGTCCACTTGTGGAGCAGGTGGCTGCATCGTCCATGCCCAGTGCGGATTGGGTTGAGCGCCGTCCACGGTCTTCGAGGGAGGTCGAAGCCAGGGACCTCTACTGTTGGGTCAGTGATGAGGTGTTGGTTTTTTATGTTGCGTATATTATCTTCAATGCGGGCGCTGTAATCTGGCAAGGAAGATTGCCCGCCTGGTGTAAAACCTACTTCTTTGACCAAGCTTTTGGCCGTCTGCCCTAATAGCTCCTTATGTGGCTCGGTGTCAAATTCTGTTTGTGAAGCGCCTTGGGATGTTTTACTACATTTGGGGGGAAAAATTGGGTTGCTTTGCACCTCCCGTCAGTGCCCCCGGGGAGCGCTAGTGGGCCGCAAAGCCCCTAGCGCCTGGGTAGTGCCGCTAATGCCTCCCACGAAATTCAGCGGGAGGTTAGCAGCAACTGTAGCCGGTAGCACCCCTGCGGTGCGGCACCTCTGGCAATGACATCATCGCCGTGCGCGGCACCCCGCTCACGCCCCAGCCGCAAACCTCGGTTGCGCCCCCTGACCTACCGCCGGACGCTGTGTCCGACAGGGTCAGGGGGGGTGCGTTTCTGCGGCCGCGGCGGCACAAATGAAAGAGCAAGTGCCAGGCCGCCATTTTTTTTGGGCCGCCTGCCAGCGCCTACCCCCTCTGGCCTCCTCCCGCACGGGGTGCCGGCCACGATCGCTCAGCCCGGCTCTCCTCTTGAGTGCCGGGCTGTTTCACGGCACCCTGCTCCCCGGTGGTCCAGCAGGGCCCCGGTGCACCTCCCCTTTAATCAGGGGAGGGAGGCCTACAATGACGCGGCGCTACGTGCCATTGCGCGTGACGCTGTTGCAGGTAGCGCCGCCATATTGAGTGGTAGCGTCCCAGGAAGGAGGGGGAGCGCTTCCAGTACTGCCCCGCCTTCTGCTTGCGGCGCTACCACTCAATTTACGGCGCCGGGGCGGTAACATTTTCGTGGTGTGAAAGGTAGCACCCCGGCGAAGATAGCACCCCAAAGGGGGCGCCACCGAATTTTCCCCCTAAAGGCACTATATAAATGCAACTTGTTTTTGTTGTACGGCTCCCTGATTTACATCAGCCATTTATAACGGCTGTGTCTTTGGAACTCTGAACTGGTTTATAATTTCTCACAAGTACCAATCAACCCAGTGATATGAGTCATCAGAAAGCACTGTGCGTCTGAAACTAGGGACTGTTCTTAAATGGAGTTTCCCCTGTCGAAGACTCTTGTGCCTGTGGGTCTGTTCCGAGCGGAGACTGTCTGTGAACAAGCCACAGTTTACTTCACAAAGTCATATGTAAATGCGCCCTCTTCTCCCTACCACCCCTCCCATTAAAGGAGAGAGAGGTAAAGGGGCGCAGAGATTTAGGGGATTTCAGAGCTTCGGACCCGGTCGGCTGAAGGCACGGCGTCAATGGTGGAGCAAAGAAAGTCGGGGAAGCGCGAGGGGCCAGAGTTGGAGGAGCGCCATTGAACCCGATAGATATGAAAATCACAAATACAATAGCAAAATACTGCGGATGCTGGAAATCTGAACTAACAACAGAAAATGCTGGCAATACTCAGCAGGCCAGGCAGCATCCATGGAGAGAGAAACAGAGTTAACGTTTCAGGTCTGGGACCCTTCATCAGACGCGATCTCGAGCGAGCGGGCGATCGATTCCGACACATTACTGCCCAGGCAGTGAGGACGAAAACTGAACCCCAGTGTTTCTGATTTCTCTGGATGCAGACGTGAGAGTGGAAAAAGTCAGGTAACCACGGCATGTGCTGTCCCGTTGACTCCTGAGCTCCAAATGCTGGGTGTGACACCCCCCCCCCCCCCCAAAGTCAGACCGCTGAGCGAAAATGACATTTCGAACACAGCTCTGCTGGTGCGTTCATTGTTTTTGCAATTTTATGAGATGAGATTCCCACTAAATCACTACACGTAATGAGATTTGTCAGCTCGCAGCTCGGCTGCTAGGCAACATCATGGAAACGGAGCCTTTCACCTCTGTGGGGGAGAGGGACGGCGAGGGGGTGGTGGGGGAGAGAAGGGGGCACATTAACCTATGACCTTGTGAAGTAAACTATGGCTTGTTCAAGGACAGTCTCGGCTCGGAACAGACCCACAGGCACAAGAGCCTTTGATAGGGGAAAATCCATTTAAGAACAGTCAATTTTTTTTTTTTTTTACAATTTAAATCGCTTTATTGGCATGATAAGTTACATCTTATGTTGCCAAAGCATCAAAATACATTTATGGTTTAGCACATAAACGCAGTTCTATTCATACAGTGTATAAACAGGTATATCCCTGAGTGTATAAATATACATTCGCATTGTTTATATATATTTTTTTTCTTAGTTTACTGGTTGTCCCTCTGTTCATGGCAAGCTGTAACATAGTGCGCCGCCAGTGTTATACAGCTTCTCTCCTCTCCCAGTAGGAATGGGAGTTTTTGGTTGTCATTCAGATTTCTGAAATCACCTAGTTTCAGACGCACAGTGCTTTCTGATGACTCATATCACTGGGTTGATTGGCACTTGTGAGAAATTATAAACCAGTTCAGAGTCCCAAAGACTCAGCTGTTATAAATGGCTGATGTAAATCAGGGAGCCGTACAACAACAACAAGTTGCATTTATACAGCGCCTTTAACACAGTAAAACGTCCCCAGGCTCTTCACGGAGCGATTATCAAACAGAATTTGACACCGAGCCACATAAGGAGATATTAGGACCGGTGGCCAAAAGCTTGGTCAAAGAGGTAGGTTTTAAGGAGCATCCTGAAGGAGGAGAGAGAGGTAAAGGGGCGGCGAGGTTTAGGGAATTTCAGGGCTTCGGGCCCGGGCAGCTGAAGGCACAGCCACCGATGGTGGAGTGAAGAAGATCGAGGAAGCGCAAGAGGCCAGAGTTGGAGGAGCGCAGAGATCTGGAGTACTGCGTGCAGTTTTGGTCTCCTTATTTAAGGAAGGATATACTTGCATTGGAGACAGTTCAGAGACGATTCACTAGGTTGATTCCTGAGATGAGCAGGATGGCCAGCCTATACTCATTGGAGTTTAGAAGAATGAGAGGTGATCTTATTAAAACTTATAAGATTCTGATGGGGCTCGACAGGGTAGATGCAGAGAGGATGTTTCCCCTCATGGGAAAATCGTGAACTAAGGGGCATAATTTCAAAATAAGGAGTCGCCCATTTAAGACAGAGATGAGGAGGAATTTCTTCTCTCAGAGGGTCGTAAATCTTTGGAATTCTCTTCCCCAGAGAGCTGTGGAGGTGGAGTCATTGGGGCAGTAATTCCTCCCCAAACGTGTGAGTACGGAAGGGGTACTCACGCATCTGGCCGGAGGAAATGCCGGTTTTCAGCATGCACAGCGCATGCGCTGAAAACCGGCATTTCCTCTCCTCTCACCCAAGAGGTGAAGAGGCTAGCGCGTGCGCTGTAGGGGGCAGTGCGTGCATCTTGGATTTCCTCTGTTTTGGGGGATTTGCGCATGTGTAAAGGCCTCCGGTCTTTACGCTTGTAAAAAGCACACATAAGTATTTATTTTTACAGGTAAGTGGTGTTTTAGTGCAATTTAGAAAAACATTTCCACAGGTTTATTATTTTAAAGAATCTACAATAAGGTAAGTTTAGTTTTAGACCCTTTTTATTAAAAATTTATTTTTTTTTAAAAAAAAATTAATGTTTAAATTATTTTTTTAAACTTATTTATACTTAATTTAATGATTGGGATTTTTTTTTAATTTTATTTAAAGTTTAAGTAGTGTTTTGGGGTGCAGTACTTCTCATGAGTTTGACAGTTCTTACTCTCAAACTTATGAATGAAGTTTCCCCTCCCCTGATTGGCTGAACAGTGCTCACCTGATCCCAGCCGGCACATCGCACTAACTACGCCGCTGGGTCAGGTTAGCACAGCGCGCCGACATCAGAACCGGGCCACTGACAGGAAATCCACTGCGGGCCAGGTTTCAGATGTCGGCGCGCCGGGTAAGTGCACATCGGGGGCTTGCACGCGCGGCAAGCCCCCGACACCAAGTTCTGGGCCAATGAATATATTCAAGGCGGAGATAGACAGATTGTTGAATGACAGGGGAGTCAAGGGTTATGGGGAACACCTGGGAACTGAGCACCCACCCAGGACATAAATGTGGTTCAAAGCAGCAAGCTGCAACCATCACACAGGCCACAGGAGATGGTCAGGGGTAGCAGCAGTGCCTGTTTCTCTCCTCTCAGTTTATCCTCACTTCTCAGTTTACAGTGTCAGCTGTGGCTCAGTGGGTAGCCCACTCCAGGGACTTGAGCACAAAAATCCAGGCTGACACTCCAGTGGAATACTGAGGGAGTGCTGCACTGTCGGAAGTGCTGTCTTTCAGATGAGATGTTAAACCCGTCTGCTCTATCAAGTGGACGTGAATGATCCCATGGCCACTATTTTGAAGAAGAGCAGGGGGAGTTCTCCCCAGTGTCCTGAGGCCAATTTTTATCCCTCAACCAACATCACTAAAAACAGATTATCTGGTCATTATCACATTGCTGTTTGTGGGAGCTTGCTGTGCTGCCGCATTTCCCACATTACAACAGTGACTCCATTTCAAAAAGTACTTCGTTGGCTGTAAAGCGCTTTGAGACGTCCGGTGGTCGTGAAAGGTGCTATAGAAATGCAAGCCTTTCTTTTTTCTCCTTATCTCAGTTTTTTTTCTCCGTATTTCGCTGTTTCTCTTCGCAGCCGCTCGGCCATGGAATGTGTGAATATTTTCCCCTGCAACTAAATGAGTCGAGGCGAAGCCAGCTCGCCTATAGTTTTGATAGAGGCTTTCACTGCAGCTATGAATTCTGGGCTAGCCGGCCTCCATAAAATCCTCGTGCTCCACACCCCCTCCCGCGCAGCTATGAATTCTGGGCTAGCCGGCCTCCATAAAATCCTCGTGCGCCACACCCCCTCCCGTGACCCCCCCCCCCCCCCCCCCGAATCCCTTTTGGTTTTCTGTTCCCACTGCAGTAGTGGACATGCTGGTACCAGCTTGCAGGGTTATCGCGCAACGCAGCGAAAAGGAGGCGCAGACCCACTTCAAACCCAAGAGGCTCCCTCAATCCCGGCACTAACATAGAAACATAGAAGATAGGAGCAGGAGAAGGCCATTCGGCCCCTCAAGCCTGTTCCGCCATTTAATGAGATCATGGCTGATCATCCAAATTCAGTACCCTGTCCCTGCCTTCTCCCCATATCCCTTGATCCCTTTAGCCTTAAGAAATATATCTAACTCCTTCTTGAATATATTTAATGAATTGGCCTCAACTGCCTTCTGTGGTAGAGAATTCCACAGGTTCACCACTCTCTGGGTGAAGAAATTCCTCCTCATCTCTGTCCTAAATGGCTTACCCCTTATCCTTAGACTGTGACCCCTGGTTCTGGACTCCCCGACCATCGGGAACATCCTTCCTGCATCTAGTCTGTCTAGTCCTGTTAGAATTTTATAAGTTTCAATAAGATCCCCTCTCATTCTTCTAAACTCCAGCGAATATAAGCCCAATTGACCCAATCTCTCCTCATACGTCATTCCTGCCATCCCAGGTATCAGTCTGGTGAATCTTCGCTGCACTCCCTCCATGGCAAGAACATCCTTCCTCAGATAAGGTGACCAAAACTGGTGACACTAGGGAGCACCAAGAAGGAAAACAAGGTTAGGTTATGGAACCTGCAATAACGTTTTACCTCAACAACAGTAACTTGCATTTGTATAATATCCCAAGGTGCTTCACAGGAGCGTTATCAAACAAAATTTGACACCGAGCCACATAAGGGAGCTATTACAACAGGAGACCAAAAGCTTTTGGTCAAAGAGGTAGGTTTTAAGGAGCGTCTTAAAGGAGAGAGAGAGGTAGAGAGGCTGAGAGGTTTATGGAGAGAATTCCAGAGCCTAGGGCCTAGGCAGCTGAAGGCACGGCCACCAATGGCGGAGCATGGAAAACCGGGGCTACGCAAGAGATCGCCGAGGGTTGTGGGGCTGGAGGAGGTTACAGAGATAGGGAGGGGCCGAGGCCATGGAGGGATTTGAAAACAAGGATGAGAATTTTAAAATCGAGGCATTGCCGGACCGGGAGCTAAGGTAGATCAGGTGAACGGGAGTTAGGACATGGGCAGCAGAGCTTTTGATGAGCTCATGGTTATGTAGGGTGGAAGATGGTAGGCCAGCCTGGAGAACAAATCTAGAGGTAACAGTGTCTCAGGTGATCCCTGGTTAATTTTGCTTGGATCTATACACTTACATACTTGAGTAAGAGGTGGTAAGGGCAGAATGGCCTACTCCTGTTCTTATGCATTTAAAAAATATATATATTCCTGTAGGAATGTCTAGTCCCTATCAAGAGACTGAGGTCGACTCAAGGGATCAAACAAACGATGTTTAATGTAAAACTAATTGAGTTTAACAAACAATTGCAAGAGAACTACGAATACAGGTCTAGTCAGTTCGGAGGCTCCACGAGGACTGCTTGTGCGGTCCCGTGGCTGGTGTCATGACGTCATCACGTTTTTCCCGCCGGTGGGGATCATGTGATGAACGGCGTGACTTCATCGCGTTTGCCCGTGCTCTTAAAGGGACCGCGCTCTGTACATGCAAACAGTATATACAAAGATACAGACTCAGGCTGCAGCTAACATATTGTTAAAGGGAATTATATACATTTGATCGGAGTCCCTTAGTGGCTCCGCCACACTCCTATATTAACAAAGTCTGGTGAAGTATGTGAGGGAATTCAGTGCTCCAACCCATGTAACAGCACCCTCTTCAGGATAGTATAAGCTGTCACATTCCTCCTTTCATCTTTCTCTTGCTCCCAGAAAAAAAGTAAGGAGCATTCAAAGGAATTTCCATGTAAGCATTTTTAATTGCAGCAATCAAAAATATTGGTCCCCAAAATCTAATCAAATAAATGCAACAAATAAAAAATACTAAAAAAAAAAATCAGAAATCCAACTCTCAAAAATCAAGTCAAATCTCACAATCAAAAACAATCCTGCAGAAAGTTCACCAAGTGGCCCTTTAAGAAGCACCTTGCTGAGGCTTTACAATGTGCCTCAGCTTTCGTTGCCTCTTTTAGATGGACAGGATTCCCCGCCGAGAGGAAATCAGGGAATCGTGCTATTCACGTGGAATCTCACGTTTAAATGAAGCTCTCGCACGTATGGTTGCACCAAGTTGTCGGACGCTAACATGGCTGACTCTGAACTGCCCTCTGACCTGGCCGAGCGCGCCACTCGGTTGTATCAAAACCGCTGGAAAAGAACAACAAGACCTTCACCACACGGACTCTATGTATGCGTGGGGGAGACCAGAACTAGGGGCCATAAATACAAGGTAGTCACTAATAAATCCAATAGGAAATTCAGGAGAAACTTCTTTACCCAGAGCGTGGTTAGAATGCGGAACTCGCTACCACAGGGAGTGGTTGAGGCAAATAGCATAGAATCATTTAAGGTGAATCTAGATAAGTACATGAGGGAGAAAGGAATAGAAGGAACATGGTGATAGGGTGAGATGAAGTAGGGTGGGGGGAGGATTGTGTCGAGCACGGACCCAGTTGGGCCGAATGACCTGTTTCTGTGCTGTGCATTCTGTGTAAATCTATTTAAGTCAACAGACTCCAGCGGTTCAAGATGTAGGCCCACCACCACCTTCTCAGGGCAGCTAGGGATGGGCAATAAGGAAGAAGTCATTGGACAGCCTTCTGAAACACAGGGCCATTCTGATTTTGTGTCTTTTTTCCGCACTTCACTTGTTGAGGGGGTTAGCGTTATGCGTAGTGTCGGTCGGTCAGTTAGCGTTATGCGCCGTGTCGGTCGGTCGGTCAGCACACTCTCATGTAATGCAAGAACTTTCATTGACATAGCCCCTGAATCACATCCTCATGCCATCCCAAAGCGCTTCACAGTCACCGCTGTAATGTAGGCAAAGACGGCGGCAAGTGTGCACACCCCAAGATCCCACAAGCAGCAAGCAGGTTGTGGCCTATTAACCTGGTGTGGGTGATATTGATTGAGAGAGGAATTGTGGGGGGCGATTTTGCCAGCCCTGGGGAGGCGGGTTTGGAGGCGGGACTGCCGGGAAAATGGCAGAATTTGGGGGCGTGTGTCCAACCCGCCCCAACCCGCCTCCATGCCATCTGGCCAGGAGGCGGGTAGCCGTCCCGCACTGGGTCCCGCCTCCTTGGAGACAGGAAGGGATTAAAGCCTATTAACTGCCTGTTGACAGGTAGCTAACAGGCAGAAAATAGGATTATCCCCTTTTTGCCCTCAAGTGCGGGCTTCCCAAAGGCACCGAACCCCGCCAGGGTCAGCGAGGCGAGTAGTGGGTCTGCGGGGGTCGGAGGGGTCCAAAAGTGTGCTGTGGAGGTGAGTGATGAGTGCAAGTGTGGAGAGGTGAATATCTGAGGTAAGTGCAAAGTGTTAGAAAAAGTGTACTTACCTTGTTTCAGTCGGTGGGGATGTGGAGAGTCTCGGACCTCCGCGGTAGAGATGACAGATGGCTGCTGCATTCTCCAATGCAACAACCATCTCATTTCTGCAAAAGAAAGAGGTTTGATGAGGTCTTGAATTCAAGACCTCATCAAACTACAGAGAATGTCAGTGCTTGACCGCTTCACCGAGCTGTCAAACGATGACAATTCATCTGTCAAAAATTTTTGACAGATGAAACATCATGTGTTGACGTTCTCTGCAACCGGCTTTCCCTTAATTGGCCTGCTGAGCCCGCTGGGCGGGCCTAACAAGGTCAATCCAGGGAAAATTGCGTGGGTTGGCCAGAAGTCGATGGAGGCGGGACTGAAACCCGACAAGTGGGAGTCCCGCCTCCAAAAGCTCCCCATTGGCAAAACCACCCCCGTGGTCAGGAGGAATCCACGGTTCTTCTTCCTGAAGTGCCGTAGAATCATTGGCATTCACCTGAACGGCCAGACGGGGGCCTCGGTTTAATGCTTCATCCAAAAAGACGGCACCTCTGACAATGCAGCACTCCCTCAGTACTGCATTGAAGTGTCAGCCTAGATTACATGCTGAAGACTCGGGGGTGGCGGGGCTTGAACTCACAACCTTCAGAATAAGAGTGTGACCAACTGAGCCAAGCTGGTACGTGCACCACATGATTAGACCAGATTAACACAGGGGGTTATTTTACTAGTGAATACAAGGAGTTCAATGTCTTCTTTCTATTACAGGTTAATATTAATGAATTCAAGTAAATATTAACCTCAGTGGTAATCTTATTATAGATTTACATTTTGACTGGACCATCTAAAAGGGTAATTGGAATTCACAGGGACACATCCAGTAATTAACTGCCCATCACCCCCATTTATTTGCCTGTGATATTCCAAGTTTGCTGATGATACAAAGCTGGGTGGGAATGTAAGTTGTGAGGAGGATGCAAAGAGGCTGCAAGGGGATATAGACAGGCTAGGTGAGTGGGCAAGAACATGGCAAATGGAATATAATGTGGAGAAATGTGAAGTTATCCACTTTGGTAGGAAAAATAGAAAAGCAGAGTATTTTTAAATGGTGAGAGATTGGGAAATGTTGGTGTTCAGGGGGACCTGGGTGTCATTGTACACGAATCACTGAAAGTTAACATGCAGGTACAGCAAGCAATTAGGAAAGCAAATGGTATGTTGGCCTTTATTACAAGAGGATTTGAGTATAAGAGTAAAGACGTGTTACTGCAATTATATAGGGCCCTGGTGAGACCACACCCGGAGTATTGTGGACAGTTTTGGTCTCCTTGCCTAAGGAAGAATATACTTGCCATAGAGGGAGTGCAACGAAGGTTCACCAGACTGGTTCCTGGGATGGGGGGATTGTCCTATGAGGAGAGATTGAGTAGACTAGGCCTATATTCTCTAGAGTTTAGAAGAATGAGAGGTGATCTCATTGAAACATACAAAATTCTTACAGGTCTTGACAGGGTAGATGCAGGGAGGATGTTTCCCCTGGCTGGGGAGTCTAGAACCAGGGGTCACAGTCTCAGAATAAGGGGTCGGCCATTTAGGACTGAGATGAGGAGAAATGTCTTCACTCAGAGGGTGGTGAGTCTTTGGAATTCTCTACCCCAGAGGGCTGTGGAGACTCAGTCGTTGAGTATATTCAAGACAGAGATCGATAGATTTTTGGATATTAAGGGAATTAAGGGATATGGAGATAGTGGAGGAAAGTGGAGATGAGGTCGAAGATCAGCCATGATCTCATTGAATGGCGGAGCAGGCTTGAGGGGCCGAATGGCCGACTCCTGCTCCTGTTTCTTATGTCCTTGTATGGTGACAGTGCCCACCTGACCGGTGAACCCACCACCTCTGCCTTCATATTTCCCCCAACATTAACTGTGGGCACTGTGGCCTTGAAATTATTCCTGGGCGGAGTGCAAAATGGGCCAATCGGCAATCCCGTTCTACACCCTGCCCCTATTCCCGAGAGAATCAGGCCGGGGTGTAGAATAAGCTGCTGATTCGCTGCTGCCCAAGATTAACTTCAATCCCCTGTGTGTGCACTCAAAGCCAGCCTTGTGGAATCCAGTTCCACAGGCCAGCACCATCTCCCTGAGTGACCAGGACAAATAATCGGATACATTCCTGGACCTGTCCCTGAGCCACAGTCCAGCCTCTGACCTTGATAATCATTATTCCGTCTATGAGCGAGCCCTTCTATTACATTCCACCCAGGAGTGGGACTAATCGGATCGTTCTTTCAAAGAGCCGGCACAGGCACGATGGGCCGAATGCGCTGTAAGATTCTACGATTCTGTAACTCTGAGTATCTACACACAAACCATCTGAATCCCTCAATGTAATTTATCATTGAATCATAGAATGATACAGCACAGGAGGAGGCCATTCATAGAAACATAGAAACACAGAAGATAGGAGCAGGAGTAGGCCATTTGGCCCCTCGAGCCTGCTCCGCCATTCAATGAGATCATGGCTGATCATCCAAACTCAGTACCCTGTCCCTGCCTTCTCCCCATATCCCCTGATCCCTTTAGTCTTAAGAAATATATCTAACTCCTTCTTGAATATATTTAATGAATTGGCATCTACTGCCTTCTGTGGTAGAGAATTCCACAGGTTCACCACTCTCTGGGTGAAGAAATTCCTCCTCATCTCTGTCCTAAATAGCTTACCCCTTATCCTTAGACTGTGACCACTGGTTCTGAACTCCCCGGCCATCGGGAACAGCCTTCCTGCATTTAGTCTGTCTAGTCTGTCATTCGGCCCATTGTGCCTTTGAAAGAGCTAACCAATTAGTCCCCATAGCCCTGTAGATTTTTTCCGTTCAATTCCCTTTTGAAAGTTACCATTGAATCTGCTTCCACCGCCCTTTCAGGCAGCACGTTCCAGATCACAACAACTCGCTGCGTTAAAAAAATATTTTTCCTCATGTCGCCTCTGGTTCTTTTGCCAATCACCTTAAATCTGTGTCCTTTGGTTACCGACCCTTCTGCCACTGGAAAGAGTTTTTTCCTTTATTTACTCATTCAAAACCATTTGTGATTGGGAACACCTCTATCAAATCTCCCCTCAAAAATCTCTGCTCTAAGCAGAACAAACCCAACTTCTCCAGTCTCTCCGTGTAACTGAAGTCCCTCATCACTTTGCATTCTCTAACTCATTCCCAGGCATCCAGTGTAGAGTTAATTCCATGAGTTTGGACTCCCAGAGTGAGGAGCGCCTATTGGGAATTCGGGAATATGGCCCACCCTTTTCCCCCCCACAATTTTCCATTCATTGTGGACAGAAAATCATGGAGGGGGAAGGGACCTGAATTCCCGCGATGAGCTCCCAGTGGGAAAAGCACCACCTTGGGACCGCAAATTGGTGGAATCGTCCCTTATCTCTCTGTTAGCATTAACTCCCAGGAGTGCAAAAGGCCGTGTCGTCTGACAGTTCAGCAAATATTTCTTTTTTTTGTCTTTTCAGGTGGGCCTGTCAGCTGGGACGATCCTCTTCCTCATCGGCATGGCCACCGTCACCACCGGTTACCTGGTGCCCCCGAAGATCGAAGGCATCGGAGAAGCCGACTTCCTCGTTGTGGACAAGCGCGCCATCGAGTACAACGAGGCCCTGGAGGTCAGCAAGCTTGTTGGTGCCATTCTCTTCAGCGTGGGCGGGACGGCGATCGCGGCGTGCGTTCTGGTTCTGACCATCTCCAGACGTACCCCCAGAGATGAAGAGAGACAGTTTTCCCCCATCCTGAAAGAAGGGCCGTTTGAAATGAAGCATAAGGCGGTTCTAAAGACTGGGTCGCCAGGGAGTACCCAAATCCCTGTTAGCTTGTCAAGAATACAAAGTGTCCAACCCAAGATGGGAACATGAGGAGCCGCATCCAAACCCTTATGGAATAGGCAGTTCCTCTATCTCACACCAAGTCCCAATCACCCATCACTCCTGTGCTCGCTGACCTACACTGGCTCCTGGTTAAGCAAAGCCTCGATTTCAAAATTCTCGTCCTTGTTTTCAAATCCCTCCATGGCCTCGCCCCTCCCTATCTCTGTAATCTCCTCCAGCCCCGCAACCTTCCGAGATATCTGCGCTCCTCAAATTCTGCCCTCTTGAGCATCCCTGATTATAATCACTCCACCATTGGTGGCCGTGCCTTCAACTGCCTGGGCCCTAAGCTCTGGAATTCCCTGCCTAAACCTCTCCGCCTCTCTTTCCTCCTTTAAGACGCTCCTTAAAACCAAGTTTTTGGTCACCTGCCCTAATTCCTCCTCATGTGGCTCGGTGTCAAATTTTTTTGTCTCATAATACTCCTGTGAAGCGCCTTGGAATGTTTTAACACATTAAAGGCGCTATATAAATACAAGTTATTGTTGCTGTTATAACACAAATTCCAACACTGCGTCACCATTTATATTCGGTTAATTAAATAAATCTGGAATAAAATGCTAGCATCAGTAATGGTGACCATGAAACTACTGAAATTGTCATAAAAACCCATCTGGCTCACTAATGTCCTTTAGGGAAGGAAATCTGCTGTCCTTACCCGGTCTGGCCGATATGTGACTACAGACCCACAGCAAAGTGGTTGATTCTTAATTGCCCTCTGCAATAGCACCACCAGCTTCTCGAGAGCTATTAGGGATGGTCAATAAATGCCGGCCTTGCCAGCGACACCCACATCCCATGGAACTAATTTTTTTTAAACTCCCATAGATTGGCTTTATAAGGGGCTTCTTTGTTAAGGTGGGGAGTTTTCAGTCTGATCTGAATACTTTCCATCCCCTCCCTCCCCCACACCCCCCCCCCCCCCCCCCACACTCCCCCTCTCCCCACCCCGCCTTTCACAGATCCAGAGATGTTCCGGTCCAACATCTATCGTGGCAAAATCTGCCATGTTGCCGTTATTTCTTCCTGGCCTCTTGAGCATCCCAGCTGTCATCTCATGTGTTTGAAACTGGCTCAAAGTTATGCAATGAAATTTTTTCCTTTTCAGGTATTCATCTAATTGCCTATTGAAAGTTACTATTGAATCTGCTTCCACCACCCTTTCAGGCAGCGCATTCCAGATCACAACAACTCAGACCTTAAAAAATACTCCTGTCTGGTTCTATTGCAAATTATCTTAAATCTGTGACCTCTCGTTACCGGCCCTCCCGCCAGTGGAAACAGTTTCTCCCTATCTACTCTATCAAAACCCCATATAAATTTGAACACCTCTATTAAATCTCCCCTTAACCTTCTCTGCTCTAACTCCAGCTTCTCTGGTTTCTCCACACAACTGAAGTCCCTCACCCCTGATATCATTCGTGGTAAATCTCCTCCGCACCCTCTCTCCAAGGTTACAACCTTCTATGGGTTAAAGCCCAGACCAATTTCTGAAATACTGAGGCGTATTTTCCACTTCCTGTGCCTGAGTTTGTTGGACAGTCTTTGGCCGCAGTGAATAGAGGAAAAATCAGGTGGGAAGTCACCCCCCGCCCTTAGGGGACCTTGCCCAATTCTCGGACCATTAATTAAAATGGGTGTAAAATCAGGCAGAGCTCCTTTTCTGGTGCCCTGGCCCAATTTTCCTCTCTTCGTTGCGCCCAGGGACCCAGTACACCCATCTGTCCCCTCCCCCACCCCCAGCTCTTTTGGGTTGAACTGGGCCGTGCTATTTAAGTAACCGCCATGTCAGTGCGTTTTTAACGAATTTCCTTCTCCGTTTTAATCAAGGCGCTTGCCCTGTTTAAAAGATACAATAGTTAAAATGGCGGTCCAAAGAATTTCACAGCCAATGTGTCTTTATTTGTCACTGGTGTGGCACGTTAGGGTCGCCAGCTGCGGTTGGACGCGTTCCTGGAGGAGTCATCACATGACCTCCTGCCGCCAACCGCCCCGCCCCCCCCCTTCCACGCTCCCGCCATTGGTCGGCCCACACGTCCATCCTCGAGGCGCCCCGGCTTCCCACGGCCAATCGGAAAGCGGACAGACTCTTCGTTACCCGAGTGGATGATTCTTGACTGTCAGTCAAACAGCCCCTTTCCCCCCCGCCCCCCATCTCCAATAGTTTTATAACTAATAAGCAAAGTGTTCAAAGAACATGAAAAGAACACCATTTTTTAAATGATTTTTCTCCCCGGGTTGTTGCTGGCCCCAGTGTCCGGGAGATTAATCTTCAATTCCTGCAGACTCCAGGCCAATCCTGGAGGGTTGACGACCCTAGATGCACAGAGTCATTTCAACCCCATTGTGCGCTGTGTTTTCCATCCCCCTGACGCTAGACGCCTCACTGATGCCTCGAGTCCAATAAAAGTTAGAAACATAGAAAAATCGGAGCAGGAGTCGGCCATTCGGCCCATCGAGCCTGTTCTGCCATTCAATATGATCATGGCTGATCCTCTATCTCAATGCCATATTCCCGCTCTCTCCCCATACCCCTTGATGCCTTTTGTGTCTAGAAATCTATCTACAGGAAACTTTGGTTTATCCGGAGGTTAACTGTCCGGAATGCTTGATCCACCGGCAAAATTCAGGAGTCGGTTCAGTAAGTTTTTTTTCTTTTCGTTGCTTTTTTTTCACCAGTCAGGCTCTGCAAGGTCTAGCTAAAGCTGTTGCTTAGCTACAGAGATGCTTGCAAGCTACGGCCGACTGTTTAGAAGCTGTTGCTAAGCAACAGGGTTTGTTGCTAGATATGGAGCTCAAAAGCTCCGTATGTTTTAACATTAGCGCTGGTTTGTCCGGCAGTTTTGATGGGACGGCAACAGCTCGGTCCCATCGGTGCCGGATATCACAAAGTTTCCTGTATCTCCTTCTTAAGTATATTCAGTGACTTGGCCTCCACAGCCTTCTGTGGTAGAGAATTGCACAGGTTCACCACCCTCTGAGTGAAGAAATTTCACCTCATCTGAGTCCTAAATGTCCTACCCCGTATCCTGCGACTGTGACCTCCTTGTTCTCGACTCCCCCCCCCCCCCCAGCCAGGGGAAACATCCTCCCTCCATCTAGTCTGTCTAGCCCTGTCAGAATTTCATACGTTTCAATGAGATCCCCTCTCATTCTTCTAAACTCCAGTGAATACAGGCCTAGTCGACCCAATCTCTCTGTGAGCCTGGAAGCTACCGTGAATTCTGACTGCTGCAACTCATACAACAACCTTGGCTGCTTTGAGGCTTCACCACTCGACCTGTTCCATTTAAGGGCAGCGGCTCCTCCGATAAAGATCTACCCTGAAAATGCACCTCCTGAGGTGCGACATGTTAAAGCAACCCAATCGCAATGGACTCCACCTTCATTCCGAAATGATTCTTGGTCGTAACTTCATGAGAAACAAACTGGAAATATAAAATAAAAAGAACACATCACTGCCGACTGCAGGCACACGGTGTCTGTGAGTGTTTACTGAGAATTTCCCTCTTTTTTTTCTCGCCGTTCTAAATGTTCTTTCCTTTTTAACCCCTTGTTCTTTTTTTTTAAGTTTCCGTCAGTGTTGCTCTCTCTCTTCCTTTTGCTTCGAGGGTGAGGTGGGGGGTCGGGGTGGGGGGATGAAACAGAAGATGCCTCGCCATTCCCCCGTCGCCATTCCCCCCCACCCCCACCCCCCCCAACACCCCCCGCCATCCACCACTCCCCAACCTCGTCCGCACCATTCCCTTTCCAAATGGGCAAGGCCTACAATTTGGTTCCGGGACTCTGGAAAAGCAGTTGGGGGGGGGGGTGTGGGGGGGCGATTTCCGTTTGCCTAACCCGCCCGTTCACCTTGAAGGAAAGGGGGTGGGCAGACAAAAGTGTTTTTTGAAAACATACCTGCCCACTATGGGTTGCCAACTCTGGTTGGATGCGTTTCAGGAGGTTTCATCACACGGACTCCTGTCACCAACACCCCACCCCCCCCCCCCCACAAACAGCCCTTTTTTTCCCCCCCCCCGTCTCCAATAATTTTTATAGCAAATAAACAAAAGTGATGAAAGAAGTTTTTTTTATTGCCCCCCCACTATGATTTTTCTCCTGGGTTTTTGCTCGCTGAAGTGCCCTGGAGATTAATCTTCAATTCCTGGGGGGTTGGCAATCTTCCAAGACTCGATTCTCGCGCGGGCTTTGAAATAGACGTCCGGCGCTCCTGCCCGGAACAGGCCCAGGGCCTTATTAACATATATAAATTGGGGTCTTACCCCGTTTGTAGGACCCTGGCACAGTGTTGGTGCTGCACTGGGTGGAACTCTGTGCGACCGCCCAGCGGGACGGAGTGTCGAGTGGCCGGACCAGCGGTCTTTAAAGGGCAGCTCAGAAACACCCCCCATTTTCAAGTATACAACCAATTCCCTTTTGTAGGCCAGGAGGAGCATTTATCTTCCCACCTGCTATTGGTAACTCAGAGCACCCGCCTCCCCCACCCCCCCCCACCACCCCCATCCAGGATTGTCTCTCTACCCACCCATCCCCCCACTCCACCTTAAAAGCTTATTTCCAGCTCAGTTCCATGGAGGAGATGCCAGATTTCCTGCCCCTATCCCCAATTTGGCGAGCTGCCCATCCATGTTTGCTGAGCCCTGGTGTCTCGCCAATAAATTAAAATGAGGCCTAAACACGAAAAGGATTCATGCCTAATTCTGCTAACAGAGTGAGCATTGACCCCATAGTGTTTTTTTATATATTGGTTCATGGGATGTGGGCGTCGCTGGCAAGGCCAGCATTTATTGCCCATCCCTAATTGCCCTTGAGAAGGTGGTGGTGAGCCGCCTTCTTGAACCGCTGCAGTCCGTGTGGTGAAGGTACTCCCACAGTGCTGTTAGGTAGGGAGTTACAGGATTTTGACCCAGCGACGATGAAGGATCGGCGATATACTTCTACGTCAGGATGGTGTGTGACTTGGAGAGGAACTTGGAGGTGATGGTGTTCCCATGCGCCTGCTGCCTTTGTCCTTCTAGGTGGAAGAGGTCGCGGGTTTGGGAGGTGCTGCCGAAGAAGCCTTGGCGAGTTGCTGCAGTGCATCTTGTAGATGGTACACACTGCAGCCACGGTACGCCAGTGGTGGAGGGAGTGAATGTTTAAGGTGGTGGATGGGGTGCCAATCAAGCGGGCTGCTTTGTCCTGGATGGTGTCGAGCTTCTTGAGCGTTGTTAGAGCTGCACTCATCCAGGCAAGTGGAGAGTATTCCATCACACTCCTGAATTGTGCCTTGTAGATGGTGGAAAGGCAGGAGGTGAGACACTCGCCACAGAATATCCAGCCTCTGACCTGCTCTTGTAGCCACAGTATTTATGTGTCTGGTTCAGTTAAGTTTCTGGTCAATGGTGACCCCCAGGATATTGATGGTGGGGGATTCGGCGATGGTAATGTCTAGGGGTGGTGGTTACACTCGCTTGTTGGAGATAGTCATTGCCTGGCTTGTGTGGCACGAATGTTACTTGCCACTTATCAACCCAAGCCTGAATGTCGTCCAGGTCTTGTTGCATGCGAGCATAGGCTGCTTCATTATCTGAGGAGTTGCGAATGGCACTGAACACTGTGCAGTCATCAGCGAACATCCACAATTCTGATGTTATGTTGGAGGGAAGGTCATTGATGAAGCAGCTGAAGATGGTTGGGCCTAGATTTCCTGGGGCTGAGATGATTGATCTCCAACAACCAGAACCATCTTCCTTTGTGCTAGGTATGACTCCAGTCAGTGGAGAGTTTTCCCCCTGATTCCCATTGACTTCAGTTTTACTAGGGCTCCTTGATGCCACACTCGGTCAAATGCTGCCTTGATATTAAGGGCAGTCACTCTCACCTCACCTCACCTCTGGAATTCAGCTCCTTTGTCCATGTTTGGACGAAGACTGTAATGAGGTTTGGAGCTGAGTGGTCCTGGCCGAACCCAAACTGGGCATCAGTGAGCAGGTTATTGGTGAGTAAGTGCTGCTTGATAGCACTGTCGACGACACCTTCCATCACTTTGCTGATGATTGAGAGTAGACTGATGGAGTGGTAATTGGACGGATTGGATTTGTCCTGCTTTTTGTGGACAGGACATACCTGGGCAGTTTTCCACATTGTCGGATAGATGCCAGTGTTGTAGCTGTACTGGAACAGCTTGGCTAGAGGCGCGGCTAGTTCTGGAGCACAAGTCTTCAGCACGACAGCCGGGATGTTGTCAGGGCCCGTAGCGTTTGCTGTATCCAGTGCGCTCAGCCATTTCTTGATCTCACATGGAGTAAATCGAATTGGCTGAAGACTGGCTTCTGTGATGGTGGGGACCTCAGGAGGAGGCTGATATGGATCATCCACTCGGCACTTCTGGCTGAAGATGATTGTAAACGCTTCTGCCTTGTGTTTTGCACTCACATGCTGGGCTCCGCCATCACTGAGGATGGGGATATTCATGGAGCTTCCTCCTCCCGTTAGTTGTTTAATTGCCCACCACCATTCACGACTGGATGTGTCAGCCAATGAGTTGGAGATGGGGCGGGACTTACGGCAAACAGAGTCTATTTTACAGCAAACTGTCTATTTATTCAGCAAACAGGGTCTATTTAAACAGAGTCCCTATGAACTACAGCAAACAGAACTTATGACCGAAACTCCAGCAACATCTCCCGATAAAAGTAGGATTATTTCTCCAGCAACATGCAGTGAGTGGAGGATAGTCACATAATACAATGATGTGCGTAAAATCAATCCCAGTTATTAGAGCAGTGCGGTCTGCAGGCATGATTGACGGGGGAATTACCCAATCATCTCCATTCTGGCCTGGACTTGTGGTGTCACTATATGCAGTCATTTCCTAATTCCTTTTCTACATCACCTGGGTCTGTGTCCAATTTCCATCTGTATTTTCTTGGTTTTATCACAAGTGTGGTCACACCAACAGGGCTGCCCCTGAGTAGATGTAGCAGTCGGTGAGGTACTGAACCATACAGGGCAGGAAGATGTCCCCTTCAAACACCAGTCTGTGCTGAGTTCGCAGAGCAACAGTCAGGGTGGCGCAAATAGCCTCAGCACCTCTTGTGAGGGGAGATTCAGTCAGGAGTCATTTCTGATCACCACCCAGTGTTCAGCTGTGGCTCAGTGGGTAGCACTCTCGCCTCTGAGGGTTGTGGGTTCAAGTCCCCACTTCAGAGACCTGACAACAAGATCTAGGTTGACATAAAAACATAGAAGATAGGAGCAGGAGTAAGTCATTCGGCCCCTCGAGCCTGCTCCGCCATTCAATGAGATCATGGCTGATCATCCAAATTCAGTACCCTGTCCCTGCTTTCTCCCCATATCCCTTGATCCCCTTAGCCTTAAGAAATATATCCAACTCCTTCTTGAATATATTTAATGAATTGGCCTCTACTGCCTTCTGTGGTAGAGAATTCCACAGGTTCACCACTCTCTGGGTGAAGAAATTCCTCCTCATCTCTGTCCTAAATGGCTTACCCCTTATCCTTAGACTGTGACCCCTGGTTCTGGACTCCCCGACCATCGGGAACATCCTTTCAGCATCTAGTCTGTCTAGTCCTGTTAGAATTTTATAAGTTTCGATGAGATCCCCTCTCATTCTTCTAAACTCCAGCGAGTACAAGCCCAATCGACCCAATCTCTCCTCATACGTCATTCCTGCCAGCCCAGGTATCAGCCTGGTGAATCTTCGCTGCACTCCTTCCATGGCAAGAACATCCTTCCTCAGATAAGGCGACCAAAACTGCACACAATACTCAAGATGTGGCCTCACCAAGGCCCTGTACAACTGCAGCAAAACATCCTTGCTCCTGTACTCGAACCCTCTCACTACGAAGGCCAACATACCATTTGCCTTCTTAACCGTCTGCTGCACTTGCATGCTTACTTTCAGCAACTGGTGCACAAGGACGCCCAGGTCTCGTTGCACTTCCCCTTCTCCTAATCTATTGCCATTTAGATAATAATCTGCCTTCCTGTTTTTGACACCAAAGTGGATAACCTCGCATTTATCCACGTTATATTGCATCTGCCATGCTTCTGCCCAATCACCCAACCTGTCCAAATCATACTGGAGTTTCTCAGCATCCTCCTCACAGCACACACGCCCACCCAGCTTTGTGTCATCTGCAAACTTGGAGATATTACATCTAGTTCCCTCGTCCAGATCATTAATATATATTGTGAATAGCTGGGGTCCAAGGACCGATCCCTGTGGTACCCCACTAGTCACTGCCAGCCTCTCGGAAAAAGAGCCGTTTATTCCAACTCTTTGCTTTCTGTCTGACAACCAGTTCTCTATCCAAGTCAATACCTTGCCCCCAATCCCATGTGCCTTAATTTTACACGCTAATCTCTTATGTGGGACCTTATCGAAAACCTTTTGAAGTTCCAAATACACCACATCCACTGGTTCTCCCTTATCTATTTTACCAGTTACATCCTCAAAAAATTCCAGTAGATTAGTCGAGCACAATTTACCTTTTGTAAATCCATGTTGACTTTGTCCGATCCGGTCACCTTTTTCCAAGTGCTCTGCTATTACATCCTTTATAATGGACTCTAGCATTTTCCTCACTACCGATTTCAGGCTTACCGGTCTGTAATTCCCCGTTTTCTCTCTACCACCCTTTTTGAACAGTGGGATAACATTGACACTTCAGTGCAGTGCTTTCAGATGAGACGTTAAACCGAGGCCCCGTCTGCTCTCTCAGGTGGATGTAAAAGATCCCACAGCTCTATTTCGAAAGAAGAGCAATGGGAGTTCTCCCCGGTGTCCTGGCCAATATTTATCCCTCAACCAACATCACTAAAAAAGCAGCCTTTGTGGGAGCTTGCTGTGCGCAAATTGGCTGCTGCGTTTCCTACATTACAACAGTGAATACACTTCAAAACTACTTCATTGGCTCTAAAGCGCTTTGGGACGCCCTGAGGACGTGAAAGGCGGGGTAAAGAGGCAAGTTCTTGCCTTCAATCTGGCTGCAAGTTGAGTGAGCACAGCAATAGGCTCAGTTGTGATGGCTTCCATGAAGGCATAGCTGGCCGACACTCTGCCTGGGCTCAAGAGTGATGTGTGGATGGGGTACCAGGGGGCTGCTGATGTTTATGAAGCTGACCCCCTCAACCACTGAGGGGAGAAGGAAGGTATGCACATTGCTCAATTACTGAGACATTTTAGTTGATGCATTCTCGGTCACGTGTATTCAGCTTGTTGTGTTGTCAGTCATGTGTATACAGCAATAATAAGGCAGCGTTATAAATTAACGCTGATATCAGCCCTTGAGTCTCCAGCTAAATGGTAAAAGAAAAAGAAAGACTTGCATTTCTATAGCGCCTTTCATGACCTCAGGATGTCCCAAAGCGCTTTACAGCCAATGAAGCACTTTTTGAAGTGTAGTCACTGTTGTAATGTAGGAAACGCAGCAGCCAATTTGCGCACAGCAAGCTCCCACAAACAGCAATGTGATAATGACCAGATAATCTGTTTTTTTTAGGGATGTTGATTGGCCAAGACAAATATTTGACAAATATTGGGGTAATTTGGATAAATATTGGCCCAGGACACCGGGGAGAACTCCCCTGCTCTTCTGCAATAGAGTGCCATGGGATCTTTTACGTCCACCTGAGAGAGCAGACAGGGCCTCGGTTTAACATCTCATCCGAAAGACGACACCTCCGACAGTGCAGCACTCCCTCAGTACTGGCACTGGTGTGCCTAGACTTTGTGCTCAAGTCTCTGGAGTGGGACTTCTGACTCTGAGGTGAGGTGAGAGTGAGGTGAGGTGAGAGTGAGGTGAGAGTGAGGTGAGGTGAGAGTGATGTGAGAGTGAGGTGAGGTAAGAGTGCGTTGAGAGTGAGGTGAGGTGAGAGTGAGGTGAGAGTGAGGTGAGAGTGAGGTGAGAGTGAGGTGAGAGTGAGGTGAGCTGAGGTGAGAGTGAGGTGAGAGTGAGGTGAGGTGAGGGTGAGAGTGAGGTGAGAGTGAGGTGAGAGTGAGGTGAGGTGAGAGTGAGGTGAGAGTGAGGTGAGGTGAGGGTGAGAGTGAGGTGAGAGTGAGGTGAGAGTGAGGTGAGGTGAGAGTGAGGTGAGAGTGAGAGTGAGGTGAGATTGAGGTGAGGTGAGAGTGAGGTGAGAGTGAGGTGAGGTGAGAGTGAGGTGAGAGTGAGGTGAGAGTGAGGTGAGGTGAGTGAGGTGAGGTGAGGTGAGAGTGAGGTGAGGTGAGAGTGAGGTGAGGGTGAGGTGAGGTGTGAGTGAGGTGAGAGTGAGGTGAGGTGAGAGTGAGGTGAGGTGAGAGTGAGGAGAGAGTGAGGGTGAGGTGAGAGTGAGGTGAGGTGAGAGTGAGGTGAGAGTGAGGTGAGGTGAGAGTGAGGTGAGAGTGAGGGTGAGGTGAGGTGAGAGTGAGGTGAGGTGAGAGTGAGGTGAGGTGAGAGTGAGGTGAGGTGAGAGTGAGGTGAGGTGAGAGTGAGGAGAGAGTGAGGGTGAGGTGAGGTGAGGTGAGAGTGAGGTGAGAGTGAGGGTGAGGTGAGAGTGAGGTGAGAGTGAGGGTGAGGTGAGAGTGAGGATGAGGTGAGAGTGAGGTGGGGTGAGAGTGAGGTGAGAGTGAGGTGAGAGTGAGGTGGGGTGAGAGTGAGGTGAGAGTGAGGTGATGTGAGAGTGAGGTGAGAGTGAGGTGAGAGTGAGGTGGGGTGAGAGTGAGGTGAGAGTGAGGTGATGTGAGAGTGAGGTGAGAGTGAGGTGGGGTGAGGTGAGAGTGAGGTGGGGTGAGAGTGAGGTGAGAGTGAGGTGATGTGAGAGTGAGGTGAGAGTGAGGTGAGGTGAGAGTGAGGGTGAGGTGAGAGTGAGGTGGGGTGAGAGTGAGGTGAGAGTGAGGTGATGTGAGAGTGAGGTGAGAGTGAGGTGGGGTGAGAGTGAGGTGAGAGTGAGGTGATGTGAGAGTGAGGTGAGAGTGAGGGTGAGGTGAGGTGAGAGTGAGGTGGGGTGAGGTGAGAGTGAGGTGGGGTGAGAGTGAGGTGAGGTGAGAGTGAGGTGAGGTGAGAGTGAGGTGATGTGAGGTGAGAGTGAGGTGAGGTGAGAGTGAGGTGAAGTGAGAGTGAGGTGAGAGTGAGGTGAGGTGAGAGTGAGGGTGAGGTGAGAGTGAGGTGGGGTGAGAGTGAGGTGAGAGTGAGGTGATGTGAGAGTGAGGTGAGAGTGAGGTGGGGTGAGAGTGAAGTGAGGTGATGTGAGAGTGAGGTGAGAGTGAGGGTGAGGTGAGGTGAGAGTGAGGTGGGGTGAGGTGAGAGTGAGGTGGGGTGAGAGTGAGGTGAGAGTGAGGTGATGTGAGAGTGAGGTGATGTGAGAGTGAGGTGATGTGAGGGTGAGAGTGAGGTGGGGTGAGGTGAGAGTGAGGTGGGGTGAGGTGAGAGTGAGGTGGGGTGAGAGTGAGGTGGGGTGAGAGTGAGGTGAGGTGAGAGTGAGGTGATGTGAGAGTGAGGTGATGTGAGAGTGAGGTGAGAGTGAGGTGAGAGTGAGGGTGAGGTGAGGTGAGGGTGGGGTGAGGTGAGAGTGAGATGAGAGTGAGGTGGGGTGAGGTGGGGTGAGAGTGAGGTGAGAGTGAGGTGAGGTGAGAGTGAGGTGAGGTGAGAGTGAGGGTGAGGAGAGTGAGGTGGGGTGAGGTGAGGTGAGAGTGAGGTGAGAGTGAGGTAAGAGTGGGGTGAGGTGAGAGTGAGGTGAGAGTGAGGTGAGAGTGAGGTGAGAGTGCGGTGAGAGTGCGGTGAGAGTGCGGTGAGAGTGCGGTGAGAGTGCGGTGAGAGTGAGGTGAGAGTGATGTGAGAGTGAGGTGAGAGTGCGGTGAGGTGAGAGTGAGGTGAGGTGAGAGTGAGGTGAGAGTGAGGTGAGAGTGAGGTGATGTGAGAGTGATGTGAGAGTGAGAGTGCGGTGAGGTGAGAGTGCGGTGAGGTGAGAGTGAGGTGAGAGTGAGGTGAGGTGAGAGTGAGGTGAGAGTGAGGTGAGAGTGAGGTGATGTGAGAGTGATGTGAGAGTGATGTGAGAGTGAGGTGAGAGTGAGGTGAGTGAGGTGAGAGTGAGGTGAGAGTGAGGTGAGGGTGAGGTGAGGGTGAGGTGAGAGTGAGGTGAGGGTGAGAGTGAGGTGGAGGGTGAGGTGAGAGTGAGGTGAGAGTGAGGTGAGAGTGAGGTGAGGGTGAGGTGAGAGTGAGGTGAGAGTGAGGTGAGAGTGAGGTGAGGGTGAGGTGAGGGTGAGGTGGAGGTGAGGGAGAGTGAGGTGAGAGTGAGGTGAGGTGAGAGTGAGGTGAGGTGAGAGTGAGGTGAGGTGAGAGTGAGTGAGGTGAGAGTGAGGTGAGGTGAGGTGAGAGGTGAGTGAGGTGAGTGAGGTGAGAGTGGAGGGTGCGAGTGAGGTGGGGTGAGGTGAGAGTGAGGTGGGGTGAGAGTGAGGTGAGAGTGAGGTGAGAGTGAGGTGATGTGAGAGTGAGGTGATGTGAGAGTGAGGTGAGAGTGAGGTGAGGGTGAGGTGAGAGTGAGGTGGGGTGAGGTGAGAGTGAGTGAGAGTGAGGTGGGGTGAGGTGAGAGTGAGGTGGGGTGAGAGTGAGGTGAGGTGAGAGTGAGGTGAGGTGAGAGTGAGGCTGATGTGAGGTGAGGTGAGGGTGAGGTGGAGAGTGAGGTGGGGTGAGGTGAGAGTGAGGTGGGGTGAGGTGAGAGTGAGGTGGGGTGAGAGTGAGGTGAGGTGAGAGTGAGGTGAGGTGAGAGTGAGGTGAGGTGAGAGTGAGGTGAGGTGAGAGTGAGGTGAGGTGAGAGTGAGGGTGAGGTGAGAGTGAGGTGGGGTGAGAGTGAGGTGAGAGTGGGGTGAGGTGAGAGTGAGGTGAGAGTGAGGTGAGAGTGCGGTGAGGTGAGAGTGAGGTGAGAGTGAGGTGAGAGTGAGGTGAGGTGAGAGTGAGGTGAGAGTGAGGTGAGAGTGAGGTGAGAGTGAGGTGAGAGTGAGGTGAGAGTGAGGTGAGAGTGAGGCGAGAGTGAGGTGAGGTGAGAGTGAGGTGAGAGTGAGGTGAGAGTGAGGTGAGAGTGAGGTGAGAGTGAGGTGAGAGTGCGGTGAGGTGAGAGTGAGGTGAGAGTGAGGTGAGGTGAGAGTGAGGTGAGAGTGAGGTGATGTGAGGTGAGAGTGAGGTGAGAGTGAGGTGAGAGTGAGGTGAGAGTGAGGTGAGAGTGAGGTGAGAGTGAGGCGAGAGTGAGGCGAGAGTGAGGCGAGAGTGAGGTGAGAGTGAGGTGAGAGTGAGGTGAGAGTGAGGTGAGGTGAGAATGAGGTGAGGGTGAGGTGAGAATGAGGTGAGGGTGAGGTGAGAGTGAGGTGAGAGTGAGGTGAGGTGAGAGTGAGGGTGAGGTGAGAGTGAGGTGAGAGTGAAGTGAGTGAGGTGAGAGTGAGGTGAGAGTGAGGTGAGGGTGAGGTGAGAGTGAGGTGAGAGTGAGGTGAGGTGAGTGAGTTGAGGTGAGGTGAGAGTGAGGTGAGAGTGAGGTGAGGTGAGAGTGAGGTGAGGTGAGAGTTGAGGTGAGGGTGAGGTGAGGTGAGAGTGAGGGTGAGGTGAGGTGAGAGTGAGGGTGAGGTGAGAGTGAGGTGAGAGTGAGGTGAGAGTGAGGTGAGAGTGAGGTGAGGTGAGAGTGAAGTGAGAGTGAGGTGAGAGTGAGGTGAGGGTGAGGTGAGGGTGAGGTGAGGGTGAGGTGAGGGTGAGGTGAGTTGAGGTGAGAGTGAGGTGAGAGTGAGGTGAGGTGAGAGTGAGGTGGGGTGAGGTGAGAGTGAGGTGGGGTGAGGTGAGAGTGAGGTGGGGTGAGAGTGAGGTGAGGTGAGAGTGAGGTGAGGTGAGAGTGAGGTGAGAGTGAGGTGAGAGTGAGGGTGAGGTGAGAGTGAGGTGAGAGTGAGGTGAGAGTGAAGTGAGTGAGGTGAGGGTGAGGTGAGGGTGAGGTGAGAGTGAGGTGAGAGTGAGGTGAGGGTGAGGTGAGAGTGAGGTGAGAGTGAGGTGAGTGAGTTGAGGTGAGGTGAGAGTGAGGTGAGAGTGAGGTGAGGTGAGAGTGAGGTGAGGTGAGAGTTGAGGTGAGGGTGAGGTGAGGTGAGAGTGAGGGTGAGGTGAGGTGAGAGTGAGGGTGAGGTGAGAGTGAGGTGAGAGTGAGGTGAGAGTGAGGTGAGAGTGAGGTGAGAGTGAGGTGAGAGTGAGGTGAGAGTGAGGTGAGGGTGAGGTGAGGGTGAGGTGAGGGTGAGGTGAGGGTGAGGTGAGAGTGAGGTGAGGTGAGAGTGAGTTGAGGTGAGAGTGAGGTGAGAGTGAGGTGAGGTGAGAGTGAGGTGAGGTGAGAGTGAGGTGGGGTGAGGTGAGAGTGAGGTGGGGTGAGGTGAGAGTGAGGTGGGGTGAGAGTGAGGTGAGGTGAGAGTGAGGTGAGAGTGAGGGTGAGGTGAGAGTGAGGTGGGGTGAGAGTGAGGTGAGGTGAGGTGAGGGTGAGGTGAGGCGAGAGTGAGGTGAGGTGAGAGTGAGTTGAGGTGAGAGTGAGGTGAGGTGAGAGTGAGGTGAGAGTGAGGTGAGAGTGAGGTGAGAGTGAGGTGGGGTGAGGTGAGAGTGAGGTGGGGTGAGGTGAGAGTGAGGTGGGGTGAGAGTGAGGTGAGGTGAGAGGAGGTGAGAATGAGGTGAGGGTGAGGTGAGAGTGAGGTGAGAGTGAGGTGAGAGTGAGGGTGAGGTGAGAGTGAGGTGAGAGTGAGGTGAGAGTGAGGTGAGAGTGAAGTGAGTGAGGTGAGGGTGAGGTGAGAGTGAGGTGAGAGTGAGGTGAGGGTGAGGTGAGAGTGAGGTGAGAGTGAGGTGAGGTGAGTGAGTTGAGGTGAGGTGAGAGTGAGGTGAGAGTGAGGTGAGGTGAGAGTGAGGTGAGGTGAGAGTTGAGGTGAGGGTGAGGTGAGGTGAGAGTGAGGGTGAGGTGAGGTGAGAGTGAGGGTGAGGTGAGAGTGAGGTGAGAGTGAGGTGAGAGTGAGGTGAGGTGAGAGTGAAGTGAGAGTGAGGTGAGAGTGAGGTGAGAGTGAGGTGAGAGTGAGGTGAGAGTGAGGTGAGAGTGAGGTGAGGGTGAGGTGAGGGTGAGGTGAGAGTGAGGTGAGGTGAGAGTGAGTTGAGGTGAGAGTGAGGTGAGAGTGAGGTGAGGTGAGAGTGAGGTGAGGTGAGAGTGAGGTGGGGTGAGGTGAGAGTGAGGTGGGGTGAGGTGAGAGTGAGGTGAGGTGAGAGTGAGGTGAGAGTGAGGGTGAGGTGAGAGTGAGGTGGGGTGAGAGTGAGGTGAGGTGAGAGTGAGGTGAGAGTGGGGTGAGGTGAGAGTGAGGTGAGAGTGCGGTGAGGTGAGAGTGAGGTGAGAGTGAGGTGAGAGTGAGGTGAGGTGAGAGTGAGGTGAGGGTGAGGTGAGAGTGAGTTGAGGTGAGGTGAGAGTGTGGTGAGAGTGAGGTGAGGTGAGAGTGAGGTGAGGTGAGAGTTGAGGTGAGTTGAGGTGAGTTGAGGTGAGAGTTGAGGTGAGTTGAGGTGAGAGTGAGGTGAGGTGAGAGTGAGGTGAGGTGAGGTGAGAGTGAGGTGAGAGTGAGGTGAGAGTGAGGTGAGGTGAGAGTGAGAGTGCTACCCACTGAACCATGGCTACCACTTTAAACTATTCGTAATTTGGGGAGACAGTTGTCAATTTTTGTCTTGACGATGCAATCAAGAATTTTAATGAAATTTGATTCATTACAACTTGGGTTTGCCAAACACTTTTTCATGAAGAACGTCCTCCATTTAAAGTTATTCTTAATCCACTATCAGACTCTTGACAGAGAGGATCTTTGAGATGAAAGGTCAGGTGTAGTAGTCATGCTTTGCCAATGGGTGGCGGTGCAGCACAATTATTATTAAACTGGCCATGTCTCATCCATAATATCACAATCTCTGGTTACCTCATGAATTCAGCTTTGTATATCCTTCACACTACTGGCTGTGTGAGAGGAGAGTGTTATAGGGGAGCAAATTCCACAATACTACAGAGTAAGTTATTATACAGAAACATGAAGATAGGAGCAGGAGTAGGCCATTCGGCCCCTCGAGCCTGTTCCGCCATTTAGTGAGATCATGGCTGATCATCCAAATTCAGTACCCTGTCCCTGCTTTCTCCCCATATCCCTTGATCCCTTCAGCCTTAAGAAATATATCCAACTCCTTCTTGAATATATTTAATGAATTGGCCTCTACTGCCTTCTGTGGTAGAGAATTCCACAGGTTCACCACTCTCTGGGTGAAGAAATTCCTCCTCATCTTAGTCCGAAATGGCTTACACCTTATCCTTAGACTGTGACCCCTGGTTCTGGACTCCCCGACCATCGGGAACATCCTTCCTGCATCTAGTCTGCCTAGTCCTGTTAGAATTTTATAAGTTTCAATGAGATCCCCTCTCATTCTTTTGATCTATTGATCAAAAATGATGGGGAAAAATAATTAGCAATCAGTGCAAAGTGCCCTATTGCTGAATAGGGCCATCTAAAGATGAAGAAGATAACATGGGTCTCTATCACACTCTGGGCAGTGCCAGGGTAACAGAGGGTCTCTATCACACTCTGGGCAGTGCCAGGGTAACACAGGGTCTCTATCACACTCGGGGCAGTGCCAGGGTAACACAGGGTCGCTATCACACTCTGGGCAGTGCCAGGGTAACAGAGGGTCTCTATCACACCCTGGGTAGTGCCAGGGTAACACAGGGTCTCTATCACACTCAGGGCAGTGCCAGGATAACAGAGGGTCTCTATCACACTCGGGACATTGCCAGGGTAACACAGGGTCTCTATCACACCCTGGGCAGTGCCAGGGTAACACAGGGTCTCTATCACACCTGGGCAGTGCCAGGGTAACACAGGGTCTCTATCACACCCTGGGCAGTGCCAGGGTAACACAGGGTCTCTATCACACTCTGGGCAGTGTCAGGGGAACACAGGGTCTCTATCACACCCTGGGCAGTGCGAGGGTAACACAGGGTCTCTATCACACCCTGAGCAGTGCCAGGGTAACACAGGGTATCTATCACACTCTGGGCAGTGTCAGGATAACACAGGGTCTCTATCACACCCTGGGCAGTGCCAGGGTAACACAGGGTATCTATCACACTCTGGGCAGTGCCAGGGTAACACAGGGTCTCTATCACACTCTGGGCAGTGCCAGGATAACACAGGGTCTCTATCACACCCTGGGCAGTGCCAGGGTAACACAGGGTATCTATCACACCCTGGGCACTGCCAGGGTAACACAGGGTCTCTATCACACTCTGGGCAGTGCCAGGGTAACACAGGGTCTCTATCACACTCGGGGCAGTGCCAGGGTAAAACAGGGTCTCTATCACACCCTGGGCTGTGCCAGGGTATCACAGGGTCTCTATCACACTCTGGGCAGTGCCAGGGTAACACAGGGTCTCTATCACACTCGGGGCAGTGCCAGGGTAACACAGGGTCTCTATCACACCCTGGGCAGTGCCAGGGTAACACAGGGTATCTATCACACTCTGCGCAGTGCCAGGGTAACACAGGGTCTCTATCACACCCTGGGTAGTGCCAGGGTAATACAGGGTATCTATCACACCTGGGCAGTGCCAGAGTAATACAGGGTCTCTATCACACCTGGGCAGTGCCAGGGTAACACAGGGTCTCTATCACACTCTGGGCAGTGCCAGGGTAACACAGGGTCTCTATCACACCCTGGGCAGTGTCAGGGTAACACAGGGTCTCTATCACACTCTGGGCAGTGCCAGGGTAACACAGGGTATCTATCACACTCTGAGCAGTGCCAGGGTAACACAGGGTCTCTATCACACTCTAGGCAGTGCCAGGGTAACACAGGGTCTCTATCACACTCTGGGCAGTGCCAGGGTAACACAGGGTCTCTATCACACCTGGGCAGTGCCAGGGTAACACAGGGTATCTATCACACTCTGGGCAGTGCCAGGGTAACACAGGGTCTCTATCACACCCTGGGCAGTGCCAGGGTAACACAGGGTATCTATCACACCCTGGGCAGTGCCAGGGTAACACAGGGTCTCCATCACACCCGGGGGAGTGCCAGGGTAACACAGGGTCTCTATCACACCGTGGGCAGTGCCAGGGTAACACAGGGTCTCTATCACACCCTGGGCAGTGCCAGGGTAACACAGGGTCTCTATCACACCCTGGGCAGTGCCAGGGTAACACAGGGTCTCTATCACAACTGGGCAGTGCCAGGGTAACACAGGGTCTCTATCACACTCTGGGCAGTGTCAGGGTAACACAGGGTCTCTATCACACCCTGGGCAGTGCCAGGGTAACACAGGGTCTCTATCACACCCTGAGCAGTGCCAGGGTAACACAGGGTATCTATCACACTCTGGGCAGTGCCAGGATAACACAGGGCCTCTATCACACCCTGGGCAGTGCCAGGGTAACACAGGGTATCTATCACACTCTGGGCAGTGCCAGGGTAACACAGGGTCTCTATCACACTCTGGGCAGTGCCAGGATAACACAGGGTCTCTATCACACCCTGGGCAGTGCCAGGGTAACACAGGGTCTCTATCACACTCTGGGCAGTGCCAGGGTAACACAGGGTCTCTATCACACTCGGGGCAGTGCCAGGGTAACACAGGGTCTCTATCACACTCGGGGCAGTGCCAGGGTAACACAGGGTCTCTATCACACCCTGGGCAGTGCCAGGGTAACACAGGGTATCTATCACACTCTGCGCAGTGCCAGGGTAACACAGGGTCTCTATCGCACCCTGGGCAGTGCCAGGGTAACACAGGGTCTCTATCACACTCTGGGCAGTGCCAGGATAACACAGGGTCTCTATCACACCCTGGGCAGTGCCAGGGTAACACAGGGTATCTATCACACCCTGGGCAGTGCCAGGGTAACACAGGGTCTCTATCACACTCTGGGCAGTGCCAGGGTAACACAGGGTCTCTATCACACTCGGGGCAGTGCCAGGATAACACAGGGTCTCTATCACACCCTGGGCAGTGCCAGGGTAACACAGGGTATCTATCACACCCTGGGCAGTGCCAGGGTAACACAGGGTCTCTATCACACTCTGGGCAGTGCCAGGGTAACACAGGGTCTCTATCACACTCGGGGCAGTGCCCGGGTAACACAGGGTCTCTATCACACCCTGGGCAGTGCCAGGGTAACACAGCGTATCTATCACACTCTGCGCAGTGCCAGGGTAACACAGGGTGTCTAGCACACCCTGGGCAGTGCCAGGGTAATACAGGGTCTCTATCACACCTGGGCAGTGCCAGTGTAACACAGGGTCTCTATCACACTCTGGGCAGTGCCAGGGTAACACAGGGTCTCTATCACACCCTGGGCAGTGCCAGGGTAACACAGGGTCTCTATCACACTCTGGGCAGTGCCAGGGTAACACAGGGTCTCTATCACACCCTGGGCAGTGCCAGGGTAACACAGGGTATCTATCACACTCTGAGCAGTGCCAGGGTAACACAGGGTCTCTATCACACCTGGGCAGTGCCAGGGTAACACAGGGTCTCTATCACACTCTGGGCAGTGCCAGGGTAACACCGGGTCTCTATCACACCCTGGGCAGTGCCAGGGTAACACAGGGTCTCTATCACACCCTGAGCAGTGCCAGGGTAACACAGGGTCTCTATCACACCCTGGGCAGTGCCAGGGTAACACAGGGTCTCTATCACACTCTGGGCAGTGCCAGGGTAACACAGGGTCTCTATTACACTCTGGGCAGTGTCAGGGTAACACAGGGTCTCTATCACACCCTGGGCAGTGTCAGGGTAACATGGGTATCTATCACACCCTGGGCAGTGCCAGGGTAACACAGGGTCTCTGTCACACTCGAGGCTGTGCCAGGGTAACACAGGGTCTCTATTACACTCGGGGCAGTGCCAGGGTAACACAGGGTCTCTATCACACCCTGGGCAGTGCCAGGGTAACACAGGGTCTCTATCACACTCGGGGCAGTGCCAGGGTAACACATGGTCTCTATCACACTCTGGGTAATGCCAGGGTAACACAGGGTATCTATCACACTCTGGGCAGTGCCAGGGTAACACAGGGTCTCTATCACACTCTGGGCAGTGCCAGGGTAACATGGGTATCTATCGCACCCTGGGCAGTGCCAGGGTAACACAGGGTCTCTATCACACTCGAGGCGGTGCCAGGGTAACACAGGGTCTCTATCACACTCTGGGCAGTGCCAGGGTAACACAGGGTCTCTATCACACCCTGGGCAGTGCCAGGGTAACACAGGGTCTCTATCACACTCTGGGCAGTGCCAGAGTAACACAGGGTCTCTATCACACTCTGGGCAGTGCCAGAGTAACACAGGGTCTCTATCACACTCTGGGCAGTGCCAGGGTAACACAGGGTCTCTATCACACTCTGGGCAGTGCCAGGGTAACACAGGGTCTCTATCACACTCTGGGCAGTGCCAGGGTAACACAGGGTCTCTATCACACTCTGGGCAGTGCCAGGGTAACACAGGGTCTCTATCACACTCTGGGCAGTGCCAGAGTAACACAGGGTCTCTATCACACTCTGGGCAGTGCCAGGGTAACACAGGGTCTCTATCACACCCTGGGCAGTGTCAGGGTAACACAGGGTCTCTATCACACCCTGGGCAGTGCCAGGGTAACACAGGGTCTCTATCACACCCTGGGCAGTGTCAGGGTAACACAGGGTCTCTATCACACCCTGGGCAGTGCCAGGGTAACACAGGGTCTCTATCACACCCTGGGCAGTGTCAGGGTAACACAGGGTCTCTATCACACTCTGGGCAGTGCCAGGGTAACACAGGGTCTCTATCACACTCTGGGCAGTGCCAGAGTAACACAGGGTCTCTATCACACCCTGGGCAGTGTCAGGGTAACACAGGGTCTCTATCACACCCTGGGCAGTGCCAGGGTAACACAGGGTCTCTATCACACTCTGGGCAGTGCCAGAGTAACACAGGGTCTCTATCACACCCTGGGCAGTGCCAGGGTAACACAGGGTATCTATCACACATGTCCAACCAAGATCCCAGTGCTGGCCAGTGTAATCGAGAGTATCTGTCATGCTTTGGTCAGTGATCAAGAGTCTGAACTCTAGTTGACTTTTCCAATCTCTCAATCATTGACGCTAATTGTAAGATTCCTTTCACTGTCTAAGCTATCAACTAACAGCACAGGCTGGTGTTCATGCCTGGCACTGGGTTAGTCTGTGCGACTGCTGTGCATTTCCCAATAGGACCGTTAGAGGGAGCTCGTGACAACATTCTTATTGGAGACTGCTGCTTCATGCTGTCAAACAGCCACCATCTCCTCTTCACCCAACACAATCAAAGGCCTGACATTGTGCAACACAGGATTCTTACTAATGATCCAGTGTAAATTCCCGATAAATAAATGAATAAAAGATTGTGATTCAAAGATTATTCACTGCTTACTGGAATTGAAACCAACCAGCAAAGGATCTGATTCAAAAAGAATAAGGCAAGCATTGTGTTTCTCAATTTATGTTGAACTGTGCCAGCCAGACATGCTAACATCCTAGTCACTTGCTGTATGGTCTCAGATGTTTCATGATCTACGAACCCAAACCTAGGCCTGTGATGACCCCAACCCAAATACATCGTGCTGCAGTTATCCACATGGAAACACATCTGCTGCTGATGGACCCACTCCCCCAGTGTATCTAGCTCAGTCTCTGGTCTGTTTAGTCTAAGGCAGTGACTGCTGCCAGCGAAGTTGAAGTAGTTTCGCACGTGCAGTCTAAGTGGGTTTTTTTGGTTGTTCGCTTCGCGACTCACGGGCTCTGGGGGAAAAAAGGCTGGGAGGGGAGCAGGCCTTCGGGATTGTAGGAAAAAAAGCCGGGAGGGGAGCGGGCCTTCGGGACTCTAGGAAAAAAGGCCGGGAGGGGAGCGGGCCTTCGGGACTCTAGGAAAAAAGGCCGGGAGGGGAGCGGGCCTTTGGGACTGTAGGAAAAAAGGCCGGGAGGGGAGCGGGCCTTCGGGATTGTAGGAAAAAAGGCCGGGAGGGGAGCGGGCCTTCGGGATTGTAGGAAAAAAAGCCGGGAGGGGAGCGGGCCTTCGGGACTCTAGGAAAAAAGGCCGGGAGGGGAGCGGGCCTTTGGGACTGTAGGAAAAAAGGCCGGGAGGGGAGCGGGCCTTCGGGATTGTAGGAAAAAAGGCCGGGAGGGGAGCGGGCCTTCGGGACTCTAGGAAAAAAGGCCGGGAGGGGAGCGGGCCTTCGGGATTGTAGGAAAAAAGGCCGGGAGGGGAGCGGGCCTTCGGGATTGTAGGAAAAAAAGCCGGGAGGGGAGCGGGCCTTCGGGACTCTAGGAAAAAAGGCCGGGAGGGGAGCGGGCCTTCGGGATTGTAGGAAAAAAAGCCGGGAGGGGAGCGGGCCTTCGGGACTCTAGGAAAAAAGGCCGGGAGGGGAGCGGGCCTTCGGGACTCTAGGAAAAAAGGCCGGGAGGGGAGCGGGCCTTCGGGACTGTAGGAAAAAAGGCCGGGAGGGGAGCGGGCCTTCGGGATTGTAGGAAAAAAGGCCGGGAGGGGAGCGGGCCTTCGGGACTCTAGGAAAAAAGGCCGGGAGGGGAGCGGGTCTTCGGGACTCTAGGAAAAAAGGCCGGGAGGGGAGCGGGCCTTCGGGACTCTAGGAAAAAAGACCAGGAGGGGAGCGGGCCTTCGGGACTCTAGGAAAAAAGACCAGGAGGGGAGCGGGCTCTGTGAAAAAAAGCAGAAACATCATCGATATCAGCTTCTGCACAGCTTCCGGTCGTTGGCAGCAGTCACTCCGTTAGTCTACCGTCCTTATTCCCACTTCATCATCGTACTTCAGAGTGCGGTGAGAATGTGCCACATGGAGTGGTTGAAGTGAACAGTATAACTGCTTCCCCCTGGCTGGAGTGTCTAGAACTAGGGGTCACAGTCTCAGGATAAGGGGTCGGCCATTTAGGACTGAGATGAGGAGAAATTTCTTCACTCAGAGGGTGGTGAATCTGTGGAATTCTCTCCCCCAGAGGGCTGTGGAGGCTCAGTCATTGAGTATATTCAAGACAGAGATCGATAGATTTTTGAACACTAAGGGAATCAAGGGATATGGAGATCAGGCGGGAAAGTGGAGTTGAGGTCGAAGATCAGCCGTGATCTTACTGAACGGCGGAGCAGGTTCTTACAATCCCTGCTCCAATTTCTTTCACTGCCTCTCTCATGCCTCAACTTTATGCTCACGCAGCGGCAAGAGCGTTACCCACCGGGCTACAGCTGACACACACTGCGACACAGGTAGTGCTTGAGCCTGACCGCGAGTGACCGAGATAAGAAAGCTTTCGACTTCTTTGCCAGGACGTGAATGAAACAAAACATAAAGGAGATTGATTCTATTAAGGGGCAGTCACAGTAAAGCCTCACATCTACCAGCTCGCTGCCTTTCTGATTCTTTCTCAAGATTGTTGCGTGTGGTTTTTTTGTTGTTGTTCTTTTCTTCCCTTTGAAGCCGCTCACTGCCATCGACGCAGCTCTTTCAGCACCTGTTGCCGCACCGCAAGGGGTTGACGACCTCTCACATGTGCCACAACTGGCTCCGTTTCCAAAATAACAACAGAAAATGCTGGGAAAACTCAGCAGGCCAGGCAACACCTGTGGAGAGAGAAATAGAGTCAACGTTTCAGGTCGAAACCCTTCGTCAGGACTGAAAAAACACAGGAAATGAAACAGATTAAAAGGCCAGTCTGGGGGCTGGGAAATGGGGATGAAAGAACAAAAGAGAAGTGAAGAGACATTAAGAGGTATTCAAAACCAGACGAGATGGTGGTGGGACTAGTGGAGACAAAAGACGGCTCTAGATTAGGTGTGAAATGCGCTGGCAGAATGGGAGACAGCTGCCATGTGGGAGAGAAAAAAAAAGGAAAGGTGGGGGGGAGAAAGGGAAAAACCAAAACAAAGGGGTGGATAAAAAATATAAGTAAAAATGTAATAGGGGCCAAGGTTATGATCTGAAATTGTTGAACTCGCTATTGAGTCCGGAAAGCTGTAAAGTGCCTAATCGGAAGATGAGGTGCTGTTCCTCGAGCTTACGCTGGGTTTCCGTGGAACAATGCAAGAGCCCGAGTACAGTGAGGTCTGAGTGGGAATGGGGCGGTGAATTAAAATGACAGGCGACCGGAAGCTCGGGGTCACAACTGGCTCCGTTTCCACTCGGCCTCCAGTGGAACATTCACACGAACCGAGCATCTGCTCTCAGAAGAGCGGGGGGGGTGGGGGGGGAGAATCTGGGAGGTTTCTGCTGCCTCCTCTGCTCCTTCCCCCCACCCTGAGCAATGAGCCTGTGCCACAGGGTGAGCACAAGCGGTTTTCTCTTTAAGTGGAAGCAATGCAGGCGCAACACAAAACTATAGCAAAGAACAAAACAAGGGAACAGCGGGAATTTGGGGAAAGAGGGAAGCGACAATGTGAATTTCGACCTTGCCCCAACCCTTGCCCTTGCAGCTTTATCATTGAGAAATGTTTCATTATCATAGAATCAACAACAACTTGCATTTACATACGTAGTAAAACGTCCCAAGACGCAAAACAAGAGCATTATCGATAAATATTTTTGGCACCGAGCCACATAAGGAGATAATAGGACAGGTGACCAAAATCCTGGTCAAAGAGGTAGGTTTTAAGGAGTGTCTTAAAAGAGGAGAGAGGGCGATATGGCATTACGCTATATATGCTTTTAAGTGGCTGCTGTTGCTGTCGTTGTTGTAAAAGCGGCTGTTCTAAGAGCTGTTGTTGTAAAATTTACACACCAACGAAAAAAGGAGTTTGTGGCCCGCTCAGTACAAAAATAAATTAGAGGGAGCATTGGTAGAGGGGCGGAGAGGTTTAAGGAGGGAATTCCAGAGTTTGGGGCCCAGGCAGCTGAAGGCACGGCCGCCAATGGTGGAGCGATTAAAATCGGGGGATGCTCCAGAGGCCAGAATTGGAGGAGTGCAGAGATCTCGAAGGTTTGTAGGGCTGGAGGAGGTTACAGCACAGAAGGAGGCTATTGGGTCCAGTAGTGTCAGCCCTGGTAGCACCCTTGCCTCTGAGTTTGTAGAAAGTTGTGGGTTCAAGTCCCACTCCAGGGACTTGAGCACAAAAATCTAGGCTGACACTTCTATTGCAGTACTGAGGGAGTGCTGCACTGTCGGAGGTGCCGTCTTTTCAATGAGCCGTTAAGCCGTGGTCCCGTCTGCTCTCTCAGGTGGACGTAAAGGATCCCAGGATATTATTTCGAAGAAGAACAGGGGGAGTTCTCCTCGGTGTCCTGGGGCCGATATTTATCCCTCATTCAACATCACTAAAACAGATGATCCAGTCATTATCACATTGCTGTTTGTGGGAGCTTGCTGTGTGCAAATTGGCTGCCGCGTTTCCTACATTACAACAGTGACTACACTTCAAAAAAAGTACTTCATCGGCTGTAAAGTGCTTTGGAACGTCCGGTGGTCGTGAAAGCCGCTATATAAATGCAAGTCTTTCTTTATTATGCCTGTGCCAGCTCTTTGAATGACTGAGCTATCCAATTAGTCCCATTTCACTGCAATTTTCACCCCTTCAAGTATTTATCTCTTTTTAAAAGTTATTATTAAATCAGCTTCTGCCATCCATTCAGGCAGTGCATCCCACTATATAAAGGTGTGTGGGGAATTTAGCTGGTTGCTTTGTAAAGCGACGTGATCAATGTGAAGATTTTCTCTAGTCCATAATTCTAGTCGAATACGTTTACCGCGCCCACAGGGCTCAGCCTTGGGGCGTTTGCGAGACTGCTTCCAGGCCTGGGTGCTGCACCTGCAGCCTCGACGGAGGGAGCCAGATGTGGTCGTCAAGGTGCCAAGGAGTGTCAGTTGTGGCTCAGTGAGTTGCAAGCTTGCATCCGTTAGGCCACATGTTGTGGGTTCATATTCCCATCCCCCCATGAGACTTGAGCACGTAATCTCGGCCGGCAGTGCTGAGGGAGTGCGGCACTGTCAGAGGCGCCGTCTTTCGGGTGAGACGTTAAAACCGAGGGCCCGCTTGCTCTCTCGGGCGGACATGAAAGATCCCGTTCACTTTCACAACTTGCCGCGGTGGTGTTTGAACTCACAAAACACTGGGTTGCTCGCAGTGCTCCCTCTAATTCTTTTTTTTGGGGCCACGCACCCTCTTTAGCAGGTTGCGCCGCCCATTCAAAATTTCCGCCCATGGGTGGTTATTCCGTTTAAAAGCCGGTGAGCCGGCCTGCGCGGGACCTACCAAGCGCTGTGCGGCCGCGCGGCTCAAAGGGACCGCTGGTTGCTAGTCCGGTGCCATACACGCTAGGCAACCATACCCGAGCAGCACTGGTTGGAGGGCTGTTGGTGCTCATGGAACAGCGACCTGACATGACTCAGAGCTTCCAGCAGAGAAGGTGGAGAAGTGCAGAGCAAACAAAATAGCAGTGGTTGGGTGTTGCCAAGCTTGTCGATGTTACTGCAGCTAAACACGGAAGGCAGCAAAATCAACAGCTCAGTGATAGTTACAGCTTGTGCTGTTACACCCACAGATGGGATGAATCAGCCCCAAAAGTTGTTTAACGGTTGGTACGTTTTCACCAACTCCAGCTACGATCTTCAGAGGAGACGTTAAACCGAGGCCCCGTCTGCCCCTCTCAGGCAGATGTAAAAAAAAAGCCCATGGTCACTATTTGGAAGAAGAGCGGGGTGGGGGGGGCTGGAATTCTCCCCCAGCGTCCCGGCCAATGTTTATCCCTCAACCAACATCACCGAAAAGTCTGGTCATTATCTCATTGCTGTTTGTGGAAGCTTGCTGTGTCGCGTTTCCCTACATTACAACAGTGACTAGACTCCAAAAGTACTTCATTGGCTGTAAAGCGCTTTGGGACGTCCTGAAGTGGGGAAAGGGGTCCGGGGTTAATTAGCGTACACCGTCCCCATGAGGTACCCTGGTGTCAAGGATGTCTTGCTGCAGTTGTACAGGGCCTTGGTGAGACCACACCTTGAGTATTGTGTGCAGTTTTGGTCACCTTATCTGAGGAAGGATGTTGTTGCCATGGAGGGAGTGCAGCGAAGATTCACCAGGCTGATATCTGCGATGTCACGAATGACGTATGAAGAGAGATTGGGTCGATTGGGCTTGTATTCGCTAGAGTTTAGAAGAATGAAAGGGGATCTCATTGAAACTTATAAAATTCTAACAGGACGAGTCAGACTAGATGCAGGAAGGATGTTCCCGATGGCGGGGGAGTCCAGAACCAGGGGTCACAGTCTAAGGATAAGGGGTAAGCCATTTAGGACTGAGATGAGGAGGAATTTCTTCACCCAGAGAGTGGTGAACCTGTGGAATTCACAGAAGGCAGTTGAGGCCAATTCATTAAATATATTCAAGAAGGAGTTAGATATATTTCTTAAGGCTAAAGGGATCAAGGGATATGGGGAGAAAGCAGGGACAGGGTACTGAGTTTGGATGATCAGCCAGGATCTCATTAAATGGCGGAACAGGCTCAAGGGGCTGAATGGCCTACTCCTGCTCCTATCTTCTATGTTTCTATTATGTCCGTGTATAATTGAGACACGGACTGCAGGAGTTGGTTATAACAGGTCTTTACTGAATGGAGGCAACCTGGAACTACTATGCAAATGTTACTACACAGGCTTATATACAGGGGTGGTCACTACTGGTACTGCAGTATACAGGGGCTGCAGAACAAAGTTCCTTCTGCAAAGTACATACACTACAATTCCTCCCCTTTTAGCTAAACAGTACATAACATTCGATTAACAATGAAATAACATATTTACAATTACAGTTGCTAGATACATTAGTTGAAGTTAAGCAATTATAAATTCATTCTTTGAGGAGGCTTCCTGATCCTGTCTGGATAACGCCTCTTTGGGGTATCAGGTTCTTCTGGCAAAGTTGAGTCGGGATCAATGTCGTTGTTTGGTTCGTCTGCTTCCAATATCACTGATTCTGAGGTAGATGCAATTGGTACTTCGGTTTCATCACCAGGTGTATAGGATCGTGGTGTAGATTTGACGTTTTCCAGTGACTCTAGAATCTGGTCAGCATGGCGTCTTACAATGCTCTCTCCAACGTCCACGGTATACATTAGAGGTCCTTGCCGTGTGCAGATCGTTCCTGGCTGCCATTTCTCTGTGCGGTAGTCCCGGGCCAAAACTGGTTGACCTATCTTAAAACTCCTGGTTGGCCTTTCATTCATATTCTGAAACTGCCTGTTCTCCACGTCTCTTCTGATGTTTGGCTTAACCAAATCCAAGCGGCATCTTAGTCTTCGATTGAAGAACATCATGGCTGGAGTTTGGTTGGTAACCGCATGTGTCGCATTCCGGTAGGCAAACAAGAAGTTATCCACCTTGTGTTGTAGGGGTATGTCTTCATTACACATTGCCTTGATAGCCTTCTTGAATGTTTGAACGAACCTCTCGGCCAATCCATTAGTGGCTGGATGATATGGGGCGGATGTGTAATGCTTAACACCATTGTTCTTTAAGAACCTCCGGAACTCTTCAGACACAAACTGTGGTCCATTGTCGGAGCAAATCTGTTCAGGCAGCCCATTCCTGGCGAATATGGTTCGTAAGACTGTGATAGTTTTTTCTGTGGTGGTTGAGGACAATTTTATTACCTCTGGCCACTTTGAATGTGCATCCACCGCAATTAAAAACATCAAGTCCATAAATGGACCAGCAAAATCAATGTGCACCCTTTCCCATGGAGATGAGGGCCACTTCCATCGATGTAGAGGGGCTTGTGGTGGGGCGTTTTGGACCTTCTGGCATCCTGTACAGCTCTTGGTCATCTCTTCGATTTCTCTATCGATTCCCGGCCACCACACAAACGCTCTGGCTAAGTTCTTCATTTTTACCCCTCCCAGATGACCCTCATGAAGCTCATTGAGCACTCTATCCTTCAATTTGGGTGGAATTACTACTCTGGATCCACACATCAAGGTTCCTCTGCGCACTGACAGCTGTTCCCTTCTCGGCGAGAATGCTGGCAGCAATGGTTCGCCATGTGCTGGCCACCCCTTCACCGTTAAATCATCGACCCAGGAGAGTGTCGGGTCATTTCGTGTTTCCTTTGCTATGTTTGCATTCGTCACAGGGAGACATTCGACTATGGTCGAGTGGAATATCTCCACTGGATCCACTGCAAGTTCTTCTTCCACCGTCGGCAACGGTAGGCGCAACAATCCATCAGCATTCCCATGCTGTTTAGTTCCTTTGTACTCGATGTCATATTGGTGTGCCCCTAGGAAAAGGGACCACCTCTGTAGCCGTTGTGCTGTCATTATCGGTACGCCCTTCTGAGGGTTGAAAATGGAGACAAGAGGTTGATGATCAGTAAGTAGAGTAAATTTCTGACCGTGCAGGTAGTGATTGAACTTCTTCACCCCCCACACCAGGCTGAGGGCCTCTCTGTCAATCTGGGCGTAGTTACGCTCGGCTGAAGTTAACGAGCGTGACGCAAAAGCTATCGGCCTCTCTGAACCATCAAGGAATTTATGTGACAGTACCGCCCCAATGCCGTAGGGAGACGCATCACACGCCAGTCTTATCGGTAGTGATGGGTTGTAGTGAGCCAATACTTCTCTTGAAGTGATTAGGTCCTTACTCTTCTGAAAGGCCCGCTTACATTCATCGCTCCATTTCCATGCTACTCCCGTTTGTAGTAGGGCGTTCAGTGGGTGCAGAATTGTGGACAAATTCGGCAAAAACTTATGGTAGTAATTCACCAATCCGAGTAATGACCTCAGTTGTGACACATTTTCAGGCGCTGGAGCCTTAACTACCGCTTCAATTTTGTCAGGGGACTTATGTAACCCCTCTTCATCAATCACGTGGCCACAATACGATATCTGTTTCTTAAAAAACTCGCACTTGGGGCGATTGGCCCGTAGCCCATGTTCACGTAGTCTAGTGAACACCTGCTCTAGGTTGGCAAGGTGTTCACTGTCATCTTCACCTGTCACTAGGATGTCGTCCAAGTAACACTGAGTCCCCGGAATTCCTTGCAGGACTTGTTCCATCGCTCTTTGCCATATCGCCGGAGCTGATGCTGCTCCGAATACCAGTCGATTATACTGGTAAAGACCTTTGTGAGTGTTTATCGTGAGATACTTCCTAGAGGATTCTTCAACCTCCATCTGCAAATATGCTTGTGCTAGGTCAATTTTTGTAAAACGCTTCCCTCCAGATAGTGAGGCGAAGATATCTTCTATCCTTGGAAGAGGATATTGTACTGTGTGAAGGACTGGGTTCACCGTCACCTTGAAGTCCCCACAGATGCGAACCTTCCTTGGCTCCTCAGACTTATTGTTTAACGTCTTCTTCATGACAGGAACGATGGGTGTCGCCCACTCGCTCCAGTCTACCTTAGATAACATGCCTGCATTCTCCAGATTCTCCAGCTCTGCCTCGACGGTTGGGCGAATTGCATATGGTACCGGTCTTGCTTTGAAAAACTTGGGAATTGCATTCTCTTCTATTTTTATCAAGGCGGTTACGCCTTTAAGAGTTCCCAGTTCTTGTTGAAATACCTCTTTGGCGTTAGCTAAGATTGTTGACAATCGTCCAGGAGTGACGTCGTCATCCTTTTTACCAGCCACCGTCAGTGCCTGAATGGAGTGCCAGTCTAAACTTATCTGTCTGATCCATTCACGTCCCAATAACGGTGGTCCACCATCTTGCAGTATGTACAGATACAATTTCTGTATTTCCTTGCCGTTGTATTCGACAGGCACCCTTATTTTTCCTCTGGGGTATACTTTTTGCCCCGTATACGTCTTCAAGACAATGGATGTCTCTTTCAAGGGTATGTGTGAGAATAGCCGCGCGTAGTCTCGTCGATTCATGACGGTTAGAGCTGATCCTGTATCCAATTCCATTTTGACTTGGGACCCTGCTATCGTGAGGGTGACCCAAATGGTTTGGTGATCCTCTTTTACGATTACGTTGTGAAGTTTGAGACAGCTTAGTCTCTTGTTCCCGGATTCACTATCGCTCATCTGGTCTTCGGAACTGCTGTCCGTCATCTTTTGTACTTTCCTGTACGGTTCCTTAGTAGCCTTTTTGTTGTCGTTGGCCTTCTTCCCAGACCTACAAACTCGTGCAATGTGTCCCATCTTTCCGCATTGCCTGCATATTTTGTCCTTGGACCAGCAGTCCTTCTGGTCATGGGTTGTTCTGCTGCAGCGATAACATTTTGCAAATCTCCGTGTCATTTCGTGGGTGCCGTATTCCTGTGGCTTTTGCTGTATTTCCGCAGCTCCCCTTGCTGCTGCTTCGTACGATACTGCCACGCTGAAAGCCTTATCTAGAGTCAGCTCTTTCTCTGAGAGTAACCTCTTCTGGGTTCCTTCACTCAGGAGTCCACAGACAAATTTGTCCCATAAGGTATCTGCCAGTCCTGCTCCGAACTGGCAGTGCTTTGATAGCTTGCGTAGTTCCGTAAGGTAATCAGCATTACTCTCATCTTTATGCTGATTTCTCCTGTGGAATTTAAACCGATGCCTTTTTCTCATCGGCTACTTCGTTTGCCTCGCAATATACCTTAACTCTTTCCACATACGTGGTCCAGTCTTCTATTGCATTATCGAAGGCAGTGATATTGCCAGTCTTCGGCATCTTGGAAATCTAAGATGGCGCCTCCCGCGCTTTGCCTTCTTCCCTGATTTAACAAAATGGCGCCTCCCGCGCTTTGCCTTCTTCCCCGCTGGATTAAGATGGCGCCTCCCGCGCTTTCTGTCTTCTCCGCTGTTGCTAGCGCTGTTGCTGGCGTTTTATGCCTTGATGGCGACGCCCTATGGTCTTCGCGCACTTCCCCCCGCGCTGCTGCTAACGCCACTCTCCGCAGTTCCCGTGGCAAACTGCAGCTCCTCGCGGCTTTCTGCGCGTTTAATTTTTATTCTTTCCCCGTCGTCGGAACAACCCTGCGGGACTCTTGCCTCCCTCTTCTCGGGTCTGTACGCTGCCCGGCTTCGTAGCACCGGCCGCGCCCTGTGTGCTCCACCCTCTCTCTCTCTCCTCTTCCCGACAACGCTGCTCGGCCCCGTTGCAAAGCCACCCGCTCGAGCTCTAGACCGCTGCAGCCCAGGAAGGATCGGTGTACTACCTGCCACCAGCCCGATTAGCTGAAGCACCATCGACAGGATAACCAAGCCCCGCTCTCGACAGCCGCTCCTGCAAATCTTCAACTCCGCTGACTCAGAGGCGAATGCCCACGGCCGACGCCCGTTTCTTCTGTTTCTTTCTTCCTTTTGGCCTCGACCTCTGATAACTTTGCTTCAGGGATGGATCCCCATGAGGTGGTGCAGACTGTAGGTAAGTTCGTATCTGCTCGTCGCCAGTATTATGTCCGTGTATAATTGAGACACGGACTGCAGGAGTTGGTTATAACAGGTCTTTACTGAATGGAGGCAACCTGGAACTACTATGCAAATGTTACTACACAGGCTTATATACAGGGGTGGTCACTACTGGTACTGCAGTATACAGGGGCTGCAGAATATAGTTCCTTCTGCAAAGTACATACACTACAGTTTCTATGTAAACCTTTGCATTACGCCCTGTGCGCGCACTTACTTCTGGGCATTGGCGCAGAGGAAAAATGTGGGGGAGAGCCCTTGGGCAGGATTTTCATTGGGCCGTGGAGGTGGGATTGGAGGCGTGTGGGGGGTTAAAATCTTGAAATCGGGGCGCACGAACCCATCCCGTCCCAACCCGCCTTCATGCCAGTTTCAAAGGAGGCGGGTACCCTACCCGCGCTGGGACCCACCTCCCCGAGGCGGGAAGGGGATTAGTGCCAATTAACTGCCTGTTAACAGGTAGTTAACAGGCAGTTTTTAGCCTAATCCTTATTTTTATTGCTGAAGTGTGGGATTCCCGACGGCTCCAAACCACGCCAAGTTAGCGAGGCGGACCGTCGGGCTGAAGGACTTGGAGGGGTCGAGATGTCCGGTGTTCAGGTGAGTGATGGGTGCATGAGTGCAGAGGTAAGTGTGTTTGGTGTGTGTAAAGTGTTTAAAGAAGTTTTACTTACATGTACTTACCTTTACAGCCTTCCTTCCTTCAGGTCTCGGGAGTCCCTCATCTCACCGGCACAGAAAGCAGAATGGCCGCGATCTGTCAAAAGTTGTAGCATTCAGCTTTCTGTTCTGGAGAGATCTCTAAATCAGCCTGAGAGGAAGGAATTAACTTGAAGTACAGGTTGTCAGTGTTTGACAGCTTCAAAGAGCTGTCAAACGCTGATATTTCATCTGTCAAAAGGTCTTGACAGATGAAATGTCAATCTGTGATGTCACCTGTTGCCGGGTGGCCCTTAATTGGCCTGCTGAGCCCGCTGGGCGGACTCAACAAGGTCAATCAAGTGAAAATCGCGTGGATTGGCCACAACTTGATGGAGGCGGGACTACAACCCCGAAAGTTGTAGTCCCGCCTCCTACACGCCTCCTCAATGAAAATCCAGCCCCTTGTGTCCGTCTCTGCCCCAGCTGCACTTCATTTGCATACCTGTTCATGACTCGGGGGAGCTGAAGCTGATTCCCTTGTATCTGAAACAGACTCTTCCATTCAAATGTTATTTAAAAGCTATGCACGGGGGCCTGTAGGTTGATGTGCCCCAATGCCACTGGTTGTAGATCAAGGGGGAGGGGAATATTAACCTAAAAAAATAGGGTGTGTTTGGGGGTGTGGGGGTAGTTAAATTGTTAAAAATGGGATTCCCGACCTGAAACCGCCTCCAAAAAACCCACTATCGGTTTTACCAGAGATGGGGCGGGGGTGGGCCAGGGGTGACCGGGGTGGGCGCCCAACCCGCTCCCAGTGGGCGGAACATCTTTAAATATTATAATGAGGCTGGAAGCCTCCTTTTTAACCTCCATTTTGTTTTTAACTGCACGTGGACGGGTTTTACACACTTTGTAAAGCCCAGTTACAGCAAGGCTGCTTCCAGGAGGTAAGTGCCTTTATACCTACCCCCTGGATTCAGGGTCCCAACCTAACTCACCCACCGCGATTGGAGACCCCCTCAGGCCTCTGATTTCCCCACCCCCATCCCCCCAGGCCATCAATCACCCCCCAACTCCCCCACCCCATAGGCCACCCATGCCTCCATGAGGCCTCCTCCCCCCACCCGTGCTCCTCCGGCCTTCCCCGTGCTGCTGCCGGCCCACGATCTTTTGAAGATCCCCCCCCAATCTCAGTTCCTCCCAGCCCGCAATCATCCTCGGGTTCCACACCCCCCCCCCCCCCGCCCAGTCCGGTGCTTCTGTGACCGCTTCCCGGAACCCCCACCCACGATCCCTCCCTCCCTCCTCTGTGCGGCCTAGTGCCGCAGGCCTACCCGCCCGCAGCCAGCCAGCCTCTCAATCTGGCCTCCCGGGCTTCCTGACTGCCTCGGAGCCCCCCAACCCACCCTCCTCCTTAAAACCCAGCCCCAGGGGTTTGAGAGCACCCTGAGAAAACTGGGAGTTCTGGTGTTAAAATAAGCAAATTAAAGGCTCCATTGATATAACTGACAAAAGAATTGCATATGAAAGTGTGAATGTGTTTGTTACACATGGCATAACTTTAACCCACATAACTGATTTTTTTTTGAAGGCGATTAATTGTGTAACAGTTTCCCATAAAGTTAAGAAATCAGATTTGATTGCAAAATCAAAACAATGCAAGCCCATGATTACTCAAAATAATTTAAGGGATTGGAAACCCAGTAATTAACCCTCTTGAGTAATGATTTTCCTGTTGTAATCTATTCCAGAGCAGGGACATTAACTCACTATTCTGTTCCTTTTCTTCCCTGAAATATGGCATTTCACAAACACACTAGTCAGAGAGACATAGAAACATAGAAGATAGGAGCAGGAGTAGGCCATTCGGCCCCTCGAGCCTGTTCTGCCATTCAATGCGATCATGGCTGATCGTCCAAACTCAGTGCCCTGTCCCTGCTTTCTCCCCCTATCCCTTGATCCCTTTAGCCTTAAGAAATATATCTAACTCCTTCTTGAATATATTTAATGAATTGGCCTCTACCGCCCTCTGTGGTAGAGAATTCCACAGGTTCACCACTCTCTGGGTGAAGAAATTCCTCCTCATCTCTGTCCTAAATGGCTTACCCCTTATCCTTAGACTGTGGCCCCTGGTTCTGGACTCCCCGACCATCGAGAACATCCTTCCTGCATCTAGTCTGTCTAGTCCTGTTAGAATTTTATAAGTTTCAATGAGATCCCCTCTCATTCTTCTAAATTCCAGCGAATATAAGCCCAATCGACCCAATCTCTCCTCATACGTCATTCCTGTCAGAAGATGTGCATTAGCCGGAGGGTGGCTGTACACCAGGATTAATCTTGTCGTGATGTAGGCCGCGATGGCGCCGGCCGAGGCGGGCTCAGGGCGGGCGAGGTCGTTGCCGGGATACGGTCCCGCTGCCTACTGAAGCCCGCCGAAAAAAATGGATTTTCCATTAATGGGCCTTGTTAAGCCGGCCTGTCGCGTTCCCCGACCCTCTTAGAAAGCACGGGTCAGGTGACGTCCACGCTGACGCTTCCCTTGCCGGTTTATTTAAAGGAGGAGGAATTGAGGAGGAATTTCTTCACCCAGAGAGTGGTGAACCTGTGGAATTCTCTACCACAGAAGGCAGTAGAGGCCAATTCATTAAATATATTCAAGAAGGAGTTAGATATATTTCTTAAGGCTAAGGGGATCAAGGGATATGGGGAGAAGGCAGGGACAGGGTGCTGAATTTGAATGATCAGCCATGATCTCATTAAATGGCGGAACAAGCTCGAGGGGCCGAATGGCCGACTCCTGCTCCTATCTTCTATGTTTCTATGTTTCTATGGCCCACGGCCCCACTGCATTCCACTTCCTGAATTTGAAACCACCAGTGCTGAGATAGCTTGTTCAACTCCAAAAATGAGCTGCACCTCGATTCAGTGATGACTCCCTCCGTGTTCTTGTGGAGGGAGTCCGAGCACGTAGGGAGGTTCTCTTCCCTGCCAGTGGTCGGAAGAGATCTCCGCAGGAGACCAAGGCAGCCTGGCTGCAAATGGCTGAGGAGGTAACAGACAGGTGTGTGGTGATGAGGACCTGGCTTCAGTGCTGCAAACGTTTTCATGATCTTCTCCGATCTGGAAAAGTGAGTATAAAGCCACACTTACCTTCATGTTGCTGTGTCTGTTATCACTTCCCTATTACTCAGCATTCCCAACCCTACTCAATGCAACATCCCTTGCACCTTCAGCCATCCCTCTCTATCTGGCTACATTATTGCATCCCCATCTTACTATGCACCCCTCACACTCACCCTCATCCTAATGTAATGACACCAACTAGCAACACTAAAAGAGGCAACTTGTTACAGCCACCCCGCTCCATTATAGTCTCCCTATAAAGATCTAACACATCCATTCCTTACACTCATTTCATCACTCTCACTCAACCTTCCCTTCTTTCCCTCCTTGCAGGAGAAGAGAGCCCACAACAAGAGGGAAAGGGGGTGAACGGGAAGTGGCCCTCAATCACTGGCCATTCTCAGTCTTGCAGAGGAGGCTGCCCTGAGATCACTGGAGTGGTGGATCAGCCGGAAGTGAGGGACGGAGAGAGGGGCTCATCAGAACAACCTGGTGACAGAATCATTTCCCATGCACCTACATGGCATTCATCAGTCACTCATATTGGGGCTGATGTCAACCGGAATTGATTGCTCATAATGTACTTACTGGTATGTGACATATCATTTATCAAACTGATGTCTTTACTCTCCCACAGGTCCATCAAGATCACCCCCCAATGTCCATGAGGAACATCTAGAGGACTCCTCAGAGGAGGCTCCAGCCTCTGAGGGAGCAGAGTCACCTCTGACAAGGCAAGCCAGCACCAGCGCAGATACACACACCTCGGCGGGTCGTATGCGAGATAGAGTAGTGTTGTCACCTGGTGTCTCACAAGTCACAAGTGAGCAAGAGGAGATGATGGAGACAGGGACAGCAGTGGAGACTCCTCGCCGGAGGGCGCAGGACACTCCCAGCTCTGCTCAGCTGCGTGCAGGCGCTGAGCCTCGGGGGCCATCAAGGAAGAGGGCGGTCCTGGAGCTGGAGCAACAAGTGCAGGAGGCTCTGACAGGTTTTGCAACTGCAGTGACTGCGCGTGTGCAGAGAATGGAGGAGTCCATCTCGAGCATGACCAACACTGTGGCGCACGCAGTTGCGACTGTTGTTTCCTCCATGGATAGGATGACAACCTGCATGGAGGACATAATGCGCCAGTCGCTTGAGCACATGGTTTCAATTCAAAATAGATAGGCATCTATGGAGGATAGATGGGCATCTATTGAGGAGATAAACCAGATGCTCATAGATGTCCTTGCTAGGAGGAATGTCAACGTTGACCTGGATTCTCATGGCCCCACTGATGTGCCAGAAGGTGCTCTCCAGAGGGTGCTAGCAGAGAAGTGCGGGTGGCCCATGAGAGGGATGATGATGGGAGGGGACATACAAGTGGGGGCTCCTCTCCAAGCGCTCACACTTCAAGCCAGCTGCCTGCCCCTCAGTCAGAGCCCCAGATGCCTCCACGGACAGCGATGGCCGAGTCTGCCACTGCACAGTCGCAGGAGGAGCAGACTTTGGTGGGGCTCCAAAACCCAGAGGAAGACCGCTAAAGGCGTCTGAGCGGACTGCCTCTACCTCTGCTGAAGCCACAGGGGTTGCAGCATGCAGAAGCACTCGCAAAAGAAAGATGCCACACAAATAGAGTCACTTGGGTGTTTCTTTCAATATTATTGACAAGTTTCTGTTAAAGTGATTTTGTCCATTAAATCTTTACATGCGTGAACTTTGTAGATCTTGGCAAATGTGTGTTGACACTTGGAAGAGGCAGAGTGGATGGTCAGGGCTATTTTATTCTCCATCAATGGTGGTGACATTGAAAAGATAGGACTGGTCATTGTAGGGATGGTTAATGGTGTTGATGTGGGCTGATGCAAATGTGGCAACGCATGTCTGTTTTGCGTGAACTTAACTAAATCTGACCATGATGAGGTGATTCCTGGCCTCACGGGCAGCAGTGTGGTCGTGCACTGGTGGCATTGGTACCGCCAGCTGTTCAAGGTCTTCATCATCCTCATACTCAAACTCCTGCTCCTCCTCCTTGTCCTCCTCCTCCGAAGTGGCTGTGCGCTCTGCGTCTTCTTCCTCCTGCGACGCTAATCCTCGCTGCTGCGCTATCTTGTGCAGGGCGCAGCAGACCACAACGATTATGGAGACCCTGGCGGGTGCATACTGCAGGGCTCCTCCCAATCTGTCCAGGCATCTGAAGCGCGTTTTCAGCACGCCTCTTGTCTGCGCTATGACACTTCTGGTGGAGATGAGGCTTTGATTGTAATGTTCCTCGGCCTCGTTTGTTGTCCTCCTCAAAGGTGTCATCAGCCATGTCTTTAGTGGCTCGTCCTTGTCGCCAAGCAGCCAGCCAGAAAGAATGTTTGGAGGTGTGAAGAGCTGAGGAACGGTGGAGTGGCGCTGAATGTAGGAGTCATGGCAGCTCCCAGGGAACTTGGCGCACACATGGGCAATGATCTTCCTATGGTTGCAGACCAGCTGCACATTGATGGAGTGGAAGCCCTTGCGATTGATAAACACTGCTGGGTTATGATGGGGTGCCCTGATGGCCACATGTGTGCAGTCGATTATGCCCTGCACCCGTGGGAAGCCAGCCAGAGCCGCAAAGTCAACCGCGCGCGCAGCGGCACTGGCTTCATCAGTGGCAAAATTTATATAATTTGCTGACTTGTCAAATAGGGCATCGGCCACCTGCGTAATGCATCTGTGTGCAGCCGACTGCGAGATGCCGCAAATGTCTGCTGCAGATAAGGTGTGGTAAGACATATAGAGCTTCCTGTAGCTTGCAAGTGTTTAAAGCCAACTCTCTATCCAGTGGCACCTCATTGGAACGACCTGTCTCACCGTTGACGGATTTGCTTCTGTCATGTGGTGTCAGCCGTGGCTCAGTGGGAAGCACACTTGTCTCTGACGTCAGAAGGTTGTGGGTTCAAGTCCCCACTCCAGGGAACTTGAGGATATAAAGCTAGGTTGACATTCCAGTACAGTGCTGAGGGAGTGCTGCACTGTCGGAGGTGCCGTCTTTCAGATGAGATGTTAAACCAAGGCCCCGTCTGCTCTCTCAGGTGGATGTAAACGATCCCATGGCCACTATTTGAAGAAGAACAGGGGAGTTATCCCTGGTGTCCAGGCCAATATTTATCCCTCAACCAACATAACAAAAACAGATTATCTGGTCATTAGCACATTGCTGTTTGTGGGGCCTTGCTGTGTGCAAATTGGCTGCTGCGTTTCCTACATTACAACAGTGACTCCACTTCAAAAGTACTTTATTGGCTGTAAAGCACTTTGAGACATCCGGTGGTCGTGAAAGGCGCTATAGAAATGCAAGTCTTTCTTTCTATTAGGGCAGGTGACCAAAAGTTTGGTCAAAGAGATAGGTTTTAAGGAGTGTCTTAAAGGAGGAGAGAGAGGCGGAGAGGTTTAGGAAGGGAATTCCAGCGGGAAAAAAAGGGCTGTTTGACTGAGCGGGACGGTCAGAGGCGAGAGATCATGCGGTGAAACTTCCAGGAATACAGCTAACCAGAGCTGGAACCTTTCTTCAGAATGAAGAAAGAGTAAGATGTGGAGAGGCACATTAGCACAATCGGAAGAATGCAAGTGGAAAAAATATATATATATGAAGGGAAATAGACAAACCTCGTTACTCACCAAATTGAATGCGTTTAGAGTGGAGTTCAGGAATCATTCTGGGAGGCATAACCACGTCAAAAATAATAGGGCCAAGTTTTCCTCCCACTAAGGAATTGTGTTTATGCTTCAATCAGAATTGAAACACTCTCAGTAATCAATCATACTTCGACTTTCACCCTGTAATCTCCTCCAGCCCTGTAATCCCCCGAGACCTCTGCGCTCGGCCTATTCTGGCCTTTTGAACATTTTAAACGCTCCACCATTGGCGGCCGTGCCTTCAACTGCCAAGGTGCTAAACTCTGGAATTCTTCCTCTAAACCTCTCCACCTCCCAACTTCTTTTTCCTCCTTTAAGGCGCTCCTTAAAACCTACCTCTTCAACCAAGTTTTTTGTCAGCTGCCCTAACATGACTCGATGTCAAATTTTGGTTTTATTTGATAACACTCCTGTGCGGCGCCTTGGGACGTTTTATTACGTTAAAGGCGCTATAAGAATTTAAATTATTGTTGTTGTTTTTGCAGGTTTGGTATAAAAACATAAGAATTAGGAGCAGGAGTCAGCCATACGGCCCCTCGAGCCTGCTCCGCCATTCAATAAGATCATGGCTGATCATCGACCTCAACTCCACTTTCCCGCCCGGTCCCTTGAATCCCCCTAGAGACCAAAAACTGATCAATCTCAACCTTGAATATACTCAACGACTGAGCATCCACAGCTCTCTGGGCTCGAGAATTCCACTGATTCACAACCCAAGCAAGTTTAACCAGTGTTAATAAAGTGTTGGGGCGAGCAGGTTACTCATTAACAGGACTGACTGTGCAATAACAGCGTTTAATCTGGAAAAGTTCCACAGCCCATTGCGCTCTTCATACTTTGCCTGACATTAATGAGAGAGAGAGAGAGAGAGGTTCCTCACATCCTGTCCCGAGGCAAGTCAGTTCTGCCTCCTCAGGGAAGCTCTGGCAACCTTCCAAAGATTAATGCTTAGCTGGTAAGTGACCTCTGCCTAGCCACCCTCCCCTCCCTGCACACTCACATCCTCTTCTCAGACCCCAGTCAGCATCTCCCAGGCCCGAGCAGGTTGCACAATCCGCCCAATGTCATGATGAAATGTTAACTACGCGCCAACCACACAGGAAGAGGCCGTGTTTACCAAGTTAACAAGAAAGGAAAACAGAATCCTGCCTCCTCAGACATGACATAATAATTTATTTTTTAGTCGCTGCTCTTTTAAGAGCCAAAAGGAGCTTAAAAAAATTGCTGCAGTGCCTCTTCAAAATAATGAAGGGTTCTGATAGAGTAAATCGGGGCAAACTGTTTCCAGTGGCAGGAGGGTCGGTAGCCAAAGGACACAGATTGAAGGTGATTGGCCAAAGAACCAGAGGGGGAGATGAGAATATTTTTACACAGTGAGTTGTTGTGATCTGGAATGCTCTGCCTGAAAGGGCAGGTTCAATAGTAACTTCCAAAAGGAAATTAGCTAAACACTTGAATAATGAAAGGAGAACATTTTGTAGGGCTGTGGGGAGTGGGACTAATTGGCGAGCTCTTTCAAAGAGCCGGCACAGGCACGGTGAGCTGAGTGACCTCCTTCTGAGCTGCATCATTCTATGATTCTATGATTTTTTTTTATCGTTTCCACTGCAGTCACACCGGGATATTTCTTCAACTTTTATAATAAACTCCTCCAGCACGACTGCAACCCTCCCGAGCTCTCTGCGTTCCCTCCAATTCTGGCCTCTTGCGCATCCTCTCGATTTTGATCGCTCCACCATTGGCACCCAGTGGCTGGGTGTCAAATCCCGTCTGATAATCGCTCCCCATGCAGCGCCCCGGGACGTTAAAGGCACGGCATAAATGCAAGTTGTTGTTGTTGCCATTGCCTGCACGCTCCGCAGATGCTGCCTGGCCCGCTGAGCGTTTTCCTGCCATTTCTCTTTTATGTTTCTTTGTGGATGATTGCAGTTCTGGGTTGAAGGGCGGGCTCGATGATGCCATGCTAGATTCAACCACGAGCAGCGTGGGAGTGGGGGGGGGGGGCGGCGGGGAAGGGGAAGTGTGTGGCGAACGGGTGCGCAATTCCGAAAATGCGCCGGCTCCAAAAAAAAAATAAAGTTCTTCAATAGAAACCTAATAAAGAGGCTAATAAAAACATAAAATGCCAGAAACCGCAGAGCCAGCCAGGCAAATCTGTGGAGAGAGGAACAGTTAACGTTTCAGGTCGATGACCTCTCACCACAATTGGAAGAAATTAGATGCGTAACATGTTTATAAGCAAGTGCAGAGCAAAGGCTAGAAAAGAGGCTGCTTGGCAACAGCGGAGTGTTGTCATAAGGTGCTTGTAAGCCGGGCAAGGCAGCTTGAGTGAAAGCCCTCTTCGTTCATGGCAGGAATGACGTATGAGGAGAGATTGGATTGATTGGGCTTGTACTCGCTGGAGTTTAGAAGAATGAGAGGGGATCTCATTGAAACTTATAAAATTCTAACAGGACTAGATAGACTAGATGCAGGAAGGATGTTCCCGATGGTCGGGGAGTCCAGAACCAGGGGTCACAGTCTAAGGATAAGGGGTAAGCCATTTAGGACAGAGATGAGGAGGAATTTCTTCACCCAGAGAGTGGTGAACCTGTGAAATTCTCTACCACAGAAGGCAGTAGAGGCCAATTCATTAAATATATTCAAGAAGGAGTTAGATATATTTCTTAAGGCTAAAGGGATCAAGGGATATGGGGAGAAGGCAGGGACAGGGTACTGAGTTTGGATGATCAGCCATGATCACATTGAATGGCGGAACAGGCTCGAGGGGCCGAATGGCCTACTCCTGCTCCTATCTTCTATGTTTCTATGTTTCTCTCAGGCTGCGCCTATATAGATATTTTTCCATTCGCATTTCTCTGATTGTGCAGATGCGTCTCTCCACCTCTTTTTGCAGTTCTGAAGAAGGGTTGCAAACTCTGATTGGACGTATTCCTGGAGGATTCATCACACGAACTCTCACCTCTAACTTCTCCGCTCGGTCAAACAACCTTTTTTTTCCTCCCCCACCCCCCCGCCCCACCTCATCTCCAATATTTTTAAACAAAAGTTGCTTTTCGAAGGTTACGCTGATGGGGTGAGATGAAGTGAGGTGGGAGGAGGCTTAATGACAAGGTATAAAAGCAAAATACTGCGGATGCTGGAAATCGGAAATAAAAACAGAAGTCTATGCCCATTCCTCACCTTTTATAAAGAAAGACTTGCATTTCTATAGCACCTTTCCCAAAGCGCTTTACAGCCAATGAAGTGCTTTTTGAAGTGTAGTCACTGTTGGAATGTGGGAAACGCGGCAGCCAATTTCTGAACAGCAAGCTCCCACGAATAGCAATGAGATAATAACCAGATCATCTGTATTTTTTTTAATGATGTTGATTAAAGGATAAATATTGGCCAGGACACCGGGATAACTCCCCTGCTCTTCTGCAAAATAGTGCCGTGGGAGTTTTTACGTCCACCTGAGAGAGCAGGCGGGGCCTCGGTTTCACGTCTTATCCGAAAGACGGCACCTCCGACAGTGCAGCACTCCCTCAAGTCTTGTCCCGGTTCTCCAAGCCTTCAGGTTTTAAATTCTTAGCCTTATGTTTAAATCCCTCATTGGGCTCATTCCTCCCTCTCTCTCTCTCTCTTTCTCACTCTCTACCCTCCTCTGGCACTATAACACCCCTCCCCCATACATCTCTCCATTCCTCCAACTTGAGCCTTTTGGACATTTCCCTCCCGCCTCCCCACCCACCTCCCTTCACCCCACCATTGGCGGCTGTGCCTTCAACTGTCTAGGCCCCAAGCTGTGGAATGCCCTCTCCAAGCCCCTCTACCTCTCCACTCACCTTCTTTAAGACCCTCCTTAAAACCCACCTGTCGAACCAAGTTCTTATGGTCCACCCGCCTACCATCTCCTGCTTTGACTTGGCGCCCATTGTTTGCTTATCCTTCTGCGAAGTGACTTGGGGCATACTTGGACATTGAAGGCAGTATATAAAGAAAGGTTATCATTGTTGAGACCACACTGCATTTCAAAGTACAGGCAATATTGATCAACACCTCCAGTTTCGGTCATGGCAACTTCTCAAACTGGTCTTGTAACAAGCTCCTGTTTTTTGCGTTATTTTATGTATGAAGCTTATTGAGTGATAATCAGGTGGGCATGTCTAAGACCACAGGCTCCAATCCAACATCTCTCCTGTGGTTCTTATCGCATCTATGGGCTGAATTTTCCGTGGTGGTAGCAGGCGTGATCGGTGGCAGGTTGGGTAAGAAAGTTGTTTTTTTTTTGACAGCACCTGCTGTCAACTCGCTCCCCACGCGCACTTTCCCACAGGCGCGCCTGTCAGCGTGGAGCTGACCCGACCTGCAGCGGCAGGGGACCCAATTGAAATCATTATGAGGTACTTTACAGGCACTTAAGAGCCTTTTCCCCCTACTTTTTAAATTTCCCTACATGGCCACGGGATTCCCGCAGCTCGGGAACCACGTCTGTCAACCTGAGGCGGGAGTTCCGTGGCCATGGCTCCAGCTGATGACTTGACAGCGTGGAAAACAAAACCAAAATAAAAACATGTTGATTACATCAGCTGACAGATTGACGGAGATTCTGTTCAACTTGAAAAGCTACTGGTAAATGTTAATTTTTCACTGGCCATTCTCGGCTGTTGCCTTCCAACTGAACAGTAATCACAGTGAATTGATCTGCACTATAAAAAATGACATATACCATTTAAATAAATGTTTCTGTTGTTTCTGGTCAGGTTTTTCTTACAGTATACTGTGATTGTCCAGTTACACATTAAATCAAGGCATTTTATTCTCATCACTCATTCCACTGGTTCAATTTGCTTTCAATCCCTAAATATGACTAATTTAAATTTTCTGTCTGAGACTTTAGGGTGAATTTCTGCGGAGGTTCTCTCACTTGTCCATTGTTAACTTCAATGGAAGAACTGCAGAAATCCCAGAAACACATTGTAAGCACCACTTACACTGTTTGTCAGGGATTCCGCAGCTGTTCCGCTGAACTTGCATAAGATTGTAAATCCACCCCATATCATTGGGCCGGGTAACGCGCTGGGCGGTTTTAACAGACCCCGTTAAGGTAAGTTCATTCTGTACAGCGGGATGGAGCCAGCAGCGTGGTCAGGACCTGTGACGGACACCGGCTGAACCGGACCAGCCAAGGTAAGGAAAATTCCGGCCTATGTTTCTCCTCATCTCCCCTCTAAATCTTTTGCCAGGGATCTACAGGGGAGATGAGGAGAATGTTTTTCACTCAGAGAGTTGTTGCAACCTTGGTGTCATATTTGACCCTGAAATGAGCTTCCGACCACAGACCGCCTATTTCCACCTCCACAAATTCGCCCGTCTCCGCCCTTGCCTCAGCTCATCCGCTGCTGAAACCCTCATCCATGCCTTTGTTACCTTTAGACTTGACTATTCCAACACACTCCTGGCTGGCCTCCCACGTTCTACCCGATGTAAACTTGAGGTAATCCAAAACTCAGCTGCCTGTGTCCTAACTCGCACCAAGTTCCGTTCGCCCATCACCCCTGTGCTCGCTGACCTACATTGGCTCCCTGTTAAGCAACGCCTCCATTTCAAAATTCTCATCCTTGTTTTCAAATCCCTCCATGGCCTTGCCCCTTCATATCTCTGTAATCTCCTCCAGCCCGACAAACCCCCGAAGATATCAGCGCTCCTCTAATTCTGCCCTCTTGAACATCCCTGATTATAATCGCTCAACCATTGGTGGCCGTGCCTTCAGTTGCCTAGGCCCTAAGCTCTGGAATTCCCTGCCTAAACCTGTCCGCCTCGCTACCTCTCTTTCCTCCTTTAAGACGCTCCTTAAAATCTACCTCATTGACCAGGCTTTTGGTCACCTGCCCTAATTTCTGCTTATGTGGCTCGGTGTCAAATTTTCTTGCCTTATAACACTCCTGTGAAGTGCCTTGGGACGTTTTATTACGTTAAAGGCGCTATATAAATAAAAGTTGTTGTTCTGGGGATCTGGAACGCTCGACTTGAAAAGGTGGTGAAAGCTGATTCCATAAATAATTTTAAAAGGGAGTTGGACGGGTTCTGGAGGATGAGGAACTCTCAGGGTTACGGACAAAAAACGGGGGTGTGGGACTGAGCACGACGGCTCTTTCAAACAGCCAGCACAGGCACGATGGGCCAAATGGCCTCCTCCTGCGCTGTAGGTTTCTATGATTCAATATAGAAACATAGAAACATAGAAGATAGGAGCAGGAGTAGGCCATTCGGCCCCTCGAGCCTGCTCCGCCATTCAATGCGATCATGGCTGATCATCCAAATTCAGTACCCAGTCCCTGCTTTCTCCCCATATCCCTTGATCCCTTTAGCCTTAAGAAATATATCCAACACCTTCTTGAATATATTTAATGAATTGGCCTCTACTGCCTTCTGTGGTAGAGAATTCCACAGGTTCACCACTCTCTGAGTGAAGAAATTCCTCCTCATTTCTGTCCTAAATGGCTTACCCCTTATCCTTAGACTGTGACCCCTGGTTCTGGACTCCCCGGCCATCGGGAACATCCTTCCTGCATCTAGTCTGTCCAGTCCTGTCAGAATTTTATAAGTTTCAATGAGATCCCCTCTCATTCTTCTAAACTCCAGCGAGTACAAGCCCAATCGACCCAATCTCTCCTCATACGTCATTCCTGCCATCCCAGGTATCAGCCTGGTGAATCTTCGCTGAACTCCTTCCATGGCAAGAACAAGGACGTCCAGGTCTCGTTGCACTTCCCCTTCTCCCAATCTATTGGCATTCAGATAATAATCTGCCTTCCTGTTTTTGACACCAAAGTGGATAACCTCACATTTATCCACGTTATATTGCATCTGCCATGTTTCATCCCAATCACCCAACCTGTCTAAATCGTCCTGGAGTTTCTCAGCATCCTCCTCACAGCACACACGCCCACCCAGCTTTGTGTCATCTGCAAACTTGGAGATATTGGCCTAGAAATTGGGTTGGGGCGCCAAAGTGGCGCAAAAGTCGCCTGAGCACAGGATTTAGCGCAGCGTTTGCGGCTTCAGCGATCGTCCGATATTCAGTTTCATTGCCCCTCGAGGGACACGGGGCGAGGCTCGAGGCGCTCCGCGTCCCTCTTAGGGCGCTGAAACTGAATATCGCAGCGCAACGTGCCGCAGCGCCACACGCTGCGGCACGGCACGCTGCGGTACTGCAGGCCTTCCTCCCACTGTTAAGGGGGAGGGGCCTGCAACAGCGTGAACCCCGATCCCGAGTGCCAGCAAATGAGCCCGGCACCAAGGAGAAGTGCCGGGCACTCGGGAAACAGCTGGCAATGCCGCGGGGGTGGTGGTTAGGAGGCCGGGGATGGAGGTGCTGGCAGGCGGCCGCCGAAAAAGGCGGCCGCCCCGCACCTCCACCTTAATTTGCGCCGCTGCCGGCACAGTAAGGCCCCGTGAACCGGGCACGGGTAGCGAACGGCGCAACTGCGGCATTCGCTACCAAATATCGCGAACGGGGCGCGAATGGGGCGCTGCGCACACCGATGACATCATCAGTGGCGGCGCAGCGCAAAAGACTAACGCCACCATTATCGCCCCAACTCAATATCGCGGGAGGCGCAGCCAGTGGCGCTACAGCCACTGCCTGCCTCTTTAGGCGCTAACAAGTGGCGCTACTTACCCAATTTCTCCCCCATTACATCTAGTTCCCTCATCTAGATTATTAATATATATTGTGAACAGCTGGGGTCCTAGCACCGATCCCTGCGGTACCCCACTAGTCACTGCCTGCCACTCGGAAAAAGACCCGTTTATTCCAACTCTTTGCTTCCTGTCTGCCAACCAGTTCTCTATCCAAGTCAGTACCTTGCCCCCAATCCCTTGTGCCTTAACTTTACACGCTAATCTCTTATGCGGGACCTTATCGAAAGCCTTCTGAAAGTCCAAATACACCACATCCACTGGTTCTCCCTTATCTATTTTACCAGTTACATCCTCAAAAAATATGGATGACTGACGGCAATAAAGAACGGTAAATAAGCAGAGAAATGTTACCTCACTAACCAAAGTGATGGTAGCTCAGTAACTGAAACAAGACTGCTACTTTGAAAGAAAACAGTCAAAGTGAAACTAAAGTGACATGGATCATGGACCCGAGTCGTCCAAATATGGAGAGTTGCACAACAATATGATTGGTTATCATCGAACTGATTTTTAATTTTAATTTTAACTTTGCATATTAGTCGCTGGTTTGAGGCATGTTGGGTTGCCAACTCTAGTTGGACGTATTCCTGGAGGCTGCATCACAAGCACATGACCTCCAACCTCCCAAGTGTCCCGTCCAGCCAAACACTCTTTTTCCCCCCACCTCCAATATTTTTATAATAACTAATAAAAGCAAATTATGAAACGAGACATTTTAATGGCCCTGTGATTTTTTTTTAGCCTGAGTAAAGTGTGATCTTTAATTCCTGGAGATTCCAGGATAATCCTGGAGGGTTGGTAAGCCTATAGGCAAGAGTCAGATACACCACGTTCAATGGGTGAGACAGGCACTTGTTCAAAGCATTTAAACAGGACATAGGAACAGAAGTACAGGAGTAGGCCATACAGCCCCTCGAGCCTGTTCCACCATTCAATGAGATCAGGAGATCAAGTGCCAGCCGTGGCTCAGTGGGTAGCGCCCTTGCCTTCCAAGTCAGAAGGTTTTGGGTTCATAGACCCCCTCCAAGGAACTTGAGCACATTTAAAAAAAAAATCTAGGTTAACACTCCAGTGCAGTGCTGAGGGAGAGCTGCACTGTCAGAGATGCCGTCTTTTGGATGAGACGTTAAACCGAGGCTCCGTCTGCTCTCTCAGGTGGACATAAAAGATCCCAGGGCACTATTTTGAAGAAACATAGAAACATAGAAGATAGGAGCAGGAGTAGGCCATTCGGCCCCTCGAGCCTGCTCCGCCATTCAATGCGATCATGGCTGATCATCCAAATTCAGTACCCTGTCCCTGCCTTCTCCCCATATCCCTTGATCCCTTTAGCCTTAAGAAATATATCCAACTCCTTCTTGAATATATTTAATGAACTGGCCTCCACCGGCCTCTGTGGCAGAGAATTCCACAGGTTCACCACTCTCTGGGTGAAGAAATTCCTCCTCATTTCAGTCCTAACTGGCTTACCCCTTATCCTTAGACTGTAACCCCTGGTTCTGGACTCCCCGACCATCGGGAACATCCTTCCTGCATCTAGTCTGTCCAGGCCTGACAGAATTTTATAGGTTTCGATGAGATCCCCTCTCAATCTTCTAAACTCCAGTGAGTATAAGCCCAATCGACCCAATCTCTCCTCATACGTCATTCCTGCCATCCCAGGTATCAGCCTGGTGAATCTTCGCTGCACTCGAAGCACAGGGGAGTTCTCCCCGATGTCCTGGCCAATTTTTATCCCTCAATTAACATCACAAAAACAGACTGTCTGGTCATTATCATATTGCTGTTTGTGGGAGATTGCTGTGCGCAAATTGGGTGCCGCGTTTCCCACATTACAACAGTGACTCCACTTCAAACGTTCTTCATTGGCTGTAAAGCGCTTTGAGACATCCGATGGTCGTAAAAGGCGCTATAGAAATGCAAGACTTGCTTTCTTTCTTCTATGGCTGATCTGTATCCTAACTCCGTCTACTCACTTTGGCACAATATTCCTTAATACCCTTGGCTAGCAAAAATCTACCGATCTCAGATTCAAAATTATGAATTGAGCCCCAGCATCTACTGCTCTTTGTGGGAGAGAGTTCCACGCTTCTACCACCCATTGCGTGAAGAGGTGTTTCCTAACTTCTCTCCTGAATGGCCTGGCTCTGATTTTAAGGTGCTGTTCCCCTTGTCCTAGACTCCCTCACGAGCGGGAAAAGTTTATTCTTGATCTACCCTATCAGTCCCTTTCAAAATTAGGAAGGATGTTCCCGATGGTCGGGGGAGTCCAGAACCAGGAGTCACAGTCTAAGGATAAGGGATAAGCCATTTAGGACAGAGATGAGGAGGAATTTCTTCACCCAGAGAGTGGTGAACCTGTGGAATTCTCTACCACAGAAGGCAGTGGAGGCCAATTCATTAAATATATTCAAGAAGGAGTTAGATATATTTCTTAAAGCTAAAGGGATCAAGGGATATGGGGAGAAAGCAGGGACAGGGTACTGAATTTTGATGATCAGCCATGATCTCATTACATGGCGGAGCAAGCTCGAGGGCCGAATGGCCTACTCCTGCTCCTATCTTCTATGTTTCTAAGTTTCTATCAAATCACCTTCTATATTCCGGGGAATACAAGTCTAGTTTGTGCAATCTCTCCTCATAATCTAACCCATGGAGCCCTGGTAATATTCTGGTGAATCTGCACTGCCCTCCTTCCGAGGCCAATGTATCCTTGTCAAGGTGCGGTACCCAGAACTGTACACAGCCTCTAGACGTGGTGTAACCAGGGCTTTGTACATCTGCAGCAAATCTTCAGAAATTGGATAGCTGCCTGATTGGGAGTAAAAGAATACAGGTAGGAAAGAGTGCAGATCCCCGCCCCAAGGGAGATTGGGGTGAAATTCGACCTGGGATGGGAACTGAAGCGGTCAGAGTCACATCTACCGCCAGTTATACGCCCTGTCTGACCTTCAGTTCCATTGACGATGCCATAACTGCCCCCCTTCACTAATATAACTGACAAAGGAATTGCTTGGGAAAGTGTGGCTATGTTTGTTACAAATCTCACACAGCCTGTAACTCATTTTGTCAGATTGTGTAACATTTTTCATAATGTTAAGATAGTCAGATTTGATTGCAAAATCAAAATAATGCAAGCCCTTGATTACTCGTAGCTAGCCTCAAGGGTAGCATTGCAGCTGGATTGATTTCAAGTCCAGTAATTAACCTCTTGAGTAATTACTCTCCTGTTGTAATCTAAAAATTAACTCACTATTCTATTCCTTTGAAACGCTGTTCTCTGAAATCTCCCATTTCGCAACACTAGTCAGTAGATGTGTGTTGGCCGGGGAGTAGCTGCAAATCAGGATTAATCTTGGTCACGTGTAGGATCTGCTCTGATCCAGAACCAGAACTTCCCAATCGGTTAAAAGGTTGAAAAGGCATAGAGGAACCTGACATGAATCAACTGAGCGGCCTGCGGGTGGTGCTGTCCAGGGAGAGTATAAATACTCGGGCACGGGCCCAGCTTGCGTAGGACATTCTTAACAGGAACTAGTGAAGGACACAACTAGACCTCCATGTTGTAAAACAGTTGATTAAAGCTTTGTTTACGCTTAGACCAAGTGCCTAGTAGTTTTCTTATGTCAAAGAGGTCTGAGGATTAAAGGGGCCACGCACACTGAATCAATACAAATTAAAATGAAGTGAAACAATGACATTTTCAGCCCCTTCTGTCTTTTAAAAAAAAAATTAACATTTGAAAGAAAGTCCCAAATGTGAATATTCAGCTCTTAAACTGAATTCCCTTCCTAACCTCAAAAAAATGGGAAAAATGCCTCAGCACCAACACACAATTAGCTCAGCAAGCCAGGGAAGGGGCACCCAGGGTCTCGCACACAGCACTCCAGCTTTGTGCAGGGGGTCAACACTGCAAGGCTGACCCTCTACCCACAGGGGCCAGGAGGCCCTCCAGAAATGTGGGACCACATCACCGAGGCCGTCACTGCCAGCAGTGTCGCCCCCATCGCCTGGCTCCAGTGCCCAAAGAAGCTTTATTACCTCAGCCCACTGGTCAAGGTCAGTGAATGCATCTTTAAAAGCCGTCTCCTACCAACTGCACAACTAGCCTCACACACTGCTCAATGCACGACTCGCACCCCCAATCACTCACCTACCAACAATCTGCACCAATCATGAGGCACATCTCCCACTCCTAGCCTCACATCACCCCCTTGTAGGAGACGGTGCAGGCCATTCTTGGCAGGAGCATGGCTGAGCCCTTGACCAGTGGCAGGGCTGAAAGGATACAAGATGCTGGTATCCTAATACTTTATCCTCCTTCTGGCATGCACTGCTTGCTTTCCCACCCTCCCATCACCACAACTCCACCCTTGTGCCTTCCTCATTTCACACACCCAAGAAATGCAGCCTGCCCAGCCAGTGGGTGACAAGAAGAGGGAAAGGAGAGTGAAGAAGAACAAGAAGAAAATTGATTTGACACTCCTAGCCACCAGCTCCTCAAGGTCAACCAGCAAGGACATTTGCAGTTTCCCCCACTGAAGTCAGCAGCCATGCTGCAGCCACTGGGGTAGCACTGTGTGACATCAGTAGGATAGGCAAAGGCACACACAAGGCAGTCACTAAGAGAATGCAAACGGGTGATCAGTTGATTTCCTGATGTCACATTGGATGGATAGACGTATATAGGTGGATTGGAAAGTTTGCTTTGTGGTGGCTTTTATTTCAGCATCATGGCCAAGAGGACACTGTGATGTTCAGTAACAGAGGGAAGGTAAGATGTGGTACTAATGTTGAAAGAGGAATTAGGATTGTGGTCACTGGAACGCACACGGGCTGACTGGGATACATCCTTCCGTCTGCTTCCTCCTCTTCTGCTTCCTCCTCTGCGGCTTCCTCCTCTGCGGCTTCTTTCTCTTCTGTGTCTTCCTCTTCCCTCTGCGAACGGATACTATAAAAATGAAATGACAGCAAAACAAACCTGGAAATACTTAGCTAGTTAGGCAGCATCTTGACCTGAGACGTGAACTCGGTTTTTCTCTCCACGGATGTTGCCTGACCTGCTGAGTATTTGCAACATGTTCTGTCTGCTCAAAGGCCTTCATTTACCATCCAAGCCCTTGCAAGCGTCCAGCAGCACTCCCTACACACTTAAAAAAACTTTTCACATCCATTGCAGCAAGCCACCAATTCAATAAGATCCAAAAAAAAAGTCCAAAACCTTACATCCAAACTTACCTGAAAGATGTGTCTGTCCCTTTAGGAGGTGCAGACATCGCCACCGTCAGCCTGCAGCTGGCAAAAGAGCAGCGGCCGCCATTTTACCGCCATTTAATGGCCCTATGGATTGGCGCTAAGGCCACGAATTTCTAGCCCACATGTGAAAAAGGCCAGCAAGCTCAGGGGAAGAAGAGATGCGTCGTGAGTTGCAACTCGCCAGAACTTGCTGGTCAATTCACACAGCCTCTGCCGCCTACTTCACACAGTTCGCCCTCAACCTCGCCGTTATTTTTTAAGCACTCACTGGATTCGCACGTTAATTGCCCATTAAACCCGCCATGGGAGGCTAGGCCTCACAGTCAACAGACTGAAACGGGCGGAATCGCATCTGCCGCCGCTTATCCGCCCCCGCCCGACACTCAGCTCTGTCGAAGATGTGGTAACTCCCCGCTTTGCATCTCCGCCCATGTCAAAAATTTCACCCCCCCCCCCGTTAAAGGATTGGGCAATGGAATAAGATCCATCTTTAAGGTTCATGCGCGAAGTAAACAGATAAGGAGGCTGATGCGACAACCTTGTGCAACTAGAACGGATTGTTCTTTTGCAAATTTAAAAAAAAATGTTTTCTTTGTTATTGCCCTGAATCAGCTGGTTTTTGAACTGTTGATTCAGGCACAACAAAAAACTTGGACCAGCCGCTGCCTTGTTATCTGATTTCTAAGTGTTGCTTTTCCTGACCCCTTGCTCCTGAACAGCATCCAATTTTGACATTGCTCTGTGATTCCTGGGGGAGGAGTGTTCCTGGCGGGAACTCTACGACCGTCAATAGCGGGAGGTTGGGGGGGGTGGGGAGCCTGGGTTGGAGAATTGGTTTTGCCGCGATATATAGCACTATCTCTGACCCACCCACGTCACCAGCGAGTCCCTGCGCCGACAGAGGCGCCAACAAACCTAATCCCCTGTAATATTCACAGGCTGCACTGCAGTCTCGGTTTGACTGGTAACAGCAGTTGTGAAGATATTTGGGTCATTTCTCGCCACCTAAGTGTGGCCACAGCAAGATTGGGGGCGCTGCTGTACAGGAACATAGGAAGAGGAGCAGACGATTTAGCCCCTCGAGCCTGTTCCGCCATTCAATGGGATCGTGGCTGATCTGCGACCTAACTCCATATACCCATCCACCTTTGCCCCATATCCCTTAATATGTCAGATAACAAAAATCTATCAATCTCCGATTTAAAATTAACAATTGATCTAGCATCAATTTTCATTTGCGGAAGAGTGTTCCAAACTTCTACCACCCTTTGTGTGTAGAAGTGTTTCCTAATTTCACTCCTGAAAGGTCTGTCTCTAATTTTTAGACTATGCCCCCTAGTCCTGGACTCCCCAACCAGCAGAAATAGTTTCTCTCTCTATCTACCTATCAGTTCCCCGTAATAGCTTGAAAACTTCGATTAGATCACCCCTTCTAAATTCCAGGGAATACAACCCTAGTTTGTGTAATCTCTCCTTGTAATTTAACGCTTGGAGTCCGGGTATCATTCTGGTAAACCTACGCTGCACTCCCTCCAAGGCCAATATATCCTTCCTAAGGTGTGGTGCCCAGAACTGCTCACAGTGCTCCAGGTGTGGTCTAACCGGGGCTTTGTACAGCTGCAGCATAACTTCTACCCCCTTGTATTCTAGTGCTGATAACATAGTGAACCTGACCAAAGGCAGAGCACATCACAGCAAGTTGGCTGTTGTTGAAGATAGAAGCTTTTAGGAACAGGAAATGGCTTTTAAGCCCAACAAAGTCTATGGTGTTATCAGGTATCAGAGATTTGTTTGGTTGTGTTTGTGTGGCCTCCTTGGCCCCTATGTTCCACTGGATTGATCCCCACAGCTACTGAGGCTTTTTGTCTGCCCCAGCTTTCTCGCCTTCTCTTCTAAAGGCATTGACTCATGGTGAGTCATGGTTCTTTGGAATTGGCAAGCCTCCCGTATCTTGCCCAATCGGCCGTTCCTTGAGTGACAACCCAGACTCAGAATAGTAATCTGCCAGGTGATAAACGCAACTGGATGGGGAAGTTAGGGACGTTAGAGGGATGCGCAGGCTATTCGACCGCGTGGGCATCACAACCACGCTCAATCCTGCTCTCACTGGACATTCACAAGACCGAACATTAAAAGAAAGGTCATTGGGTAGCAATCAAGGAGTACTGAGCCCAATTGTAATGTGACCTCTCCTCCCCCAATTGAGATCAGCTATCTCAGCGTAGGCAAGAGATCGAACCTGGAATCTTCCTGGCCTGCAGGGCTTAGTCCCACACTGTGCATTTACCAACGGAGCCATTGAGGAAGTTACTGGGATGGCTTTCTGTCAGCGACTGTATTATTGGACCTCCCCAATCTGCTGTTACCTCAGTGCAAGAAGAAACAGAGTAACTGGCCCTGCACGCACTGACCTACATTGGCTCCTGGTCCAGCATCCTTGTTTTCAAATCCCTCTATGGCCTCGTTCCCCCCCACCCCCCCCCCATCTCTGCAACCTCCTCCAGACCTATAATTCTCCGAGGTATCTGCGCTCCTCTAATTCTGGCCTCTTGCGCAGAAACAATTTCCTTCGCCCCTGACATGAATCAGTCATTCATGAAAGAAAGACTTATGAAATAATACTGAGCGGCCTACGGGTGGTGCTGTCCAGGGAGAGTATAAATACTCGGGCACGGGCCCAGCTTGCGCAGGTAATTCTTAACAGGAACTAATGAAGGACACAACTAGACCTCCATGTTGTAAAACAGTTGATTAAAGCTTTGTTTAACGCTTAGACCAAGTGCCTAGTAGTTTTCTTACGTCAGCCCCCATCATTGGCGGCCGTGTCTTCAGCTGCCTGGGCCCTAAGCTCTGGAATTCCCTCCCTAAACCTCTCCGCCGCTCTCTCCTCCTTTAAGACGCTCCTTAACACCTCCCTAGTTGACCAACAACTGTCCTAATATCTCTTTATGTGGCTCGGTCTCAAAGTTTTGTCTGATAATCGCTCCTGTGAAGCGCCTTGGGAGAGTTTTACTGCGTTAAAGGCGCTGTATAAATGCAAGTTGTTGCTGTTGTTTCCGCCCTTCCTCCAGGTTTTTTTTTTGCTGAAGTTACGGTGGGAGATTAGGAGAACCTGCTGTGGAAAACACTGGCGCTGGCTTCTGAACTGCCCTGCTTGTTGTCTATGGCTTTCTGGCTCTCTGGCATCGTCCTTAGCTGGAATCTTATTTTGCCCTCTACCGAGTTACCTTGACAACTAAGAAAGTATTTTCGCTTGTCTACTGCCTTATCGTTAGGATTGTCAACCCTTCAGGATTGTTCCTGGAGTCTCCAGGGAGGAAGGACACGGCAGCGAGCAACGCCCGGGAGTAAACTCACAGCATAAATCAATAAAACATCATGCTTTACTCATTCTCTGTTGATCACTTTTGTTTATGAGTTATAAAAAGATTAGAGATGTGAAAAAATGCAGTTTGACTGGTTGGGACAGTCACGTGATGAAATCTCCAGGAATATGCCAAACCAGAGTTGGTTTCCCTACTTACCGCACTCTCAGGATATCCCAAATGCAGTCTCTGTTGTTATGTTACGTAGGCAAACACAGTTACCAAGTTGCACACAACAAGATCCCACTAACAGCAAATGGATGGATGACCAGATAATCGGTGATGGTGAGCGATGGTTGAGGGGGAAATTGTGGCCAGGTCACCAAGATAGCTCCCTGCCCTTCTTTGAATCGTGTTGTGGAACCTTTCACATCCACCTGACGGGGCCTTGGCCTCCTCCGAAAGGCAGCACCTCCAACCGCGTCCTCTCGTAATGCACTGAAGTGTCAGCCAAGGTGTCCGGGCCAATATTCATCCCTAAAAAAAAACCCAGATGATCTGGTCATTATCACATTGCTATTCGTGGGAGCTTACTGTGCGCAAATTGGCTGCCGCGTTTCCGACATTACAACAGTGACTACAATTGTACAGGGCTTTGGTGACACCTGGAGCACTGCGCACAGTTTTGGCCTCCTTATCTGTGAAAGGATATACTTGCCTTAGAGGCGGTGCAACAAATGCTCACCAGACTGATTCCTGGGATGAGAGGGTTGTCCTATGAGGAGAGATTGTGTAGAATGGGCCGATACTCTCTGGAGTTTAGAAGAATGAGAGGTGATCTCATTGAAACATATAGGCCTAGAAATTCAGTGGGCTGCGCCACCAGTTTGCGCCCAAAGAGGGCACTCAGTGGCTTTAGCGCCACTGGCCACACCTACCGCGATATTTAGCGGGGCGCTAATGGCGGCATTAGCCTGTAGCGCTGCGCCGCCACCGATGACGTCATCGGTGTGCGCAGCGCCCCGCTATTGCCCCGATGGCCATATTTGGTCGCGCCCGCCTCTTCAGTGCCGGCCGCAAATAGCGACCGGTACACGGGGCCTACCTGTGGCGGTAGTGGCGCTAGTTAAGGTGGAGGTGCGGCCGGCCGCTTTTTCGGCGCCCGCCTGCCCGCACCTCCGTCCCCGGCCTCCTACACCGCCCCCCCCCCCCCCCCCGCAGCATTGCCGGCTGTTTCCCGAGAGCCCGGCGCTTCTCCTTGGTGCCGGGCTCATTTGCCGGCACTCGCGAGCGGGGATCGCGCTGTTGCAGGCACCCCCCCCTTAACAGTGGGAGGAAGGCCTGCAGTACCGCAGCCTGCCGTGCCACAGCGTGTGGCGCTGCGGCCCTTAGCGCGCCGATATTCAGTTTCAGCGCCCCAAGCGGGGCACGGGAAGCCTCGTTTAGCGGCCCGCTTCCATTTGGGGCGCAGAAACTGAATATCCGGATGGCGCAAGTGGCTCCGCACGCAGCGGTAATTCCGGCGCCCAGTCGAGCTTGGCGCCCCAAACTGAATTTTTAGCCCATAATATTCTGAGGGAGGATTGACAGGGTAGATGCTGGCTGGGGTGTCTAGAACTCGGGGATCACAGTCTCAGGATAAGGAGTCGGCCATTTAAGGCTGAGATGAGGAGGAATTTCTTCACTCAGAGGGTTGTGAATCTTTGGAATTCTCTGCCCCAGAGGGCTGTGAATACTGACTCTTTGAGTATATTCAAGGCTGAGATCGATAGATTGTTGGACTCTCGGGGAATCAAGGGCTATGGGGATGGGTGGGGAAGTAGAGTTGAGGTCGATTATCAGCCATGATCTTATTGAATGGCGGAGCAGGCTCGAGGGGCTGTATGGCCTACTCCTGCTCTTAATTCTTATGTTCTTATGAAAGTACTTCATTAGCTGTAAAGCGCTTTTCAATGGCCGAAGGTCGTGGAAGTCTTTTTTGCATTTAATTTGATGGTTCCAAAATCACAGTCTGGGGAGTGCAGAGCTGGGAAATCCCAGCCGCCGAGTTAAGCTCCACAGGGGTCAGGTGTCCTTTGACACCTCATCCAAGTGGCCATGCTGCACGTGCGCCAGCTCAGACCGTGAGTAGCTATTCAACTGTGGGGGGCATCGCCGTCAAGCCTGATTCACACACTTGCTCCTCCCCAGTAACTGAGTAGCGATCATGAGCAGCAATCTTGGGTTGGGGGTTGGGGACGGGCGGTGGCCGGCGCAGCGACAGTGAACGCTGATCACAGCGGTGAGGGAATTTGACTGAAATAGAATTACTGAGCCCTGCAGCGTGAGGGAGCTGGCATAGCATATGCGTGAGCGCCTGTCACTGTTAGACTCAGCAATCCTCCTGCATCGTCAGCACTTAAACCATGGCAACAGGTTCATAGAATCACAGAATCATACAGCACAGCAGGAGGCCATTTGGGTCGATGGGCCGAATGGCCTCCTTCTGTGCAGTACAATTCTATGAATTGTCCAGCCACAAGATAAATGATAAATTAGCTGGGACACTGAGCCTCATTTTGAAGGCGTTAGTCAACCATTTTTTTTGAATATATATACATTTAAACTAAGTTGGCCTCACCCCTCCCTATCTCTGTAATCTCCTCCAGCCCTACAACCCTCCGAGATATCTGCGCTCCGCCAATTCTGGCCTCTTGAACATCCCTGATTTTAATCGCCCCACTATTGGTGGCCGTGCCTTCAGCTGCCTCGACCCTAAGCTCTGGAATTCCCTCCCTAAACCTCTCCGCCTCTCTACCTCTCTCTCCTCCTTTAAGACGCTCCTTAACACCGACCTCTTCGACCAAGCTTTTGGTCACCTGCCCTAATATCTCCTTGTGTGACTCGCTGTCAAATTCTTTTTGATTTACGCTCCTGTGAAGCGCCCTGGGACGTTTTACTACGTTAAAGGCGCTGTATAAATGCAATGTTGTTGTAGGTTACTGGCATATTTTGTTTTGAAAAGAATAAATGAAAGGTTTGTAGCAACCAAAAGCTTCTGAGGACTTCTGATTCCCAGAACATTGAGTTAGATCTCACACCACTGGGGATTTCTGTGCTTTGGTCTACGGAGGATAAGTCTGTAGCCACCTGAGGTAACACCTAGGGTCACCAACTCCCCAGGATTGGCCTGGAGTCTCCAGGAATTGAAGATTAATCTCCAGGACACATGGCAGTGAGCAACACCCGGGAGAAAAATCATCGGGGGATGTGGTTGGGGGGGGGGAATGGGCATTAAAAAAAAACGGTGTGTTGTTTTAATTCTCTTATATTGAAGCTGGGCGAAAAGGTTGTTCTGACTGACAGCCGAGAATAATCCAATCAGCTTTACCATTGGCCGTGGGGAGGCGGTGCTCTGCGAGGACGGACGTGTTGGGCGGCCAATGGCGAGAGCCTGGGGGGGGGGGACGATTGACAGAGGCGGTCATGTGATGAAATTTACCAGAATGGTTCCGGGGATGGGGGATCTTAGTTACAAGGACAGGTTGGAGAAGCTGGATTTGTTTTCATTAGAGCAAAGGAGGTTGCGGGGTGATTTGATAGAGGTGTACAAGATTATGACGGGTTTGGATAGGCTAGACGGGGAAAGGCTGTTCCCACTAGTTGATGGTACAAGGACTAGGGGACACAGATTTAAAATTTTGGGCAAGACATTAAGCGGGGATGTGAGGGAAAACTTTTTTACGCAGCGAGTGGTGAGGACCTGGAACTCGCTGCCGACGGAAGTGGTGGAAGCGGAGACACTCAATGTTTTCAAGGGGAGGCTGGATAGGCACTTGAGGGAAATAAACTTGCAGGGCTACGGGAATAGAGCGGGGGAATGGGACTGACTGGATTGCTCTACAGAGAGCTGGCACTGACTCGATGGGCCGAATGGCCGCCTTCTGTGCCGTTATGACTCTATGGGCTCGATTTTACAAGCCCCGAGGAGGCGGGTTTGGAGGCGGGAGTGGTGGGAAAATTGCAGAATCGGGGGGCAGGAACCCATCCCGTCCCCAACCCGCCTCCGTGCCAATGTCCCAGGAGGTGGGTACCCGACCTGTGCTGGGAGCCGCCTCCCTGAGGCGGGAAGGGGATTAGTGCCAATTAACTGCCTGTTAAGAGGTAGTTAACAGGCAGTTTTTTGCCTAATCCCTATTTTTAGCCCTGAAGCGTGGGCTGTCCGACGGCTCCGAACCACGCCAAGTTAGCGAGGTGGACCGTCGGTCTGCAGGGGTTGGAGGGGTCGAGCTTTGCAGGTAAGTGATGGGTGCATGTGTGCAGAGGTAAGTGTGTGAGGTAAGTGTAAAATGTTTTAAGAAGTTTTACTTACCTTTACTTTCTCCTGCAGGCTTCCTTCCTTCAGTTCTCGGGAGTCCCTGAGTTCACCGGCACAGGAAGCAGAATGGCCGCTGAACTGTCAAAAGCTGCAGCCTCTGCTTTCTGGTCTGGAGCGATCTCTAACTGAGTCTGAGTAGAAGGACTCAAGTTAGAAGACAGATTGTCAGTGTTTGACAGCTTCACAGAGCGGTCAAACGCTGATTTTTCATCTGTCAAAAGCTCTTGACAGATGAATTGTCAATCGCTGACGTCACCAGTAACCAGGTGTCCCTTAATTGGCCTACTGAGCCCGCTGGTCAATTAAGGGAAAATAGCGTGGGTTGGCCCCAATTCGATGGAGGCGGGACTACAACCCAAAAAGTGGGAGTCCCGCCTCCAAAAGCTCCCCATTGACAAAATCGAGCCCTATGACTCTATGGGGGAAAAATTCGGTTGCTTTGCACCTCCCGTTAGTGCCTAAGAGGGCGTTAATGGGTCACAAAGCAACTCGCGCCCGGGCGTGGCGATGTTTGCGCCGCTTGCGAAATTGACCAGACATTTTGCGATGGCGCTAAACACTACTACCACGATCTCCTACGCCCACAGATCGTGACGTCAGTCGAGCGTGCAACCCGAAGTTGCGCCCCGGACCGGATATTGTGTGGCACCCCCTGCCTTTCCGCCTGCCGCTAGCAACGACAGGTTGAGGGGAGCGTTTTGCCGTCGGAAAGGGACTGGGAGAGTGCTATTTAAATGCGACCACTTCCTGCCTTTTTTTGTCAGCGACATTTTTGCACCACGCATTCTGAGAGAGAGAGAGAGAGAGAGAGACTTCGGGCGAGAGTCAACGCTGTGTGAAGGAGTTTTGGGTACTGAGCAGCACTTTGCAGGTTAATTTTGATTTGACCTTCCTTGCATCGATTTAGAAGAGACTATGGGGGCTGCACTCTGAGCTCTTTCCCTGGGCCTCTCCATTGTTCTTTCCAGCAGATTTGATGTACAGGTCTCTCCAGGCCGAGATTCAAGGCTGCAATGAGCAGGGTGTGGATGGAGAGCAAGATCGACCCTCCCCTTTAAGAACTGGCTGGCGCCAGTGTGTCTGTGTTCCATTGCTGACTGACATCACGTGAGCTTCGCCAGCGCTCTGAGGTAGCGCCTCGCTCCTCAGCGTTAGTGCCTTAAGACAGGTGTGTAACGCCTGATTTAGCGCTCCAATCACCTCCAGGGGCGATAAAAGCCAAGTTTGCAGTCGGAGGCGATAATTAGCAGCAGGCGCTAAACTTTGCGCCCGGCCGATAATTGCGCCCCAAATGGGGCGGTGCCGAATTTCTCCCCCTATGACTCTATGAATACATCCAACCAGAGTTGTCAACCCCCGAGTAACACCTGTAACGTTAAGGTTCCTCTTTAACAAGAACATCTTTTCGTCCTTCACTCATCTATCAGCAACATCAGAAAAGTAGTGGAGTAGGAGGAGGGGAGGGAACAAATTCAAAACCATTTGGGGTGCGGCAGGCTATCATTTCTAACTTGCTTCAAGATTCAAGCTTGTACCATTCAGGTCAATAAACTGCCACGAATAGGGGAATTTGGCGAGGTATCGATACTCGCTCCCCCCCCCCCCCTCTCTTCCTCCTAGATATGTCAGTGTTACGCTGGAACAATTCAGCGTCAAGCTCTCACCAACTGCTGAAGCGGATGATTCAAGCGATTTATAAAAAGATCCGATTTCTGCAAATGCGGAAACGCAGAGAGCTTTCAGAAAGCTGCTCCGTCACCAACCGCCGTCGCCTGTTCTAAAAAACCTTACGGCTGTCTAAAATAACTCGGCTAATTTTTGACTCGTCCTCCCGCTTATCAGCCTTCCGTGTTGCGGTGGAGTTAAAATAAGTAAACACACTCAGCGTTAGTTGAATCCTGTGGTCCATGTGAGGTTTCTCCACAGTCACACAGTACAGCAGATGGGCAGCACAGATAGCGCTGGTGTTGCAGACTGCTGACACCATCGCGACAACCACTCTCGCCCCCCCTCCACACCCTTCCCCCACCCCCCCCTTTCCCCTTGAATCATCTCCTGAGCGACATTGCTAAGGCCTTGTGTATACATTCAAGGTTATGGAAGAAAAAGAATGTGTGCTGCCTCAGAGTGACTCACAACTGACACACGGATTATTTTTAACTCTTCAAATGTCAGCCTTTATTTGTAACTGAAAGGAGCGCTGTCGCAGCCACTGCTCTGCTTCAGCAGTGAGTCTGGCGATGAGTTTTAACACTTCAAGAGCGAGGCCCCCTCACTCTCAGGACCCCTTAGTAGAGGCAGATTCTTGACTGGGGATGACGTGGAGGAACCTACAATTAGCCTGAGCATCATCCCGCCGAGCTAGGAGAGAAAGAAAGAGAGTCTTGCATTTCTATAGCGCCTTTCACGACCACCGGACATCTCAAAGTGCTTGACAGCCAATTAAGTACTTTTTGAAGTGTAGTCACTGTTGTAATGTGGGAAATGCGGCATCTAATTTGCACACAGCAAGCTCCCACAAACAGCAATGAGATAATGACCAGATCACCTGTTTTGTTATGTTGGTTGAGGGATAAATATTGGCCAGGACACCAGGGGTAACTCCCCCCTGCTCTTCTTCGAAATAGTGCCTTGGGATCTTTTACGCCCACCTGAGAGAGCAGACGGGGCCTCGGTTTAACGTCTCATCCGAAAGACGGCACCTCCAACAGTGCAGCACTCCCCTGGAGTGTCAGCCTAGATTTTTGTGCTCAAGTCCCTGGAGTGGGACTGTGAACCCACAACCTTCTGACTCAGAGCCACAGGAAAGAGAAACATTGACCAGGGTTACAGTCTAAGGATCCCGCTCAAAGGTTTGGGCTGAGGTGTGATGCTTGCCCCAGTCAAATAGCCCACCACCAAGCAAAGACTGGCCACTTGGGTGAGGGATGATAGGGTTGCAGTAAACCCAGCATGAGTTCCAGTGAGGAGGGATGAAATCTAAAACGAGAGAGGGAGTCTCACCATCTGCTTCCAGTTTTACAAATTAAACTGTTTCAATTAATCCCACTGGTATTTTTCTGTCAGCCGCCATTTTTTTTTGGGAGGGTTTATTTATGTGTAAACATGAGTACCTGATGATATCGTCACGGGCGGAGGCCGGGGAGAGCGCCTGAGACTGGGTCACGTGACGTGCTATGTACACTCGCCCACCCAGCGTGATTCATTAATCTAGTCATTGCAGCTGTGACTGGCTCTCAGTCATTCTCCCAGCTCAGCTCCTGGTGACCTCAGTAGCATGTAAAGAAATATGCTGAGCATTTTTAACACAGAATAAAACGCTGGAATGTTAGGCTCACATCGCCCAGTTTTTTGCAGTGTGTTCAGCTGTCAGCTGTGGCTCAGTGGGTCACACTCTCCGCCTCCTGAATCATGAGGGTTGTGGGATCAAGCGCAGTGCTGAGGGAGCGCTGCGCTGTCGGAGGTGCCGTCTTTCGGATGAGACGTTAAACCGAGGCCCCGTCTGCCCTCTCGAGTGGACGTAAAAGATCTCATGGCACTGTTTTGAAGAAGAGCAGGGGAGTTCTCCCTGGTGTCCTGGGCCAATATTTATCCCTCAACCAACATCGCTAAAGTCAGATGATCTGGCCATTATCACATTGCTGTTTGTGGGGTCTTGCTGTGCGCAAATTGCCTGCTGCGTTTCCTACATGACAACAGTGACTACACTTCACAAAGTACTTCATTGGCTGTAAAGCGCTTTGGGACGTCCTGAGGTCGTGAAAAGCGCTATATAAATGCAAGTCCTTCTGGATCATAAGGAACAGGTGGTAGAGGCCTAAGATTGCTATTCCCCGCCCCACCCCACCCTCTGTCAGTGCTGGATGAGGTCGGTGAAAACCCAAAAAGAAAAGAATGAAAGATTGAAGAAGGAGCGGCAAAAACAGCATCACACTACGAGGGGAACGACCAGTCACCCGTCCCAAAGTTCCACACAAACCAGGGCCCTCGTAAACTGAGAGAAGATTCAGGTACAACACTCTCAGCCAGGTGTCAGAACACGTTACCACATTAAAGCACGGTATTCATTTTAGATGTGAGAGCAGTGGCAGTCGGAAGCAGGGCCGGGCCTGTAGATCATTCTCTAAATCTGCTGCTTCAGTTCCTATCTCCGGCTCTGAGTCATAGACTGTGGCACACTTTGGTTGTCAGAACAAACAACAGGAAATAGGCGTCCATTTTGCTTGCGTCGCTCTCACAACAGGAGGGTTTAATTACAGTATCTTCCCTTGCCCTTTTGTAACCCCGCCAGCTCATTGAAACAGCCTGTGGCGTTCTCCAGATCAGTGGCAGCCTCGTCCCTTTCAGCAGAGCGGCAGGGAAGGACGAGCTAGATGGGCCGATTGGCCTTCCTCGTCCGCTTTAGTGTCATACAGACAAGAAAGAGGTCCCAAGTTCATTTACAACAACTTACATTTATACAGCGCCTTTAACGTAGTAAAACGTCCCAAGGTGCTTCACGGGAGCGATTATCAAACAAAATTTGACACCGAGTCACATAGGGAGATATTAGGGCAGGTGACCAAAGGCTTGGTCAAGGAGGTAGGTTTTAAGGAGCGTCTGTAAAGGAGGAGAGAGAGGCGGAGAGGCGGAGAGGCTTAGGGAGGGAAATCCAGAGCTTAGGACCCACACGGCTGAAGGCACGGCCGCCAATGGTGGAGCGAAGGAAACCGGGGATGCGCAAGAGGCCAGAATTGGAGGAGCACAGAGATCTCAGCGGGTTTTAGGGCTGGAGGAGCTAACCGAGTCATAACCCCTGTCTGTGCTGTGTTCGCTGATCTTATTTGGAGAAGCAAAAGGCTCTGTAACCGACCTCGGCGTTAGGGAGCAGGGTTTCTACTGCCGATAGTTACTGAGTGATTGCCACTGGAGAGCCATGTGGAGAGCCATTCATGCCATACTAAACCTGGGAGTGTTCACTGTGGTACTAAGCTGGTAATTTGAATTGTTTGATATAACTGTTATAAAGAGAATTGCCTGTCCTGTGCATATTATAAAATGGTACATCATTCACGTAACTGATTTGTTAAAAGTCTCCATGCAATTTTATATATAATGTTCATAAGACACCTATCACAATTGCGGTATTGAACTGTGTGTGAGTGCTAGGCCGATGTAACAGAGCCTGGTCTCCAATCGTCTTGGATCCCCTTGCCATTGGACCAAGACCTTGCTGTGTCATGCCCCGTGTGGTAGCTGGTGTGCAACGGCCACCCCACGTTAAAAGAATTCACGCACCCTTTAAAATGAAGTTCTGGACCTGGAACGTCAGGACCCTCATGGACAACCCCCAACAGTGACAGAGACTGTAGGTCCCGCATTTAGTGTGGAAGCAAGTCATCCTCGTTTCCGAGGGACTGCCTAAGAAGAAGATGTGTGTAAGTATTGGTCTAGGACAGGATCGCTTGGCTGTGATGCCCCCTCCCCACGGCATTGAATCTGCTTCCACCATCCTTTCAGGCAGCGCATTCCAGATCATAGCAAACTCGCTGCGTAAAAGAATTTCTCCTCATCTCCCATCTGGTTCTTTTGCCAATTACTCGACCTTAAATCTGGTTACCGACCCTCCCGCCACTGGAAACAGTTTCTCCCTATCTACTCTAGCAAAACCCCTCATAATTTAGAAGGGTCCTCCATCCGATTTGTAGCTGGTTGACCCCGATTTCAATATCAAAATGGGTGGGGGGGGGGGGCGCCTGTCGCCTGAAACAGGTTGGCGCTTTGACAGGAGTGAAAGTCAGCCCCAAATAGTCTGCCGACACTCATTGCCCATGGTCACACACACGGAATGGGTGAGATACCAGATTACGACAGGCACTGGTGGCGCTGTACCCCAGTAATTCGACAGCACGTTCAGGAGAGATGGCGAGAAAATTAGAGGGGGGAGGGGGGGGAGGGAGATAAACCTTTCCTAATGTATCATTTTCTACAGGTGAATATTTTCAAATACCGACTATTTCACATTGTTACTTTACAGTTTGCAACTGCAGGAATACTTTACACAAGAGGGGGTTTGATCTTGACTTTGAGCGATAGAGTAAAACGGCCAATTAGCGAATTGGCTGCCCGTTTTACACCTCTCCCCATTTTTATTCCCGTCGACTTTGAAAGAAATAAAAGCCAGTGAGGGGGTTGTAAAAATGGGCTGCCGTCTCGCAATCGCACAGCGTCAAGATCTACCCCCAAGGTACCTGCGTGTGATTGGGGCTGTGTGCAACGTTCCCTTTTAATGTTCTTTTTGGGTACGTGGCCCCTTTAAGGGGCTGCGCAGCCCATTCGAAATACTGCAAATGCATAGTTTCTCCTATTTAAAAGCCGGTGAGCCGGTTGTGCGGGAGCTGCAGAACATCGATCATGTGTATCTTGAAAATGTAAATACCGGCAACAACAACAACTTGTATTTATATATCGCCTTTAACGTAGTAAAACGTCCCAAGGCGCCGCACAGGAGTATTTTAAGACAAAGAATTTGACACCGATCCACATAAGGATAAATTAGGGCAGGTGACCAAAAGCTTGGTCAAAGAGGTAGGTTTTAAGGAGCGTCTTAAAGGAGGATAGAGAGGTAGCGAGGCGGAGAGGTTTCGGGAGGGAATTCCAGAGCTTAGGGCCCAGGCAGCTGAAGGCACGGCCACCAACGGTTGAGTGATTATAATCAGGGATTCTCAAGAGGGCAGAATTAGAGGAGCGCAGATATCTCGGGGGGGCGGGTGGGGTGGTTGTGGGGCTGAAGGAGATTACAGAGATGGGAAGGGGGCGAGGCCATGGAGGGATTTGAACACAAGGATGCGAATTTTGAAATCGAGGCGCTGCTTAACCGGGAGCCAATGTAGGTCAGCGAGCACAGGGGAGATGGGCGAACGGGACTTGGTGCGAGTCAGGACACGGGGCAGCCGAGTTTTCGATGACCTCAAGTTTACGGAGGGCAGAACATTTGAGGCTGGTCAGGAGAGCGTTGGAATAGTCACGGCTAGAGGTAACAAAGGCATGGATGAGGGTTTCAGCAACAGGAAAATATCATCTGCTTGACAGGAATCTCCAGTTACAATTATTCAGCTAACAGGAATTGGTGCACTGGGCGTCAGTTGAAAAACATTTCTCAAATTCTCAGTTTCTATTCACTTCTCAGGTATTTACTTTTAATGAGGAAGTCTCACCCTCAGTGGCTTCTTTTGAAAATCGGTTACAAAGAACTGCCATTTGACTTTCAGATCCCTCTGGGGAATTTTCTGACTATTTCTGTTGATTTATTTTTGTTTGAACGGCGTCAGGCCGGTGATGTCACTGAGGGAATTGGTGGGTCGTGGCTCGGAGGCTGACGCTGCCAGGGATCTTGGGACTGGGCACCCATCGGAACCGTGGTCACAGGCCAGGAATTCCGATTCTCCAATTGTCTCTGGCCGCACAGGGACCACTTGAGTACTGCTGGCGTGCGGGGGGTTGCCGAATCAGGTTGGAAGTATTCCTGCAGGTTGCACCTTCTTCTTCTTCTTCTTCTTAGGCAGTCCCTCGGAACCGAGGATGATTTGCTTCCACATTAAAAATGAGTTTGCAGGTGACTGATGAGTCCAATGTGGGACCTACAGTCTCTGTCACAGGTGGGGCAGACGGCGGTTGAAGGGACGGGTGGGTGGGTTTCTTGGGTTGACGTGCGCTCCCTGCGCTGCCTGCGCTTGGCTTCCGCTTGCTCCCAGCGAAGAGACTCGAGGTGTTCGGCGCCTTCTCGGATGCTTCTCCTCCACTTTGTGCGGTCTTGGACCAGGGATTCCCAGGTGTCGGTGGGGATGTTACACTTTTTCCAAGGGGGCTTTGAGGGTGTCCTTGAAGCGTTTCCTCTGCCCACCTGGGGCTCTCTTGCCGTGCCGGAGCTCCGAGTAGAGCGCTTGTTTTGGGAGTCTCGTATCGGGCATGCGGACAATGTGACCTGTCCATCGGAGCTGATTGAGCGTGCTCAGAGCTTCAATGCTGGGGATGTTGGCCTGAGCAAGAACACTGACGTTGGTCACACAGCCTTTTCACCCCATCCCCCCCTCCCATCTCCGATATTTTTATAACCAATGAACAAAAGCGTTGAAAGAAAAGATTTTTAAAAACACGCACAATTATCTTTTAACGCCCCATGATTTCTCTCTCCTGAGTTTGCTTGTAACCGTGTCCAGCAGATAGAATCATAGAATCATAGGGGGGAATTTTCCAGGGGGGTCAGTGGGCGCGATCGGTGGCAGGTCGGGTGGGAAAGTGTATTTTTTTGACAGCAGGTCGTGACCCCGCTGTCAACCCGTCGCCACCCGCCTTTCCCAAATGTCGGGTCTGCCAGCGCTGAGCAGACCCGACACGCAGCAGTGGGGAGGCAATTGAAATTATTAGTGGCTTGTTTACAGCCACTTAACAATACTTTTTCCCAACTTTTTGAATTGGACAGGTTGCCCACTGGTTTCCCGCTATGCCTAGACATGGTCAGGGAAGCTGAGGCGGGAGGTCACTTGCCATTGTTTCAGCTGATGAGTTGACAGCTTCAAATGTACAGTCAAAGCTCCCAGCTGATTCAGATATCTTCCCTTAGCCACTAGCTTCTCTAAACTGCAATTCCACTACAGATTCAGAATGCTGCAAGCCTTTACACAAGTCTCCATCCAGTCTGACCTCATTACCTCTCCCACCATTGACAGATCACTTCTGTCAGCTCTACTTCACCTGCCATCTATTCCATTAGCATCGATGCCCTTGAAACTCTCTCACATTGCTCCTCAGAATCCACCATGATCAGCCGCAACACCAGCAGCATCAGGCACACCAGCAGCACCAACAACAACACCAACCTTCTCCGCAATCACCTGATGCTGCAAAGGACACAGGGCATCAGCACCCGACCACATTCCTGCCTGGGACGCCAGGGATGGCCTCACCATGGCCAGATTTACTTCCTTTGACACTGTACACCCTGGCTGCCACATGATGCACCACCCCATACCAACACCATAAAGCATCCCTACAATGTCCAAGCCATTCCTTTCACACTCATCGCCATTGCGGGGGGTACCATTATGTCTCACCATTCACTGTAACTCACTAAGCCACTTCCAAAGGTGCACACAAATCTGTCCAAGAACGCAAAGTGTTGAAAATAAAGGTTTCAATATTTGACACCACATTAACAGAAACTTCACATGAACATTGCATAAAACACCCAAGTACCTACCCTTGTGTGTTGTTAGTTGGTATGATTGGACTAGGATGAGGGTGAGTGTGAGGGGTGGCTAGTGAGATGTGGAAGTGATAATGTAGATAGAGAGGGATGGGTGGAAGTGCAAGATAAGTTGGTGTGAGTAAGGATGTGCAGGAGTAGGGTAGGGAAGGCAGAGTGATGGGGATGTGATGAGTGGCACAGCAGGATGAGGTTGAGTGTGGCTTGGCAGTAACATTTCGTGATCTACTGAGATCATTGAAAGGTTTGTGGCACTGCAGCCTGGTCCTCCTGACCACATCCTGCTTGTGTCCTCCTGTGCACTGTGCAACCAGGCTGCGTTGGTCTCCTGGGGAGGTCTCTTCTGCCCATTGGAAGGGAACAGAACCTCCCTGCGTGCTGTGACTCCCTCCATAAGCATATGGAGGGAGCCAAGGGAGAGCCTGGCTACAACCCTGCACCTCTGTGCAGTGCTTGTCAGTGTTTGCAGCACCTCAATGCTGTAGAACACTGACAGCACAGCTGTCAAAAACAATTTGCACACGGTCCCTTTAAGGAAGCCGGCTGATGATGCGTCATCAAATGACATCACCAGACCCGCTTCCTTCGATGGGCCGGCAAACGCGCTGGGCGGGGCTTAAAAAAGCCCAATCAGGGGAAAGTCATTCTACACAGCGGGCTGGAGCCGGCAGCGAGGCCGGGACCCGCCACCGACGTCGCCCGCCACGGACCCGCCGGGGTAGGGGGAATTCAGCCATCGCTACAGCACAGTAGGGGGCCCGCTGAGCCCGTGCCAGCTCTCTGCAAGAGCACTTCAGTTCGTCTCACTCCCCCACCCTCTCTCCGTAGCCCTGCAATTTTTTTTCCTTCAGGCACTTATCTAATTCCCTTTTGAAAGCCATGATTGAGTTTGCCTCCACCACCCTTTCAGGCAGTGCATTCCAGATCATAACCACTCGCTTCATAAAAAAGATTTTCCTCCTGTCGTCTTTGGTTCTTTTGCCAATCAGCTTAAATCTGTGTCCTCTGGTTCTCGACAGTTTGGGCAGGATTTTCATTGGGCCGTGGAGGCAGGATTGGAGGCGTGTGGGGTGTTAAAATCCCAAAATCGGGGGGCACGAACCCATCCCGCACCCAACCCGCCTCCATGCCAGTTTCAAAGGAGGCGGGTACCCGACCCGCACTGGGACCCGCCTCCCCGAGGCGGGAAGGGGATTAGTGCCAATTAACTGCCTGTTAACAGGTAGTTAACAGGCAGTTTTTAGCCTAATCCCTATTTTTAATGTTGAAGTGTGGGATTCCCAACAGCTCCAAACCACGCCAAGTTAGAGGAGGCAGGCCGTCGGGATGAAGGGTTTGGAGGGGTCGAGATGTCCGGTGTTCAGGTGAGTGATGGGTGCATGAGTGCAAAGGTAAGTGTGTTTGGTGTGTGTAAAGTGTTTAAATAAGTTTCACATACCTTTACTTACCTTTACAGCCTTCCTTCCTTCAGGTCTCGGGAGTCCCTCATCTCACCGGCACAGAAAGCAGAATGGCTGCGAGCTGTCAAAAATTGCAGCATTCAGCTTTCTGTTCCGGGGAGATCTCTAAATCACCCTGACAGGAAGGAAATAACCTGGAGTGCAGATTGTCAGTGTTTGACAGCTTCAAACAGCTGTGAAACGCTAATATTTCATCTGTCAAAAGGTCTTGACAGATGAAATATCAATCTGTGACATCACCTGTTGCTGGGTGGCCCTTAATTGGCCTGCTGAGCCCGCTGGTGGGCTCAACAAGGTCAATCAAGTCTAAATCGCGTGGGTTGGCTAGAACTCGATGGAGGTGGGACTCCAACCCCGAAAGTTGTAGTCCCGCCTCCTACCCGACTCCTCAATGAAAATCCAGCCCTCTCTCTCTATCTACTCTGTCCAAACCCCTCATGATTAATCTCTTCCTGGAGACTCCAGGGCAACCCTAGGCTGTACAGGAGATGAGTGGCCATTTTTAACCCAGCGACAAAGAACGGGTTTGTTGAATGGAATTGGAACGCCAAGGTTTTTCAGATAAGATTGCTCTTCATTTTTATGGAGCAGCCGGGCAGTCAGCAGGTTGGCTCATGCCCTGTATCAGCCCTGCCCAGGTTTCAGCTCGACCCCTCGGCCTTAGTGAGAGCAGATTGCAAACCCAACCTGCGTCATGGTCAAACTGGCCATCTTAGTGAACAAATCCCGACCAACTGGGATCATAGTCCATTGTACAAACCATTCAGAAAGCTTACATAGAATTACATAGAATTTACAGTACAGAAACAGGTCTATGCCAGCTGGGCTGAATGTTTATGGTCTGCACTTATATTCGCTGGAGTTTAGAAGAATGAGAGGGGATCTCATTGAAACTTATAAAATTCTAACAGGACTAGACAGACTAGATGCAGGAAGGATGTTCCCGATGGTGGGGGAGTCCAGAACCAGGGGTCACAGTCTAAGGATAAGGGGTAAGCCATTTAGGACAGAGATGAGGAGGAATTTCTTCACCCAGAGAGTGGTGAACCTGTGGAATTCTCTACCACAAAAGGCAGTTGAGGCCAATTCATTAAATATATTCAAGAAGGAGTTGGATATACTTCTTGAGGCTAAAGGGATCAAGGGATATGGGGAGAAAGCAGGGACAGGGTACTGAATTTGGATGATCAGCCATGATCTCATTGAATGGCGGAGCAGGCTCGAGGGGCCGAATGGCCTACTCCTGCTCCTTTCTTCTATGCACGAGCCTCCTCCCACCCCTCTTCCTCTCACCCTATCAGCATATCCTTCTATTCCTTTCTCCCTCATGTGTTTATCTAGCCTCCCCTTAAATGCATCTATACTATTCGCCTCAACCACTCCCTGTGGTAGCGAGTTCCACATTCTCACCACACTCTGGGTAAAGAAGTTTCTCCTGAATTCCCCATTTGGATTTATTGGTGACGAGCTTATATTCATGGCCCCAATTTTGCTCTCCCCCAAAAACGTTAAGGAGGCTTCGAGGTGACTTGATTAAAGCTTTCAAGATTATGAAGGGGACTGGCAAAGTTGATCCAGGCAAATCGTTCCTGTGATGAATTATTCAAATACTACAGAACACAAGTTTAAAAATTAGGAAAGAAATTAGAAAGGAAAAAACAAACTATGAATGCTAGAGCTCTCGAACAACACGAGAAGTACCGGGAACTAGAACTAGGGGGCATAGTCTTAGAATAAGGGGCTGCTCTTTCAAAACTGAGATGAGGAGGAACTACTTCACTCAGAGGGTGGTAGGTCCATGGAATATGCTGCCCCAAAAAGCTGTAGAAGCTACATCATTACATAAATTTAAAACAGAAATAGACAGTTTCCTAGAAGTAAAGGGAATTAAGGGTTACGGGGAGCGGGCAGGAATTTGGACATGAGTCTAGGTTCGGATCGGTCATGGCCCTGTGGGTAGCGGAGCGGGCCCAGGGGCCGTGTAGCCTGATCCTGCTCCTATTTCGTGTGTCTAATTCTGTTAGATTCAGGAGATGGTTCTGTGATAGTGGATTGGCGGTTAGGATCAGACCAGCCATGATCTTATTGAATGACGGAGCAGGCTCGAGGGGCCGATTGGCCTACTCCTGCTCCTATTTCTTATGTTCTTATGTTCTTATGCAGCTGGTCTCAGTGGGAAGCACTCTCGCCTCTGAGTCAGAAGGTTTGTGGGTTCAAGTCCCCACTCCAGAGACTCGAGCGCAAAATCCAGGCTGACACTCCAGTGCAGTGCTGAGGGAGTGCTGCACTGTCGGAGGTGCCGCCTTTCAGATGAGACATTAAACCGAGGCCCTAGGAAGAGCAGGGGAGTTCTCCCCGGTGTCCTGGGGCCTATATTTATCCCTCAACCAACATCACTACAACAGATTATCTGGCCATTATCACATTGCTGTTTGTGGGAGCTTACTGTGCGCTCATATTGGCTGCCGCGTTTCCTACATTGCAACAGTGATTACACTTCAAAAAGTGGCCGTGAAGCCATTTGGGACATCCCCGAGGGCATGAAAGGCACTGTGTAAATGCAAAATAACAACAGAAAACGCTGGAAAAACTCAGCAGGCCAGGGCAGCATCCGTGGAGAGAGAAACAGAGTCAAAGTTTCAGGTCGAAGACCCTTCGTCAGAACTGGAAAGAAAGCAGGAAAAGGGATAGATTTTGCAGCCTTCCGGACTCAATATCGAGTTCAACAATTTCAGATCATAACCTCGGCCCCTATTACATTTTTACTTATTTTTTTTCTACCCCTTTGTTTTGGGTTTTACTTTCCCCCCCCGCCTTTCCTTTTGTTTCTCTCTCCCACATGGCAGCTGTCTCCCATCCTGCCAGTACACTTCACACCTAATCTCAGCCGTCTTTTGTCTCCACTGTCCTATCACCATCTCGTCTGGTTTTGAATACCTCTTAATGTCTCTTCACTTCTTTTGTTCTATCACAGCCCGGCCTTTCGATCTATTTCATTTCCTTTCCAGTTTTGAGAAAGGGTTTTGACCCAAAACGTCGACTCTAATTTCTCTCCACGGATGTTGCCTGGCCTGCTGAGTTTTTCCAGCATTTTTTGTTGTTATTTCGGATTTCCAGCATCTGCAGTATTTTGCTATCGTACTAGATTTTAAAGCAAGTGGGGGCTGGGAAAAGGGGGAGGGGATGAAAGAACAAAAGGGAAGGTCAGTGATAGGATAGAAAGCAGGAGAGATTAAGAGACATTGAGAGACATTGAGAGATATTCAAGAAACAAAGGATGGCTCTAGATGAAGTGTGAATGGCCCTGGCAGAATGAAGAACAGCTGCCATGTGGGAGGGAAGAAAAAAGCCCAGACGAAAGTGTGGATTAAAAATAAAGGGAAAATATATATATATAGGGGCCGAGGTTATGATCTATGTAAATGCAACTTGCTTTTGTCTGTCACGCCTACACTGGGTGTAATCCTTTGCCAGAGCTGAAAATTTCTAACAGAGCGATCCACCCGCCTGTCTTGTGTATGTACAGATGCTGATTGATCTGCTGCACCTTGCAGAATCTTCTTTTTAATTTGTTTCAGGAAGTGGTCAGGCACTCTGCATCGAAGTGATTATTCATTGAATAGGAATTTCTTGATATAGGGAATGGCTTGTTAACTGGTCTGAATGTCTTGTTGTGCTCGATGTGTGTATTTGTTTTTTGCTTTCTGCTTGACAAAACACTTTTGTGCAATTGTGGCTATTTGTGTGTTGCTCAGCACATCCGATCTATTCTTGCCCGTCCTACATGGACTAGCATTCTCTGGCAGGAAGGGATCAAGAGCTTTGCTAATCCAAGCTGGCACAGCACCAGCTGCAGGATTGTGCAACCTCAAGCGATTGGGATGCCTTTGCCAAATAAGAATGTTTTTGTCGTTTATGAATTACAATGAAGCCGTGATTTCCAAAAACACCAGATCAGCTAACTCAGCACAGAACAGCGATTAACCCTAACCGCCTTCCTGGTCTGTCTGATTTAGACTCAGCGAATGACACAGCCCAGGAGGAGGCCGTTCGGCCCATCATGCCTGTGCCGGCTCTTTGAAAGAGCTCTCCAATTAGTCCCACTCCCTCTGTTCTTTCTCCATAGCCCTGTAATTTTTTACCCTTCAAGTATTTATCCAATTCCCTTTTGAAAGTTACTATTGAATCTGCTTCCACCGCCCTTTCAGCCAGCGCATTCCAGATCACAACAACTCGCAGCGTAAAAAAAATTCTACTCATCTCCCCTCTGGTTGTTTTGTCAATTTTCTTAAACCTGTGACCTCTGGTTACCGACACTCCTGCCATGCGGAAACAGTTCCTTCCTATCTACTCTATTAAAGCTCCTCATAATTTTGAACACCTCTGTTAAATCTTCCCCTTAACTTTCTCTGCTCTAAGGAGAACAATCCCAACTTCTCCAGTCTTTCCACATAACTGAAGTGCCTCATCCCCGGCACCATTCTAGTAAATCTCCTCTGCACCCTCTCCAAGGCCTTGACATCCTTCCTAAAGTGTGGTGCCCAGGATTGGACACAATACTCCCGCTGAGGCCTAACCAGTGATTTATAAAGGTTTAGCATAACTTCCACATCAGGCAATGCATGTGTACACTAAGCTATTGAGGAACTAGGATTAAAGAGTAATGACAGATAAGACAGGAGGGGTGGAGGTTATCTGTGCATAAGTTACGGTTTTGGGTCTGCCAGATATCTGCTCGGGTTCAGTGACATCAGTCACTGAGGGAGGCAGCATTCAAAGATGGGCACAATCTTTCATGCTCTCTACACAAGCTGTTATTTTTTTTATTATTCATTCTGGGGATGTGGGCATCACTGGCAAGACTGGCATTTTTATTGCCCATCCCTAGTAGAACTGAGTCAATAGATGATGGTGGGCCAACCTTCTGTGAAGTTAGATACAACTGAGTTCCTTGCTAGACCACTTCTGAGGGCAATTAAACGACAACCAAGCTGGTGTGGGACCGGAGTCACATATAGGCCAGACCGAGTAAGGCCGACAGGTTTCCTTCCCTAAAGGTCATTAGTGGAGTACTGTGTACAATTTTGGTCTCCTTACCTAAGGAAGGATATACTTGCCATAGAGGGAGTGCAACAAAGGTTCGCGAGATTTATTCCTGGGATGGCGGGACTGTCGTATGAGAAGAGATTGAGTAAACTAGGCTTGTATCCTCTTGAATTCAGAAGAATGAGAGGGGATCTCATTGAAGCATACAAAATTATTACAGGGCTTGATAGGGTGGATGCTGGGAGAATATTTCCCTTAGCTGGGGAGTCTAGAACCAGGGGCCACAGCCTCAGGATAAAGGGTAGGCCATTCAGGACTGAGATGAGGAGACATTTCTTCACACAGAGGGTGGTGAATCTTTGGAATTCTCTGCCCCAGAGGGCTGTGGAGGTTCAGTCATTGGGTACATTCAAAACAGAAGTCGATAGATTTCTGACTAGTAAGGGCATCAAGGGATATGACAATAAGGCCGGTGAATGGAATTGAAGCAGAAGATCAGCCATGATCTCATTGAATGGCGGAGCAGGTTTGAGGGGCCGAATGGCCTACTCCTAGAAACATAGAAACATAGAAGATAGGAGCAGATACTCCTGCTCCTATTTCTTATGTTCTAGTGAACTAGTGGGTTTTTACAATAATCCTACAATTCAATAATCCAATAATTCCTGATACCAGACTTTTATTTTTTTTAAACCCAAATTCTAATTCTCAAACTGCCAGGGTGGGATTTGAACTTCTCACCTTCTCCAAGCCTCTAGGGTTACTTAGTATCTACTAGAATTGTTTCAGGATTGCTCGAGCAAAGAGCTAGACCCATCAGTCCCCTGAAAGAACGGAATCAAATGGGCTCCTGGGCCATCTTAGTCCAAAAGTAGCTAGAGGTCTTGTTAAGGGTTCAACGTCTCCATAGAACCATTGAGGTATATCGCACAGGAGGAGACCACCTGGCCCATTGTGTCTATAACTGTTCTCATTGCCTTGCTCTCTCCCCGTTGAGTTAGGAACCAATTTGTCCTATAGTTCAGTTTTAAAGTCAAAGCACTTTGAATTCCCCGCCATGGGATGCTAGAGTGTGGCATTCCTCCCTCTGCTGTTTAACAGACCGTTGACCTAGTCATTATAATGAGTTCATTCTTTCAGTGACACAACAGAAGAAGGAATTTCACATGAGCACATTCGGTATCGGCAGGCTGCTAGGTGTCAGTCGTAGCTCAGTGGTAGCACATTTACTTCCACGTCAAAAAGTCATATGTTCGAAACCCTCCTCCAGGAGACTTGAGCACATCATCCAGGCTGACACTTTGGGCTGGATTTTGATTCTGGAGGCGTGTAAGAGGCGGGACTACAACTTTTGGGGTTGTAGTCCCGCCTCCATCGAGTTGTGGCCAACCCACGCGATTTTCCTTTGATTGACCTTGTTGAGCCCACCCAGCGGCAGGTGACGTCACAGATTGACATTTCATCTATCAAGAGCTTTCGACAGATGAAATATCAGTGTTTGACAGCTCTTTGAAGCTGTCAAACACTGACAATCTGTATACTAAGTTAATTTCTTCTTCTCAGGCTGATTTAGAGATCTCTCCAGAACAGAAAACTGAATGCTGCAACTTTTGACAGATTGCAGCCATTCTGCTTTCTGTGCCGGTGAGATGAGGGACTCCCGAGACCTGAAAGAAGGAAGGCTGTAAAGGTAAGTAAAGGTAAGTAAAACTTATTTAAACACTTTACACACACCAAACACACTTACCTCTGCACTCATGCACACATCACTCACCTGAACACCAGACATCTCGAACCTTCCAAGCCCTTCAGCCCGACGGTCCACCTCGCTAACTTGGTGTGGTTTGGAGCCGTCGGGAATCCCACACTGCAGCAATAAAAATAGGGATTAGGCTAAAAACTGCCTGTTAACCACCTGTTAATAGGCAGTTAATTGGCACTAATCCCCACCAGTGAAGAAATTTCTCCTCATCTCAGTCCTAAATGTCCTACCCCATATCCTGAGACCGTGACCCCTCATTCTAGACCGCCCCCCCCCCCAGCCAGGGGAAACATCCTCCCTGCATCCAGTCTGTCTAGTCCTGTCAGAATTTTATACGTTTCAATGAGGCCCCTCTCATTCTTCTAAACTCTAGTGAACACTGGCCTAGTCGACCCAATCTCTCCTCATACGACAGTCCTGCCATCCCAGGAATCAGTCTGGTGAACCTTCGCTGCACTCCCTCTATGGCAAGTATATCCTTTATTAGGTAAGGAGACCAAAACTGCACACAATACTCCAGGTAGTTATACTGAGAGATGGGGCAGTATGCCAATCCTCTGTGTAACCACTACACTGCCATATGGGTGCAGTAGTTTAGTGGTTATGTTACAGGACTACTGATCCAGGTAGGACCTTGATTTATAATCTGGAGGGTATGAGTTCAAGTCCCACCATGGCTGTGTAAAACTTTGAATTCAGTTTTACAAATCTGGGAATAGAAAAATGGTCTCAGTAAAAGTGACCATTGAAGATTGCCATAAAAACCCAACTGTCCCTAATGTCCTTTAGGAAAGAAAACCTGCCGTCCTTACCCGGTCTGAGTCTATATGTGACTCCAGTCCCACACCAAAGCGGTAGCCTCTGAAGTGTTCGAGCAAGTCCCTCAGTTGTATCAAAACCACTACAGCTGTGTGTTGGGGGTAGGGGATGGGGGGGTGGGATCAGGCTCAAGAAGAAGGCCCAGCACCAGCACCTTCTCAAGGGCACAGAGGGATAGGCAATAAATGCCGGTCTAACTGGTGAGTCCCAAATCCCGAGAATGAATTTTTAAAATAAACCTTCTGCCAATACCACTATCTGGTGATGAAGGAAGCCTGCTCTGGCTCTCCCTGGTGCTGTGGGAAAGCATCTTTTTTAAAATTTGTTTATGGGATGTGGGCATCGCCGGTAAGGCCAGCATTTATTGCCCTAGTTGCCCTTGAGAAGGTGGTGGTGAGCCGCCTTCTTGAACCGCTGCAGTCCGTGTGGTGAAGGTACTCCCACAGTGCTGTTAGGGAGGGAGTTCCAGGATTTTGACCCAGCGACGATGAAGGATCGGCGATATACTTCCAAGTCAGGTTGGTGTTTGACTTGGAGGGGAACTTGGAGGTGGTGGTGTTTGTTAAGTCTGTGTGTCCCAGTTAAGCTTATTATAAATCACTGGACACAGACCACAAGAATAACTTTAACAGGTCTTTACTATTCGGAGGTCAGGGCTGAACTGCCCAGCAAATCCCTACACAACACTTATATACCGGTGTGGTCACCACCGGTATTACAGTATACAGCAGCCAAGAGAAAGTAGTACATCTCTTAAGGTAGTTCTCTTAAGGTGGAACAGGTTACATACACCACAATCCTCCCTTTTTAGCTTAACAGTTATATCCCCATTTAACATAACATAATAACATATATATATACAACTTCATGCAAAACAGTTCAAAGATTAAGTCTCTGAGGAGGCCTCCTGATTCGAGTTGGATAACGCCTTTCAGGGGTCTCTGGTTCTCGTTGCTGGGTTGACTCATCTAGTTGGTCTCTTATGGATTGGACATCATCATCAGGTACATTCACTTCTGAGGTAGATGCTTCAGGTTCACTAACTTCTTCCACGGTTGTCTCTGCCGTAACCATAGGTTCGACCCTTGTTCTCGATTCTACCAGTTGGTCAGCATGACGCCGTATTACATTTTCACCAATATCTACCGTGTACATCAGGGGTCCTTGTCTGGCCCGAATTGTTCCAGATTGCCATTTCTCGTTTTTATAGTCCCGGGCTAACACTGGTTGTCCTATTTCGAAACTCCGAGTGGTCTTGTTATTTATATGCTGGAACTGTTTGTTTTCAACTTCCCTCCGCACATTTGGTTTTAACAAGTCCAACCTGGACCGCAACCTCCTGTTATAGAACATCATGGCAGGACTTTGGTTTGTCACTGCATGAGTGGCGTTTCGATATGCCAGTAGGAATTTGTCCACCTTGTGTTGTAGTGGGATCTGATCTTCGCTCATGGCCTTTATTGCTTTTTTTGAATGTTTGTACAAATCTCTCGGCCAACCCGTTTGTAGCCGGATGATATGGGGCAGAGGTATAATGTTTCACCCCATTCTTCTTCATGAATTTCTGAAATTCTTCTGACACGAACTGCGGTCCGTTGTCTGAACATATTTGTTCTGGCAATCCATTTCTTGCAAATATCGTTCTTAGCACTGCGATCGTCTTTTCCAAGGTAGTGGTAGTCATCTTAATCACTTCTGGCCATTTAGAATGTGCGTCCACCGCAATTAAAAACATGGAGTCCATGAATGGACCAGCAAAGTCAATATGTACACGTTGCCATGGGGTTGAAGGCCATTCCCATGGATGCAGCGGTGCAATCGGAGGTGCATTTTGCACTTTTTGGCACCCTGAGCAGCTTTTCGTCAGATCCTCTATCTGTTGTTCGATACCCGGCCACCACACATAAGCCCTAGCAAGGCTTTTCATCTTGACTCCCCCCAGATGACCTTCATGCAGTTCCTTTAGAACTCTCTCTCTTAACTTAGGAGGAATAATCACCCTTGTTCCATACATCAATGTTCCTTGACAGACGGACAGCTGGTCTCGTCTTGCTGAGAATGCCGGTAACAGTGGATCACCATGTGCTGGCCATCCCTTCACTGTCACTTCGTAGACCCGGGACAGTGTCGGGTCGTTCCTGGTTTCTCTTTCAATACTTGCATTGGTGACTGGTAAACATTCGATGATGGTCGAGTGAAATAACTCAACAGGGTCAACCGTCGGTGCCTCCTCCTCTGTAGGTAGTGGCAGGCGCGACAGCCCATCAGCATTACCATGCTGCTTTGTACCTTTGAATTCAATCTGATATTGGTGTGCCCCTAGGAAAAGGGACCATCTCTGGAGTCTCTGTGCTGTCATCACCGAAACACCCTTCTTAGGGTTAAAAATGGATACCAACGGCTGGTGGTCTGTCAGAAGCGTAAACTTTTGGCCCTGCAGGTAATGATTAAACTTCTTTACTCCCCACACAAGGCTGAGAGCCTCCCTATCTATCTGAGCATAGTTGCGCTCAGCGGAGGTCAATGATCTGGATGCGAACGCGACTGGCCTCTCCAGGCCATTTGGCAACTTGTGTGAGAGTACTGCCCCAATACCATATGGAGAAGCATCACAAGCCAAACGAATAGGCAGCGTTGGGTTGAAGTGAGCCAACACTTCCTCTGAGGTGATCAATGCCTTGCTTTTGCGAAAGGCCCTCTTACAGTCCTCGCTCCACTTCCATGGTACTCCCTTCTGCAAAAGAGCGTTCAGTGGGTGCAGCACCGTGGATAAATTTGGCAGAAACTTATGGTAATAGTTAATCAACCCTAGGAACGACCTCAACTGGGATACATTATCCGGAGCGGGAGCCTTCACAACAGCTTCGATCTTGTCAGGAGACTTATGAAGCCCCTCCCGGTCAATGACATGACCACAGTACGAGATCCGCTTCTGGAAGAACTCACATTTCTGGCGATTAACTCGAAGTCCATATTCTTTCAATCTGGTGAGCACCAGTTCCAAATTTGCAAGGTGTTCCTCGTCATCATCTCCTGTAATCAAAATATCGGCCAGGTAACATTGTGTGCCTGGAATTCCCTGTAATACCTGCTCCATGGCCCTCTGCCAAATTGCTGGAGCCGATGCCACTCCAAAAACCAGTCTATTATACCGGTACAAGCCTCTATGCGTGTTGATCGTGAGATACTGGCGTGACTCTTCCTCAACTTCCATCTGTAAGTACGCCTGCGCCAGGTCTATCTTGGTGAAGTGTTTCCCGCCAGACAACGAAGCGAAGATATCCTCAATCCGCGGAAGCGGATACTGCACCGTGTGAAGCACCGGATTAACAGTGATCTTGAAATCTCCACAGATGCGAACCTTCCCCGGTTCCCCCGGCTTGTTGCTCGATGAACACTTCATGACGGGGACAATGGGCATGGCCCACTCACTCCAGTCTACCTTAGACAGTACTCCTGAACATTCTAGCCCTTCCAGCTCAGCTTCCACAGCAGGTCGTATCGCATAAGGTACCGGTCTGGCTTTGAAAAATTTCGGGTTTGCATGTTCTTCAACCTTGATGTTTGCCGTAATTCCTCTCAGTGTTCCCAGTCCCTGTTGGAACACCTCTTTAGCATCGTCCAATATTCTGGACAATCGTTTAGGTTTGACATCTTTTTTACCGGAGTCTACCGTTAGTGCTTTTAAGGAATGCCAGTCCATATTTATTTTCCTAATCCACTCTCGTCCCAGTAGTGGTGGACCTCCCTCAGGTAGCACATATAAGTCCATTCCTCGGCTTTCTTTGCCCTTGTGGACCACCTTTACCTCTATCTTCCCGATGGGGTATACTCTTTGCCCCGTGTATGTTTTCAATACAATCTCTGTATCCCGTAGGGGAATATGTGGGAATAACCTTTTGTAATCTTGCTTATTCATGACCGTCAATGCCGATCCAGTGTCCAATTCCATCTTCACTTGGACTCCTGCTATCTGAAGTGTGACCCAAATTGTTTGGAGGTCTGCTTCCTTACCAACATTGTGTACTCTTAGACTACCCAGTTCATTACTGCTGGAGTCTGAATCTGACTTCTGTTCATTCGAACTGTTCTCTGTCACCTTGTGTACCTTTCTGTACTTTTCCTGCGGTGACTTTTTGTTGCTGGTCTTCTTTCCTGACCGGCATACTTTAGCTATGTGACCAAGCCTGCCACATTTTCTGCATTCCTGATTTTTGAACCAGCACTGGTTCTGATCGTGCGTTGTCTTTCCACAATGATAACATTTTACTGTACCCAAGACCATTTGATTGGTGCTGAGTTCCGGTGACCGTAGCTGCATTTCCGCCGTGCCTCTCGCTGCGGCTTCGTGCGATGCTGCAATAGTGACAGCTTTATCAAGCGTAAGATCATTCTCCTCAAGCAGTCGCTTTTGTGTTCCTTCTTTTAACAATCCACACACAAATTTATCTCTCAGCGCATCTGCTAGTCCTGTTCCAAACTGACAGTGCTTTGATAGCTTACGCAGTTCAATTAAAAATTCAGCGTTGCTTTCGTCTTTCAGCTGCGTTCTTCTGTAAAATTTAAATCATTCCGCTATCATCAGCGGCGTGGGGTTTAAATGATTTTTCAGGACAGTAACAATATTCGCGAAAGTCTGATCCACCGGTTTATTTGGTGATAGAAGATGCTTCAATAGCCCGTATGTCTTCGCACCCATTGAGCTTAATAAGGTTAGTGCTTTCTCATCATCTGGTACCTTATTTGCTTTACAATAAACTTCCATGCGTTCTACATATGTGGTCCAATCTTCGATATCGCTATCAAAGGTATTAATGTTCCCATGTTTAGGCATCCTTGCAAGTTTTTTAAATTTTTCTTTTTCTCAAAATGGCGGCTTCCCGCGCTTGTCTTCTTCCCCCGCCGACTACAATGGCGGATTCCCGCGTTTGCCTTCTTCCCCCGCTGGCTGCAATGGCGATTGCCGTGCTGCTGCCGTTCTCGCCTCCCCAGCGGTTCTCAATTCCCCGACGCTGCTTTGCCTCGCAGCCCCGCTTGCAGCCCGGTCCTTTACACCGGCTGCGTTTGAGTTCTCCGCGGCTCTCGTGCCTTAAGCTGCCCCAGTCGCTGCGCCTCTTGGCCTCGATTGCAGCCCGGCCCTTTTTACCGGCCGTGGTCGAGTTCTCCGCCCTTTTTCCTCCGTTTTTCCTCCCCCACTCCACAGTCAACGCGGCCGACTTTCTGCTCGTGTCGCTGATCGGCTTACCCACCACCATGGTAGAAGGGATGATCACTGCCTGTCGCTGATGGAGGGCTTCGTGGTCAGAATTTTTCTTTTTAACCCGGGTTCTCGATGCCTCCCGTGCGATGGTGCTCAGCAGGATGATGAGGGCGGATGCCTCTTCTCGACGCCCGTTCTGAGGACGAAGCTGCCTTGGATGTAAAACTGCCGCAGGGTAAGATCGGACTCGTCGGCACTGTTAAGTCTGTGTGTCCCAGTTAAGCTTATTATAAATCACTGGACACAGACCACAAGAATAACTTTAACAGGTCTTTACTATTCGGAGGTCAGGGCTGAACTGCCCAGCAAATCCCTACACAACACTTATATACCGGTGCGGTCACCACCGGTATTACAGTATACAACAGCCAAGAGAAAGTAGTACATCTCTTAAGGTAGTTCTCTTAAGGTGGAACAGGTTACATACACCACAGTTTCTCTTGCGCCTGCTGCCCTTGTCCTTCTAGGTGGAAGAGGTCGCGGGTTTGGGAGGTGGAGCCGAAGAAGCCTTGGCGAGTTGCTGCAGTGTATCTTGTAGATGGTACACACTGCAGCCACGGTACGCCGGTGGTGGAGGGAGTGAATGTTTAAGGAGTTGGATGGGGTGCCAGTCAAGCGGGTTGCTTTGTCCTGGATGGTGTCGAGCTTCTTGAGTGTTGTTGGAGCTGCACTCATCCAGGCAAGTGGAGAGTATCCCTTCACACTCCTGACTTGTGCCTTGTAGATGGTGGAAAGACTCTGGATTTGCTTAAATTGAGTCAATACGTAACCTGCCCCACCTGTAACTGAACTCATTGCTCGGCTAACAAAAGGGTGCAGCTGCAGACAGCCACAGGGCAGGCAACGAATCAGCAATCATTTCCTAAACGCATCATGATATGCACTGGAATCCTGTACCAGCATAAATAACAAAAAACAAAGCTAAACACTGCCCGTACTGGGAATCTGCAACAAGGTGCTGGAAACACCCAGAAGGCTCTGTCAGCATCTGTGGAGAAACATAGAAACATAGAAGATAGGAGCAGGAGTAGGCCATTCGGCCCCTCGAGCCTACTCCGCCATTCAATGAGATCATGGCTGATCATCCAAATTCAGTACCCTGTCCCTGCTTTCTCCCCATATCCCTTGATCCCTTTAGCCTTAAGAAATATATCTAACTCCTTCTTGAATATATTTAATGAATTGGCCTCAACTACTTTCTGTGGTAGAGAATTCCACAGGTTCACAACTCTCTGGGTGAAGAAATTCCTCCTCATCTCTGTCCTAAATGGCTTACCCCTTATCCTTAGACTGTGACCCCTGGTTCTGGACTCCCCCGGAACATCCTTCCTGCATCTAGTCTGTCTAGCCCTGTTAGAATTTTATAAGTTTCAATGAGATCCCCTCTCATTCTTCTAAACTCCAGCAGGTATAAGCCCAATCGACCCAATCTCTCCTCATACGTCATTCCTGCCATCCCAGGCATCAGTCTGGTGAATCTTCGCTGCACTCCCTCCATGGCAAGAACATCCTTCCTCAGAGAACTGCGATGACTTAATGTTACAGGACTGTGCTGCTAAGGGCTATATCCTGATGCTATATCCTGATGCGTCAACTTGTCCATCAACTTGAGTTCATCCAAAACTCTGCTGCCCGTGTCCTAACTCGCACCAAGTCCCGTTCACCCTGATGCTCGCTGACCTATAATGGCTCTCGGTCGCTCAACGCCTCAGATTTAAAATTCTCATCCTTGTTTCCCAATCTCTCCATGGCCTCGCCCCCTCCCTATCTCTGTAACCTCCTCCAGCCCCACAAACCTTCGAGATCTCTGCGCTCCTCTAATTCAGGCCTCTTGCACATCCCCGACTTCCTTCGCTCCACCATTGGCGGCCGTACCTTCAGCTGCCTGGGCCCTAAACTCTGAAATTCCCTCCCTAAACCTCTCCGCCTCTCTCTCCTCCTTTAAGACGCTCCTTAAGACTACCTCAATGACCTGTCCTAATATCTCCTTATGTGACTCGGTGTCAAATTTTGTTTGAGAACGCTCCTGTGATGCGCCTTGGGATGTATTTACTATGTTAAAAGTGCTGTACAAAGGCACGTTGTTGTTCCCTCCACCAATGCTGACTGACCTGTTGAGTTTCAGCATTCCCCCGTGGGACCATGTCAGTCAGCATCCTGTACATTGGGTTGCCAACTCTGGTTGGGTGTATTCCTGTAGGTTTCATCACATGACCGCACGCCGCGAACTGCCCCGCCCCCCACACTCCCGCTATTGGTCCATTCTCCGGGCACACTCCTCCACACAGCCAATTGCAATGGGAACCAAATTCCTTTGTTACCCAATTGGAATAATCTTGACTGTTAGTGAGTTTTTTCCCCCACATCTCCAATAGTTTTATAACTAACACTTGAAAGGAAAGGATAAAACACAATGGCCTAGAAATTCAGTATAGCCACGTTTGGGGCGCTACAGCCGGGCGGCCGCTAAAGTTTGCGCCCGGCGCAACGTCGCGCCACCTTCGCCGATATTCAGTGGCATCACCCCAAGAGGTTGCAGCTGCGCTAAAACAGGCGATGCACGACTATCATTAGGCGCTAAGCCGGCGGCCCGGGGCAAAACCCCCGAGGGCGGGCGCAGCGCAGGTGCGGCGAGTTGCTGATTGACGGCAGACACTCTGGCGCCGGTGAGCTCTTAAAGGGGGAGGGTGGATTTGTTTTTTTGAAAGGCCGAGACTGGTGTATTTGTGTTTTGTGAAAGGCCGAGACTGCTCGATTTGTGTTTTTTGGGGGGGCTTCTCTCCATTAGTTTGTTATGTGGGAAGGGCACAGAGGTATCAAAGTAATAAATGTTCTTAAATCGCACTGTCCATGCTTTCTTTTGGAAGTCCTGGTTGCCCTGCTCAGCTGAGGGCTTGTGGAGCGGCTACATTCATCTTGTGCCCAAGCCATTCCCTGAGAGGGGGCCTAGAACCAACGTTCAATAAGCCGCCGACGGGCGGCCCTTGCACTTTCTGCCTCCCTCCTGTGCTGGTCCACCTCCTCCTCCTCCTCCTCCTCCTCCTCTGGTGGTCCTCCAATGTCTGGTGGCAGTGGCTGAGTCCTGCGGATAGCCAGGTTGTGCAGCATGCAGCACACGACCACGAAATGGGAGACTCGCTCAGGCGAGTACTGTAGGGCTCCTCCGGAACGATCCAGACAGCGGAACCGTTGCTTCAGGACGCCGATTGTTTGCTCAATGAGGTTCCTGGTTGCTTGATGGCTGTCATTGTATCCCTCTTCAGCAGGGGTGCTGGGCGCACGGAGCGGGGTCATCAGCCAGGTGCACAAAGGATAGCCTTTGTCCCCGAGAAGCCATCCTCGTGGGTGAGGCCGGGCCTGGAACATGTCTGCCACAGAAGTCTGGCGCAGGATGAAGGCATCGTGGCTGCTGCCTGGAAAGCGGGCATTGACAGCTAGGATGATCTGCCTGTGGTCACACACCAACTGCACGTTGAGCGAATGGTAGCCCTTCCGGTTGCGGTAATCCTCGGCATGCTCTAGAGGTGCCCGCAAAGCCACATGTGTGCAGTCAATGGCGCCCTGCACCATGGGGAAGCCCACTAATGCTGCAAAGCCCATTGCACGCTGTTGCTGCTTGACAAGGGCCATGGAGAAGGAGATGAACTGACGTCTCCTTCTGAAAAGGGCATTGGTCACCTGGCGGATGCAGCAATGTACGGCAAACTGGGAGATGTTGGAAATGTCCCCAGCAGCGGATTGGAAGGAGCCGGTGGCATAGAAGTTGAGAGACACCGTCACCTTCACTGCCACTGACAGAGACGTCCTGCTCCTCAGCTGTGGCTGCAGATCTCCGCGAAGCAGGTGGCAGATCTCAGTGACCACCGCCCTTCGGAATCGCAGCCTCCGAACACACTGCTCATCAGACATGTTCAGATATGGGAACTGCTGGCGGTATACCCTGGGTGGGTAAGGCCTCCTTAGCCGATGCCTGTTGCCCCTTCTCCCTCTGGCCATGACTGCCACTCTCTCACGGCGTCTCTGAGTCCTTTGAATGCAATGGAGAAGGCCAACGTTTGCACCCATTGCAGCCCCCATTATATGGTTCCAATCAATGCTATGGCTCTGAAGTTAAAGACAAGTGCAAAGCTGTGGCCTGAAGCCACAAGTACCTGTGCGAGTGTTGAGCCAAACCAGAAAGCTCTCTACCTTTGTCTCTCTGCAAAGATCAGTCTCTCACAAAGAAGGAGTGGTGCAAAATACCTGCATTTCTACTACAGGAGGAGTGCCCTTTAATTAGTGCCCCCCGCGCCCCACAGCGACTGGGAACCGTTCCCCTCTACCAGTCGCTAGGGGCGCCAGGCGCACAATAGGCCGGCGCCACTGAATTTCCAGTTTGGGACGCACAAAGGGCGTTGCATGATGAAATGACGTCAGGATCTGCGCGTGCAGCTGAGCGCGCGCAAAGGCTTTGCGCCGCCGCTAAATCTTTACTGAAGTTGGGGAGAAGCGCAGATCGCGCTGCGCCCAGCCGCTAGCCGCCTAGCGCCCCACATCTCCTCCTGGCGCAAACAACTGAATTTCTAGGCCAATCTTGTTTAATGTCCTCTATGATTTTTCTCCCTGGGTGTTGCTGGCTGCCGTGTCCTAGAGGTTAATCTTCAATTCCTGGAGACTCCAGGGCAATCCTGGAGGGTTGGAACATAGGAACATTTAGCCCCTCGAGTTTGTTCTGCCATTCAATGAGATAATGGCTGATCTAATATTGGCCAGGACACCAGGGATAACTCCCCTGCTCTTCTTCAAAATAGTGCCATGGGACCTTTTACATCCACCTGCAAGAGCAGACGGGGCATCGGTTTAACATCTCATCTGATCTAACAGTGCAGCACTCCCTCAGTACTGCACTGGGAGTGCCAGCTTAGATTTTGTGCTCAAGTGTCTGGAGTGGGATTTGAACCCCACAACATTTTGGGCTCAGAAGCCAAGGGTGCTACCCACTGAGCCCACGGCGGACATTTAGTTGGCAGGTTGGCAATCCTACCTGTGCACCAAATAAAACCGGGTGTTGTGCGGCACGCTGACAAGTTGTTAGGGTAGGCTCGGTCCCTGGAATCATCTGCTCCAGAAAATACCACTGCACGTTGGCCGCATCTTCTCCAGGAGAGCGAACCCTTAGCTTTAACACCTGGTTTCACTGATACTCTTTGCTGATGTTTATAATGATATTGGAGTAGATGTGGAGGCGGGGTGGGGAGATTTTAACCCACCACACCCGGTGGAAAGGTGGCGACCGAAGGTAAAATTGCCCTCCGAAGACCTGCCAGTCCGTTCCCGCTCCATTCCCGTCCCCACCGCCACTTCATCTGGGCCCTTTTTTATTAAGCAGTCAAGGCTCCTGCCTGACTGATCTTGCCCCCCCATTGAAAACTTGCCATGTGAATGCGCTCCAGGGGAGGGGGGCATGGGTACTTCATCTGCCCACCCCCTGTCACAACACTCTGCCAATTCAAGGGTCATGTGGGGGGGCATTCACAATCTTCCTGTCATGCTTCTGATGGTTCAGTGGAGTTTATGTCTGCTGAGAGCAGGTGTAGATCTCCTTGGGGGGCAGGAGGGCGGTGTGGGGGCAGGGTGGGGGTGGGGGGGTGGCCTAGAGACGGCTCCCATCAGAGCAAAGGCAAGCAGTTATCACAGAGGGATCCATAAACTTAACCAGGCTGATTTGGGGCTTGGGACATGGGCCTCGAACTTCCAATTCTGGAGCAGCACCATGCCACACCAAGATCCACCACTTCACTGGGGGGGTGGGAGGGCCCTCTGTTGCGCCATCACAGGCCCGAGCACCCGCCCCAAATATTCAAATAGCCCCCTCCCCGGGATTTGGGATGGGGGTCAATGGCAGGTCACGGTGGCAGAAGCAGAAGTCCCATCGCGTTGCACTTCCATCTGTCCTGTAGCTTCCATGCAATTCCTACCCCATCTCCATGCCAAATTAATACATTTGATTTTGAGTGGGAGTGTTCCTGCTGATTCACATCTTGGATCAATATGCTAATTTGGTGCGGTCACATTGTTGGAATTGGATTTAACTCTCAGGCTCGTGTCCCAAGGCGCTTCACGGGAGCATAATCAGACAGAACAAATCTGACGCCGAGCTAAAGAAGGTGACATTAGGACAGGTGACCAAAAGCTTAGTCAAAGAGTTGGTTTTAAAGAACGTCTTAAAGGACTAGAGAGAGGTGGAGAGGTTTAGGGAGGGTGTTCCAGAGCTTAGATCCTAGGCAACAGAAGGCACGGCCGCCGATGCAGGGGCGGAGGAAATCGAAGATGTGCAAGAGGCCAGAATTAGAGGAGCGCAGAGATCTCAGAGGGCTGTAGGGCTGTAGGAGGTTACAGAGATAGGGAGGGGCGAGGCCCTGGAGGGATTTGAACAGGAGGATGAGAATTTTAAAATCGAGGTGGCAGGAATGACGTATGAGGAGAGATTGGGTCGATTGGGCTTATACTCGGAGTTTAGAAGAATGAGAGGGGATCTCATTGAAACTTATAAAATTCTGACAGGACTGGACAGACTAGATGCAGGAAGGATGTTCCCGATGGTCGGGGAGTCCAGAACCAGGGGTCACAGTCTAAGGATAAGGGGTAAGCCATTTAGGACAGAGATGAGGAGGAATTTCTTCACCCAGAGACTGGTGAACCTGTGGAATTCTCTACTACAGAAGGCAGTAGAGGCCAATTCATTAAATATATTCAAGAAGGAGTTGGATATATTTCTTAAGGCTAAAGGGATTAAGGGATATGGGGAGAAGGCGGGGACAGGGTACTGAGTTTGGATGATCAGCCATGTTCTCATTGAATGGCGGAGCAGGCTCGAGGGGCTGAATGGCCTACTCCTGCTCCTATCTTCTATGTTTCTATGTTTCTATGTCTTACCAGACTGGGAGACAATGTAGGTCAGCGAGCTCAGGGGGTGAAGGGGACTGGGGACACGGGCAGCAGTGTTTTGGATTAGCTCAAGTTTATGGAGGGTGGCAGAAGAAAGACTCACCACCTCTCAACTCCAGTTGAAAGCAGCGAGTGGAGGGAGTGAACTTGGCACCTTGGTCTGTTTGGCCTCACGCCACACCACACTGCACAGTTACTCACTAGGCTCCCAGCTGAAGCTTAGCGATGCAACAACTCCGAGAAGCGCTTTGGCCTTTCCAATAAGGCACAAGCCAGACGTGTCATAACGTTAAAACAACAGAAAATGCTGGAAAAACTCAGCAAGTCAGGCAACATCCGTGGAGAGAAATTTGAGTTGACGTTTCGGGTTTGACCCTTCATTTTGCTATCGTACTAGTGTCATAACGTTACTTCACTGTGCAAGAGATGATATCTGACCGGGAAGCAATGCAGACATGAAATGTGACAAATGTTCCTGACCTGGGTTACAGCGTATGAGATAAGTATGAGCAGGGATCACATTACTCTGCTTGCCTTGCAATCCCATTTATAGCTGTCACGACCGAATATTATTCTAAGAAGTGGAATTCATATAATGCAGAGCAGTTCCTCATAGTCCTAGCCCTCCCCACACACCCCCAAACCACTCCACATCTCCCCTCGTTACTGTTTGTAGACAGTTCTCTCAGCAAGTTTGCTGCTTTCAGGGAGTTGCTGTCTTCCACTTTTCCTCATGGCCATCAGCCAACATCGCAGAGTCACAAAAAAAAATCACCTGCAGCTTTTTGCGCAAGACTGGATTACACAACACAGCCTCGTATTCTGTGGAAGTGATTAAACATACAAGCACACGTTCACTCGCCATTCGCTGGAAGCTTGGCTCTGCCTGCAATTTTCCCGTGAGGGAAATTTTTTTTTTCTGTTGCAAGGAGGAGAATGATTTTACACGAAATGACCCTTTTTTTTTTGGTCAAACTGTTTCCTGTGAAATGTTCTCTCCATTTTCTTTCTTTCTTTTTAAATCCTGGCAACAGATTCTTTTACAGTTAAGTGTTGCTCAGGGAATGACGGTAAGATGTTGCTCATTTGTCAAGAATATATATACCGAACGAGCAGGAAGGGCCTCTTCTAAAAGGGGCGCAGTTTCCATGAAAAAGTGTTTTGGAAAATCGTTTGGGTTTTTTTTGGAGGGGGGGAGGGTGACGAGCCACAGGAAGCATTTCAGGGTGATTTACGCCATCAGGTTACGTGCTTGTGAACCTAAAGAATGCTCACCTTGGCCCCAAGAATCCCAGAACCTCTGCTGTGCCATTGGATGAGCAGTCTGGCAGGATGTCCCTGGAGGTCGAAGTTAACCCCCCCGTCCCAAATTGCAGGAATGGGGGTCATTTAAATAGTGAGGGGTGGATGGTCCACCCCTGCAAACAAAGAAAGGGCTTGCGTTTATTTGGCGCCGTTCACCATCTCAGGACGTCCCAAAGCGCTTCACCGCTAATGAAGTACTTTTCAAGTTTATCCACTGTTGTAATGTAGGGGGAAACACGGCGGCCAATTTGCGCACAGCAAGCTCCCACAAACAGCACTGTGATAATGATCAGAAAATCTGTTTTTTTAGTGATGTTGGTTGAGGGATAAATATTGGCCCCAGGACACCCCTGCTTTTTTTCAGAATAGTGGCCGTGGGATCTTTTACGTCCCGCCTGAGAGAGAGCAGACGGGGCCCGCGGTTTAACGTCTCATCCGAAAGACGGCACCTGCGACAGTGCGGCGCTCCCTCAGCACTGGGCACTGGGAGCGTCAGCCTAGATTTTTGTGCTCGAGCCTTTGGAGTGGGGACTTGAACCCACGACCTTCTGGCTCAGAGGCGAGGGCGCTGCCCACTGAGCCACGGCTGACACTCTACTTAGAGCAGATGCACTGCAAGACAGCCACCACGCCATTAAAATAAAATCCACAGGGCTCCTCACCGCCCCCCCCCCCCCCCCCCCCGGTAATCTTTAAATACGAATAATAGCAAAGACAAAACAAAGGTACCAGCGGACTATTATAGGGGAAAGTACAGTGCCCTTCACAGTATAATTTCTGGACTAAAGTCTAACATTTGCTAACTTCCTGTTGGGGTTTTCCAGGTTAGCCTTGATGAAATATTTATGGGGATCTCTCGTTCTATATTGGGCCTGCTGCCTGGAGCTCTCCAAGGAGAGTAAAGGCTGCTGATATCATTTAAAGGTACTTAGCCTCTTAAGGCAAATGGCTCCATGCGGAGCCAAGAAATTGTTTCAGCTCGTAAATATATTCTTGGCGGCTGGAATCTCTCCTGTCACGTTCCTTCTTCTTGCTCTGACAGTTTGTTATGGGGGAAAGTACACTATACCCCATTCCCCGAGCGTACACTGGCACTGACAGACTGCGATAGAAGTAGGGATCCCTAATTTCTCATGCTTCCCGGTAATAAACGACACACGTCCTGCTTCTGTCTGTTGTCTGAATCCCAAATGGTCCATTTGCTGTTTTCTTGATCGACTAGATGCAGTTGTGCAAGGCTTTGAGAATAAAGGAGGGCAGCTGAAGAGGGAGGCGTTCCATGCCCAGAAATATTTCACCCCTTTATCCTATAAATCCTTTGTGATGAATATGTATTTTCTTGCATTTTGTGGACTACACTGCCTTCTGTTTGTAAGTACAGTAGTTCTAGTTCTACCATATCTCAGAACACTGGCACCGGCACAATGGGGGCCATACTCTGTGCTGTATCATTCTATGATTGCCCAAGTGCTATGGGTCAGTACACCATTTCTTGTGCTGTTCAAGCAGGAGTCGGCATTCGGCCCCTCGAGCCTGCTCCGCCATTCAATAAGATCATGGCTGATCATCGACCTCAACTCCACTTTCCCGCCCGATCTCCATATCCCTTGATTCCCCTAGAGTCCAAAAATCTATCGATCTCAGCCTTGAATATACTCAATGACTGAGCCTCCACAGCCCTCTGGGGCAGAGAATTCCAAAGATTCACCGCCCTCTGAGTGAAGAAATTCCTCCTCATCTCAGTCTTAAATGGCCGACCCCTTATCCTGAGACTATGCCCCCTAGTTCTAGACTCTCCAGCCAGGGGGAAACAACCTCTCAGCATCTACCCTGTCAATCCCACTCAGAATCTTATATGTTTCAAAGAGTTCACCTATCATTCTTCTAAACTCCAGAGAGTATCGGCCCATTCTACACAATCTCTCCTCATAGGACAGCCCTCTCATCCCAGGAATCAATCCAGTGAACCAAGGCAAGTATACCCTTCCTTAGAGACCAAAACTGTGCACAGCACTCCAGGTGTGGTCTCACCAAGGCCCTGGACAATTGTAGCATAGAAACACAGAAACATAGAAGATAGGAGCAGGAGTAGGCCATTCGGCCCTTCGAGCCTGCTCCGCCATTCAATGAGATCGTGGCTGATCATCCAAATTCAGTACCCTGTCCCTGCCTTCTCCCCATATCCCTTGATCCCTTTAGCCTTAAGAAATATATCCAACTCTTTCTTGAATATACTTAATGAACTGGCCTCCACCGCCCTCTGTGGCAGAGAATTCCACAGGTTCACCACTCTCTGGGTGAAGAAATTCCTCCTCATTTCAGTCCTAAATGGCTTACCCCTTATCCTTAGACTATGACCCCTGGTTCTGGACTCCCCGGCCATCAAAAACATCCTTCCTGCATCTAGTCTGTCCAGGCCTGACAGAATTTTATAGGTTTCAATGAGATCCCCTCTCAATCTTCTAAACTCCAGTGAGTATAAGCCCAATTGACACAATCTCTCCTCATACGTCATTCCTGCCATCCCAGGTATCAGCCTGGTGAATCTTCGCTGCACTCCTTCCATGGCAAGAACGTCCTTCCTCAGGTAAGGCGACCAAAACTGCACACAATACTCAAGGTGCAGTCTCACCAAGGCCCTGTACAACTGCAGCAAGACATCCTTGTTCCTGTACTCGAACCCTCTTGCTACGAAGGCCAACATATCATTTGCCTTCTTAACCGCCTGCTGCACCTGCATGCTTACCTTCAGCGACTGGTGCACAAGAACACCCAGGTCTCTTTGCACTTCCCCTTCTCCCAATCTATTGCCATTCAAATAATAATCTGCCTTCCTGTTTTTGCCACCAAAGTGGATAACCTCACATTTATCCACATTATAGTGCATTTGCCATGTTTCTGCCCAATCACCCAATCTGTCCAAATCGTACTGGAGTTTCTCGACATCCTCCTCACAGCTTACCCTCCCACCCAGCTTTGTGTCGTCTGCAAATTTGGAGATATTACATCCAATTCCCTCGTCCAGATCATTAATATATATTGTGAACAGCTGGGGTCCTAGGACCGATCCTTGCGGTACCCCACTAGTCACTGCCTGCCACTCGGAAAACGACCCGTTTATTCCAACTCTCTGCCTTCTGTCCGCCAACCAGTTCTCTATCCAAGTCAATACCTTGCCCCCAATCCCATGTGCCTTAATTTTGCACGCTAATCTCTTATGTGGGACCTTATCGAAAGCCTTCTGAAAGTCCAAATACACCACATCCACTGGTTCTCCCTTATCTATTTTACCAGTTACATCCTCAAAAAATTCCAGTAGATTAGTCAAGCATGATTTACCTTCTGTAAATCCATGTTGACTTTGTCCGATCCTGTCACTGCTTACCAAGTGCTCTGCTATTACATCTTTTATAATAGATTCTAGCATTTTCCTCACTACCAATGTCAGGCTTACCGGTCTATAATTCCCCGCTTTTTCTCTACCACCTTTTTTGAATAGTGGGGTAACATTAGCTACCCTCCAATCCATGGGTACTGTTCCAGAGTCTATCGAGTTCTGGAAGATGACCAGCAATGCATCTACTATTTCTAGGGCCACTTCCTTAAGTACCCTGGGATGTAGATTATCAGGCCCTGGGGATTTATCGGCCTTCAGTCCCATCAATTTTCTTAACACCATTTCCCTACAAATACTGATTTCTTTCAGTTCCACCCTTTCATCAGGCCCTATGTTCCCCGGCATCTCTGGGAGGTTATTTGTGTCCTCCTTTGTGAAGACAGAACCAAAGTATGAATTTATTTGGTCTGCCATTTCTTTGTTTCCCATTATAAATTCCCCTGATTCTGACTGCAAGGGACCTACGCTTGACTTCACCAATCTTTTTCTCTTCACATATCTATAAAAGCTTTTACAGTCAGTTTTTATGTTCCCTGCTGGCTTACTCTCATATTCTATTTTCCCTTTCTTAATTAATCCCTTTGTCCTCCTTTGTTGAATCCTAAACTGTTCCCAATCCTCAGGATTATTGCTTTTTCTGGCCAATTTATATGTCGTCTCCTTGGATCTTATGCTATCCCTAATTTTCCTTGTTAGCCACAGTTGAGTCACCTTTTTTGTTTTATTTTTATGCCAAACTGGGATGAACAAATTCTGTAGCTCATCCATTCGGTCTTTGAATGTTTGCCATTGCCTATCCACCGTCAACCCTTTGAGTGCCATTCCCCAATCAATCCTACCCAACTCGCTCCTCAGACCATCGTAGTTTCCTTTATTTAAATTGAGGACCCTAGTCTCTGAGTCAACTACTTCATTCTCCATCTTAATGAAGAATTCGATCATATTATGATCGCTCAGACCCAAGGGGCCTCGTACAACAAGATTGCTAATTAATCCTTTCTCGTTACATAATACCCAGTCTAAGATGGCCTGATCTCTGGTTGGTTCCTCGACATATTGGTCCAGGAAACCATCCCGTAAACACTCCAGGAATTCCTCCTCCACAGAATTGTTACTAATTTGGTTGGCCCAATCTATATGTAGATTAAAGCCACCCATGGTGACTGCTGTGCTCTTATTGCACGCTTCTTTAATTTCCCTTTTCATGCCATCCCCAACCTCCGCCTTGCTGTTGGGAGGTCTATAAACCACTCCCACTAATGTTTTTTTCCCCTTAGTATTTCTCAATTCTACCCATACAGATTCCACATCATCAGAGCTAATATCCTTCATTACAATTGTATTAATCCCTTCTTTAACCAGTAATGCTACCCCACCTCCTTTCCTTTTTGCCTATCTTTCCTGAATATCGAATACCCCTGGATGTTGAGTTCCCAGTCTTGGCCGTCCTTGAGCCACGTTCCTTACTCTTTTACTCCAACCCCCTTGCAATAAAGGCCAACATGCCATTTGCTTTCCTTATTGCTTGCTGTACCTGCATGCTAGCTTTCTGTGTTTCTTGCACGAGGACACCCAAATCTCTCTCAACACCAACATTTGAAAGTTTCTCACCATTTAAGAAATATTCTGTTTTTCTATTCTTCCTACCAAAGTGAATAACCTCACATTTCCCGACATAATACTCCATCTACCACCTTTCTGCCCACTCACTTAGTCCATCTATATCCCTTTGCAAACACGAAGGGCTCGATTTTGTCAATGGGGAGCTTTTGGAGGCGGTACTCCCACTTTTTGGGTTGTAGTCCCGCTTCCATCGGCCAACCCACGCTATTTTCCCTTGATTGACCTTGTTAAGCCCGCCCAGCGAGCTCAGCAGGCCAATTAAGGGACACCTGGTTACTGGTGATGTCAGCGATTGACATTTCATCTGTCAAGAGCTTTTGACAGATGAAAAATCAGCGTTTGACGGCTCTGTGAAGCTGTCAAACACTGACAATCTGTCTTCTAACTTGAGTCCTTCTACTCAGACTCAGTTAGAGATCTCTCCAGACCAGAAAGCAGAGGCTGCAGCTTTTGACAGTTCAGCGGCCATTCTGCTTTCTGTGCCGGTGAGCTGAGGGATTCCCGAGAACTGAAGGAAGGAAGCCTGCAGGGGAAAGTAAAGGTAAGTAAAACTTATTAAAACACTTTGGACTAAAAATTCGGTATCGCCGCGCCAGGTCTTTAGTGCCCGAAATTTAGCGCTGGGCCGGATTCCCCTAGCGCCCGCCTGAAATTCAGTAGCGCCGCCCCAAGATGGAGGCGGGCGCTATTGGAGGGTTTGGTCGCCTCGTTTGGGGCGAAGAATGTCAGTTTCCGGCGCCCAGCTGCCGCTGCGGCAACCGATGCGGTGCGGCAGGCTGGGGTACTGCAGGCCTCCTCCTTCTCTTAAGGAGGAGCTGCCTGCAGCCGTGAGATCGCCGCTGGATTCCCCCGTCAAATGAGCCCGGCACCACGGAGAAGTGCCGGGCTCGCGGGAGTCACACACCAATGCCACGGGGGGGGTGGTGCAGGAGTCCGGGGAGGGAGGTGCGGCCAGGCGGCCGCCGGGAAAGCGGCCGGCCGCCCCTCCACCTTTATGCGCCGGCCTCTCGGAGCTGTAAGGCACCGTTTTGCAAACGCTGTTTGCGGCCGTGACGGGCGAGGCGGCCGCAACTGAATTTGGCCATCGGGACGGATTACCATTGGAACCGGGGCGCTGCGCACACCGATGACGTCATCGGTGCCGGCGCAGCGCTACCGGCTAACGCCGATGTTAGGGACCAACTCAATTTCGGGCGCTAAAAAACTTCCGGCGCAAACCACTTTATAGCCAATAAGTGGGCGCAAACGCGACTGAATTTCTAGGCCTTTACACTTACCTCACACACTTACCTTTGCACATATGCACCCATCACTCACCTGCACAATGGACATTTCGACCCCTCCAACCCCTGCAGACTGACGGTCCGCCTCGCTAACTTGGCGTGGTTCGGAGCCGTTGGACAGCCCACACGTCAGGGCTAAAAATAGGGATTAGGCAAAAAAAGTTAATTGGCACTAATCCCCTTCCCGCCTCAGGGAGGTGGATCCCAGCACAGGTCAGATACCCACCTCCTGGACATTGGCACGGGGGCGGGATGGGTTCCTGCCCCCCGATTCTGCAATTTTCCCACCACTCCCGCCTTCAAACCCGCCTCCTCGGGGCTTGGAAAATCGAGCCCGTTGTGTTCTCCTCACAGCTTACTGTCCCACCTAGCTTTGTATCATCAGCAGTTCCTGGCAGTGACGCACAGATGTTGGCCTTGCGTGTGTACTATTACACCTATCCCCGTACTAAAGGATTGATGTGATCAGAAGTTCCACCTCTCAGACTTTCACAGAAGGTTGAGGCTCATGAAATGAACAGTGAACAGCAATTGACATCACTGAAGGGTATAGTTGGCTAATCGGTGGGAATGGTTGAACCAGCAACAAAATGGGCGAGTGGGCCTGGGAAATTGGGACTGACATATTGCAGAGTCCTCACCTGTAACACACGTGTTGCTAATGTGGTCCCAGCACAGATCCTTGTGGAACCCCACTACCCACCTTCTGCCACTGTGAATAGCTACCCTTTACACCGACTCTCTGCTTTCTGTCTTGAAGCCAGCTAGCTATCCATTCTGCTACTTGTCCCCTGACTCCGCATTCTCTGACCTTGTTCATCAGTCTATTATGGGGTACCTTATCAAAGGCCTTTTGAAAATCTAGATAAATTACACCTACTCCCTTGTCTATTCTCTCTGTCACCTCTTCAAAAAAATCAATGAGGTTTTGATAGAATAAATAAGGAGAAACTGTTTCCATTGGCAGCAGGACACAGATGTAAGATAATTAGCAAAAGAATCAGAGGAGAGATGAGGAGAATTTTTTTAAGCCGTGAGTTGCTGCGACCTGGAATGCACTGCCTGAAAGGGCGGTGGAAGCAGATTCAATAATAACTTTCAAAGGGAATTGGATAAATACTTGAAAAGGAAAAATTTCCAGGATTGTGGGGAAAGGGCAGGGGGAGTGGGATTAATTGGAGAGCTCTTTCAAAGAGCCGGCACAGGCACGATGGGCCGAATGGCCTCCTTCGGCGCTGTGCAATTCTAGGATTACTGACCGTAAACTGAAAGCCTCCGTCAGTGACGATGTATGTCAACAAGTTTAATCAAGGGAGGCACTTTGAAGGGCATTTGAGCATAAGTCAATCAGGTTATTTAATATAAAATACCAACAGAAAACACTGGAAAAACTCAGCTGGCCAGGCAACATCCGTAGAGAGAGAAACAGAGTCAATGTTTCGGGTCGAAGACCCTTCGTCAGAACTGAGAAAAAAGCAGGAAATGAAACGGATTAAAAAGTAAGTTTGGGGGCTGGGAAATGGGGGAGGGGATGAAAGAACAAAAGGGGAGGTCTGGGGGGGGGTGAAGAGACGTTAAGAGATATTCAAGGCGAGACGAGATGGTAATAGGACAGGTAAAGTAATAAACGATGGCTCTAGATGAAGTGTGAAATGCGCTGGCAGAATGAGAGACAGTTGCCATGTGGGAGAGAGAAAAAAAAGGGAAAAGGCACAAACCAAAGGTGTGGATAAAAAATATATAAAAATATGATAGGGGCCGAGATTATGATCTGAAATTGTTGAACTCCGCAAGGTTATTTAATATACCGCTCTGTAACTCCTCACTAAGAACATTGTACAATCATCGAAATTTATGGCACAGAAGGAGGCCATTCAGCCCATCATGTCTGTGCCGACTGACAAAGAGCTATCCAACCTAATCCCAATTTTCAGCTCTTGGTCCGTAGCCCCGCAGGTTATGGCACTTCAAGTGCATATCCAAGTACTTTTTAAATGCAATGAGGGTCTCTGCCTCTACCACCCTTTCAGGCAGTGAGTTCCAGACCCCCACCACCCGCTGGGTGAAAAAAAGTTCCCCTCAACTCCCCTCTAATCCTTCAACCCATTACTTTAAATCTCTGCCCCCTATCTGTAAATCTATGAGCAGGTGTAGGCACATTAACCGCCTTCAGACACTGGGTGCATTGCTGAGCGTCACGTTACGGCTTCAGCTTCATTTCCCCGTTCGCAAATTTGTGTTGAAGGTGTGAAGCATGAGCCAACACCATTACTAGCTGCATCGCGGCGCATTTCACCAGCGTGACGGTGCCCTTTCGAATGTCATTGGAGATCAAAAAAGAAATGGAGGCAGCTGGGGGGGCCTGGATTTTTTTGGATCGCGTCCAAATTCGAGTGTGCACGAGCCCCACGAAAGAGGCCGGTGGGCAGGATGCCAATCGCAGCCTAGGGTTGCCGAACCTCCAGGGTTGCCCTGCAGTCTCCAGGAATTAAAGATTAAATTCCAGGATGACGTAAGAAAACTCACTAAGCACTTGGTTTGAGTATAAAACAAGGCTTTAATCAACTGTTTCACAACCATGAGATTCTAGTTACATCACTAGTTCCTGGTTACAAAAACATCCTGAGCAAGCTGGGCCCACGCCCGAGTATTTATACTCCTTGGACGGCGCCACCAGCTGGCCACCCAGTGTTATTTCATGAGTCATTTCTTCATGAACGATAAGATTCATAAGAACATAAGAAATAGGAGCAGGAGTAGGCACAGGACACTGCTGCCATCAAACACCCAGGAGTAAAATCATTTTTTAAAAATGGTGTATTTTTTTCTCCCGATTTCTTTGAGCACTTTTATTTCTTAATTCTAAAACTATTGGAGAAGACTAGATAAGCACATGAGGGAGAAAGGAATAGAAGGGTTATGCTGATGGGGGTAAGGTGAAGTAGGGGTGAGAGGAGGCTCGTGTGGAGCATAAACACTGTCACGGACCAGTTGGGCCGAATGGCCTGTTTCTGTGCTGTGCAATACGATGATGAGGTATTGCCAAGGTTAAATGCACATTGACTGTACCTGCTTCTAGTGCAATGGTATGATACGACTGTAGCACAGACCCTCGCTTCGACCAGCCACATCTTGACTTTGGCAGCACGGGCCAACCCACCTTCCAATTCAAACAGAAGATTGCATCTTGGGGAAGTGGGCTGAGGTGGTGTAGAATTCGGAGGAAGAGTGAGCAAAAAAAAACCCAAGAGAAATTGAATATCCTCAGGACTTTGATCCCCGAGAAAACTGCCTCCATTGCTGATCCTGCCAAAACTTTCCAGGTTGCTTGGCGGGGGGATGGGGAGAGAGGTGGGACTTCCCCCTCATTAGAATATCAATGGCGGACACCCTCACCACCAGGGCTGCTCGTCGGGGCTCTCACCAGTAGAAGAGGGCGGGAAATGCGGTGCGAGCCAGCTGCCCCACCGAAAACCACCAGCTCAGAACCGGCCCCTTCGTAAGGAGGACGGGAAAAAAAGAAAGAATTCTCCACCCAATTCTGGGGTTTCAAGCGGAGTTCCATGAACCCTGCTGATGTAGGCGGCCTTATCCCGGGCGGGCAGACAGAGTTTCCTCCCAAACCAGGCCCCGTGGAATAGAGTCCATGGGTTGGATTCTCATTGAGGAGGCGTGTAGGAGGTGGGACTACAACTTTCGGGGTTGTAGTCCCGCCTCCATCAAGTTGTGGCCAACCCACGCGATTTTCACTTGATTGACCTTGTTGAGTCCGCCCAGCGGGCTCAGCAGGCCAATTAACTGCCATCCGGCAACAGGTGACATCACAGATTGACATTTCATCTGTCAAGAACTTTTGACAGATGAAATATCAGCGTTTGACAGCTCTTTGAAGCTGTCAAACACTGACGATCTGTACTTCAAGTTAATTCCTTCCTCTCAGGCTGATTTAGAGATCTCTCCAGAACAGAAAGCTGAATGCTGCAACTTTTGACAGCTCGCAGCCATTCTGCTTTCTGTGCCGATGAGATGAGGGACTCCTGAGACCTGAAGGAAGGAAGGCTGTAAAGGTAAGTAAAGGTAAGTAAAACTTCTTTAAACACTTTACACACACCAAACACACTTACCTCTTCACTCATGCACTCAACTGAACACCGGACATCTCGACCCCTCCAAGTCCTTCAGCCCGCCGGCCCGCCTCGCTAACTCGGCGTGGTTTGGAGCCATCGGGAATCCCACACTTCAGCAATAAAAATAGGGATTAGGCTAAAAACTGCCTGTTAACTACCAATACTAGACAGAATCTGGCGGAGTAGGCCGGGACGCAGCCTAATTCTGGGGATCTTCCGCCGGACTTACGGTGGGAATGTGCTGGAAGTCCCGCAGGAATTCAAGGGGCCCAAACCTTCGAAGGTCCTGTCGAATCTCACACACATGATGTAATGTTAAATGAAGCTGGCTTATACCACTTCAGTTGTACGTCATTCACCCTCCCCCTCTAACTTAGGGTCCCCAAACCGCACATCACATCCCATCCCGGAGAACAGGCTGGCAGCCTCTGCCGACACCACTCCCCCAAGCAATCACTATGACCTCCTTCAGAAAGGGCCCTTTGGGGGGCAGGGGGTATAGAGGGAACTAACTCACTTTCCAGTGTTACTGTACCTCCTTCTGGGGTTGGGTTTGCTTTCCCACGCTGGTACAAGTGTGAATGGGAATTCACCACTCTGGTATCGGGACGGGGGGGGTGTGTTGGGGGTGGGGACGGGAGGGGACATAAGCCAGCACTCCTTGACCCTATGGCATAGGGTCTTAATGCACTAACACACAATGTAGATGCCTGTCTGCAGATCCTTCCTTGCCCAGTCTATGCCCATTCCTCACCTTTTACAAAGAAAGACTTCAGGATGTCCCAAAGTGCTTTACAGCCAATGAAGTACTTTTTGAAGTGTCGTCACTTTTGTAATGTAGGAAACGGGGTGCCAATTTGCACACAGCAAGATCCCACACACAGCAATGTGATAATAAACAGATAATCTGTTTTAGTGATGTTGATTGAGGGATAAATATTGCCCCAGGACATCAGGGATAACTCTCCTGCTCTTCCTCGAAATAGTGCCCGGGGGATCTTTTACGTCCACCTGAGAGAGGGCAGATGGGGCCCTCGGTTTGATGTCTCACTGTCGGCACCTCCGGCAGTGCGGCGCTCCCTCAGCACTGCACTGGGAGTGTCAGCCTGGATTGTAGGCTCAAGTCTCTGGAGTGGGGCTGTGAACCCACAACCTTGACTCCGAGGCCAGAGTGCTACCCACTGAGCCACGGCTAATACCCCACCCTCGCACCCTGGGGTCCCATTGGCTCTGTTCCATTCATGAACCGATTTCGCCGCTTGACTGCGCTGATTCTTGGGAGACTTTACGTTTGAGATTATGCTACAGGAAACTCTCGTTTAAACGGCACCTAAATATCCAGAATTCTCTATTAACCGGCAAAATTCTCACTCCAAAATCAACACCTCAATAACCGGAAATGTTGCCAAGTCCAAGTCCGAGTCTCCCGCGGTGGCCGAGTTAGTCAGTGGGGGTAGTTCTCCAAACTGCCACTACTCGGCTTCTTGGTGCAGTCGGAAATCATTACCGAATTATGGATTACCCTCAACTGGCAGTACTGTACTTAATCAAGCACCTTCCACCATCCATTTAACACAACATTCTGTAGGTGAGTACCCAATTACTGTATACTGCACATTTCTTGATTTTTTAATTTTTGTTTGTTAAAAATAGCCTCGGTAGATAACCCTCTCCGTCATCCGGAATTTTTAATCAACTGACAACACGCCGGTCCCGTCTGTGCCGGATACCAAAGAGTTTCCTGTAATTAGATTGCGCAGTAGCTTGCCCGCAGTTTCACCTCGGCCAGGCGGGCGCATTCTGGGCGCAATTTCCTGATTGCTCCCCAATGGAGGAAATTTCAGGCCCTTGGGAATGGCTCCAATGCTGTGGATTTAAGACGTGACCTTTTGAACCAAGGCTGACTCGAAGAGGATGCTAGCTCAATAAAATCAAAAGTCTTTCCCAGCATCCACTGAATAGGTAATACCTTAATCCCTTCCTGTGTATCAGAGGTTTTCTCAGAAGCCCCGACTTCCTTGTGACTGTCAGCAGCAGTTTCCTGTCTGTTTGCAGAGTGGCCAGCCTCTGGGCGAGAAGCTTCCTCGGCTTTTCTTGGTACTTCTACGTCATCGCTGATCTCACGTCCCTGCCCCCACAGCAAAAGCTTCAGCACAAGAAGCAGAATTGGGGAGATTGCGTGGCCGCTTTGCGGAACACCTCCGTTCAGTCCATAAGGGGGGACCCCGAGCTTCCGGTCGCCTGTCACTTTAATTCACTGCTCCACTCCCACTCAGACCTCACCGTCCGCGGCCTCTTGCATTGTTCCACGGAAGCTCAGCGTAAGCTCGGGGAACAGCACCTCCTCTTCCGATTAGGCACTTTACAGCCTTCCGGACTCAACATAGAGTTCAACAATTTCAGATCATAACCTCGGCCCCTATCACATAGATATATTTTCTTTTTTTCATCCACACTTTTTGTTTGGCCCCTTTTTTTCTTCCCTCCCTTCAGCTGTCCTTCATTCTGCCAGCGCAATTCACACCCCATCTAGAGCCATCCTTTGTTCCTGAACCTGTCCCATTACCACCTCCTCTCGCCTTGAGTATCTCTCAATGTCTCTCAATGTCTCTCAATCTCTCCTGCTTTCTATCCTATCACTGACCTTCCCTTTTGTTCTTTCATCCCCTCCCCCTTTTCCCAGCCCCTAAACTTGCTTTTTCATCCGTTTCATTTCCTGCTTTTTTCTCAGTTCTGACGAAAGGTTATCGACCTGAAACGTTAACTCTGTTTCTCTCTCCACGGATGCTGCCTGGCCTGCTGAGTTTTTCCAGCGTTTTCTGTTGTTATTTCGGATTTCCAGCATCCGCAGTATTTTGCTGTTGTTGAAGCAGAATTGCTTCACTATTTACCTCAGTCTGTGACATCAATCTTTTAATCCATTGTTGCCACATCAGACGATCTTTGTGTATTTGTGTGTTTCTGTTTTTGTTTGTCTGCATGTGTCTGTCTTTGTTTTTAAGTTTGTGCTTGTCTGTCTGTGTGTATATGTGCACATGCATTTGTGTGTGTATGCATGTGTAATTGCATGTGTATGTGCGTGTGTGATGTGGGCATAAGCATGTGTGTGTGTGTCTGTGTGAGTGTGTCTGTCTGTGTGTGTGTCTGTGTGTGTGTCTGTGTGTGTGTGTCTGTGTGTGTGTCTGTGTGTGTGTGTCAGTGTGTGTGCATGTGTGTGTGTGTGTCTGTATGTGTGTGTGTCAGTGTGTCTGTGTGTGTGTCAGTGTGTGTCTGTGTGTGTGTGTGTGTCTGTGTGTGTGTGTGTGTGTGTCTGTATGTGTGTGTGTGTGTGTGTGTGTCTGTGAGTGTGTGTGTGTGTGTGTGTGTATCTGTGTCTGTGTGTGTGTATGTGTGTGTGTCTGTGTGTGTGTGTGTGAGTGTGTATCTGTGTGTGTGTGTCTGTGTGTGTGTCTGTGTGTGTGTGTCAGTGTGTGTGCATGTGTGTGTGTGTGTCTGTATGTGTGTGTGTCAGTGTGTCTGTGTGTGTGTCAGTGTGTGTCTGTGTGTGTGTGTGTGTCTGTGTGTGTGTGTGTGTGTCTGTATGTGTGTGTGTGTGTGTGTGTGTGTGTCTGTGAGTGTGTGTGTGTGTGTGTGTGTGTGTGTATCTGTGTCTGTGTGTGTGTATGTGTGTGTGTCTGTGTGTGTGTGTGTGTGAGTGTGTATCTGTGTGTGTGTGTCTGTGTGTGTCTGTGTTTGTATCTATGTCTGTGTAAGTGTCTGTGTGTCTGTGAGTGTCTGTGTGTGTGTGTGAGTGTGTGTGTCTGTGTGTGTGAGTGTGTGTGTGTCTGTGTGAGTGTGTGTCTGTGGTCAATTTAAATGTTAGGCGGCCTACCAACAGTTCACCCATTCCAGCAGCCCTGGGGCCGGAGCCAGTTCGAGGCCCAGCCTCATTTAAAGAGACCCGGTGAGTTGTCCGCCCCACACAGGTGTTCTTTATTAACCAGCGCCACTTAAACATCAGTGTGTCTTGAACCTTACACACGCTGGTGTGACTTGTGCACTTCACTGCTGCACATTGACCAGTTGGGCTCAGTGCTGTGTCCTCTTTGACAGCAGCTTGCTGCATCTATTTTAATGAGGTGTTACCTCTGCTTTCATCAGTCTGTGACTAATTTCTCGATTTCTCTGTGGTTTTATGGAATGCTAAAAAATGAGCCCAGCCCAAAGGAGTAACATATTTATCCCATTCCCTCTCTGTTAGTCACCGAGGAATAATATACATGAGCTAATACTAATTAGTCAATAATTGAATGTCGTTTTTTTGCAGCAGCAGCAGGCAATGTGCAGTGATCTTCTTAGGTGAAGAAAAAAAGCACCTTTAATTGGCACCGTTTGACATAGGCCGCAGAGCCTCAGTGTGGCAGGTATGGGCAGGGCGATAACCACACACCTAGCAGGCGCACTTAAAGGCAATGTATCACCAGCCGGATGGCAACAAAGCAGCCTTTGCTTTGATTTTCCCACTGCTGATATAACATGTTTAGCAACGGACCACAGCTATTCGCCAGTGAGATAAAGCTCCATACCGTTGTCCAGTAACACACGTTGAGAGACATGCTGTTGATTTTTTTCATGCTCTTTCACGGGATGTGGGCGTCGCTGGCAAGGCCAGCCAGCATTTATTGCCCAACCCCTAATTGCATTTAACTGAGAGTGGCTCGCTCGGCCATTTCAGAGGGGCTGTTAAGAGTCAACCACATTGCTGTGGGTCTGGAGTCACATATAGGTCCACAGACCGGGTAAGGACGGCAGGTTTCCTTCCCTAAAGGACATGAGGGAACCAGATGGGTTTTTACAACAACCTGGTTGTTACATGATACTAGCTTTTCATTGCAGATTTATTTAATCAATTGAATTTAAATTCCACAGCTGCTATGGTGGGATTTGAACTCATGTCTCTGGATCATTAGGCCCAGGCCTCCTGAATTACTAACCCAGTAACATAATTACTATGCTACTGGCTTGACGGTCATTGTGATACAGCATCGTTTTATCCACTGCTTAGCAGCTTTCTTCCCTCCCCTTTGAAGTGTTGACTCTTGGGGCACGTCTCACAGCTCTCCTTGGTGGCGGTTATCCGTTTGTGAATCTTGGCAGTGAGTGGCGGACGGCTATTTGACCATGGGGGTATCACAGCCTGATCCCTGTCCTGGACCAACAGCTAAAAATGACAGGACATAGACTGATGATTGGCTTACCAATGGGGTTTTACAGTCGAACTGAATTGGGTGGGCAAGTCTGGCTTTTGGTTCTAAAATTCACAATATGAAAGGGTGACAGTAAATCTGGGAACAAGGGGAGATGAAAACCATTCAACTAGAAAATGTGGAATCACGATTGCAAAATGTGCAGGGATTAGGAGAGTGTGGGTACTGCAACAACAACAAGTTGCATTTATCGCAATTTTAACACAGTAAAACATCCCGAGGCGCATCACAGGAGCGATTATCAAACAAAATTTGACACCGAGCCACATAAGGAGATATTAGGACAGGTGACCAAAAGCTTGGTAAAAGAGGTAGGTTTTAAGGAGCATCTTAAAATAGGAGAGGGAGGTAGAGAGGGGGAGAGATTTAGGGAGGGAATTCCAGAGCTTAGGACCCAGGCAGCTGAAGGCACGGCCGCCAATGATGGAGCGATGACAATTGGTGATGCTCAAGAGGATAGAATTGGAGGAGCGCCGAGATCTCTGAGGGTTGTAGGGCTGGAGGAGGTTACAGAGATAGGGAGGAGGCGAGGCCATGGAGGGATTTGAGCACAAGGGTGAGAATTTTAAAATTGAGGCGTTTCCTTCCCTCCCACGTGACGGCTGTCCTTCACTCTGCCAGTGCAATTCACACCTCATCTAGAGCCATCCTTTGTTCCTTAACCTGTCCCATTACCACCTCCTCTCGCCTTGAGTATCTCTTAATGTCTCTCAATGTCTCTTAGGCCTAGAAATTCAGTTAAGGCCCGCCAGCAGGCTAACGCCCAAAAGTTAGCGCTGCGCGCGGAGCCAGGTGCGCCCGTCAGATATTCGGCTTTTGCGCCCCAAGTCGGAACCGGGCGCTATTCCAGGGTGTGCCCGCCCCCGCTTGGGGCGCTGAAACTGAATTTCTGCGCTGTAGGCCCCGCTGCGCCACCCGCTGCGGAGCGGCAGGCTGCGGTACTGTAGGCCTCCTCCTTCTCTTAAGGGGGAGGTGCCTGCAACGGGGAGATCGCTGCTGGATTGTGCTGGCAAATGAGCCCGGCACTACGGAGAAGTGCCGGGCTCGCGGAAAGCAGCCGGCAATGCCGCGGGGGGGGGGGTGGAGGAGGCCGGGGAAGGAGGTGCGGGCAGGCGGCCGCCGAAAAAGCGGCCGGCCACACCTCCACCTTAAAGCGCCCCAGTAGCGCAGCAGTACGGCCCCGTTTTTCAATCGTTGTTTGCGGCCGCTGCAGAAGAGGTGGCCGCAACTAAATATGGGGTTTGGGCCGGAAGCGGGGCGGAACCGGGGCACTGCACGCACCGATGACGTCATCGGTGTCGGCGCAGCGCTACCGGCTACCGCCGCCATTACCGCAGCGCTGAATATCAGCGCACCCTCTTACACTGGCGCAGAAACCCTATTTGGGCGGTAACTGGGCGCAAAGCCTACTGAATTTCTAGCCCATTATCTCTCCTGCTTTCTATCCTATCACTGACCTTCCCTTTTGTTCTTTCATCCCCTCCCCCTTTTCCCAGCCCCTAAACTTGCTTCACAATCTATTCCTTTTCCTGCTTTTTTCCAGTTCTGACTAAAGGTCTTCGACCTGAAACGTTGACCCTGTTTCTCTCTCTCCGCGGATGCTGCCCGGGCCTGCTGAGTTTTTCCAGCGTTTTCTGTTGTTATATCCGATTTCAATGCACTGTTACCAATCAAAGGAGTGCGTGTTTAGATGGTGGGCACTAGGTCAGGGTGTAACTGGGTGGAACGCGCAGTGGCCGGGAGTAGTGGAGCTCAAATCCTCAAACTGGGGCGTGCGTTCAAATCCCACCCGCGGCAGTTTGAGAAGCTGAAAGGAAACTAGAAATAAAAAGCTGGGATCAGTAAAAGTGACCGTGAAGCTGTCGGAATCGTCATAAAAACCCAGCTGGTTCACTAGTGTCCCTTTGGGGAGGGACACCTGCTGTCCTTACCCGGTCTGGGCCTATATGTGACTCCAGTCCCGTGCCAACGTGGTTGACTCTTATCTGCCCTCTGCAGTGGCCTGGCGAGACACTCGGTTATGTCAAACCCGCTACCGGCGGTTCAAGAAGGTGGCTCACCACCACCACCTTTTCAAGGGCAACTAGGAATGGGTAATAAACGCCGATCTTGCCAGCCACGCTCGCATCCCAAGAATTAATTTCTATATAAGTACTGCAGAGGTGAGTCTGTTTCGGCGGGGAGGGGGGGCATTTCTTACGCTGGTGCAAAAATTCTATTGTCTTGTAAGGAAACAAAAAAAACAGACACAGACAAAATGCAGGAATGACGACGGGCTGTCGGCGCTAATAGATAAACCTTTGTAACGGTTGCACTTGCGAGAGGGCGGATTGCTGACAAGACTCTCTCTTCAGATTATAGTGTCAGTATGATTCAGCTGCACCCTCATAATTAGCCATGTAGGCAGACAACACAGATTGCTATCTGCACATGATCTGAGGGCACAATGTAGGTGTGAGTGTATAAATGTTATTTGACAAAACTGAAACATTCAGCAGGCATTTCCAACTTTATGGGACCACAAAGGTCGTGACCACTGTTTTTTTTTCACTTAGGTCCTCCAATCACTAAGTAAAGTCAACGGTTATGATCAAACTGGTTATAAACTGTTTTCAACTAAGTCTTTATATTTTTGTTCTGCCTGTCACAGGTATTGTAGAGAGTTCTTATTAGCTGAGTATGATAGTAAGATCTATCACATCTTTGGGTCTGTCCTACCTTTCTTTACTCTAGATTTTCCATCTCTCGGATCTCAGATCACTCTCATTGGCGAGTTGCAGCTCCCTGTGCCTTTTAAAGTGTCTTCAAAAGCCTTTCTATCGAGGTAAATGCTCGGTAAAATGCCGAGGCTTAACCAACAGAAAACTGGCAATTATCTTTAAGGCTACTAGAATTATTCCTATGTATGTATCCACAAGGTCTTTCTCCAGTCTCTGACAAAGAGCAGCACATCAGACCTAATTTTGAACTATTAAAAAGAAAAACTTGCATTTTTATAACACCTTTCACGACCTCAGGATGTCCCAAAGCGCTTTACAGCCAATGAAGAGCTTTTGGAGTGTAGTCACTGTTGTAATGTAGGAATTGCCGCAGCCAATTTGCGCACAGCAAGCTCCCACAAACAGCAATGTGATAATGACCGGATAATCTGTTTTAGTAATGTTGATTGAGGGATAAATGTTAGCCCCAGGACTCCCCCTGCTCTTCTTCAAATTAGTGCCATTGGATATTTTACGTCTACCTGAGAGAGCAGACGGGGCCTCGGTTTAACGTCTCATCCGAAAGACAGCGCCTCCGACAGCGCAGCACTCCCTCAGCACTGCACTGGAGCGTCAGCCTGGAATTTTGTGCTCGAGTCTCTGGAGTGCGGCTGTGAGCCCACAACCTTCCGACTCAGAGGTGAGGGCGCTGCCAACTGAGCCAAGGCTGGCATGGTAAGAAAAATTATTAAGAAGATGTATTAATCAAATAATAAGAGCATATATATATATATGATGTGCCACTTACATTTATACAGCCCTTTAACAGAGTAAAATCTCCCAAGATGTTTCACATGAGTGTTATCAAATAAAATTCGACTCTGAGCCACATAAGGAGATATTAGAGCAGGTGACCAAAAGCTTGGTCAGAGAGGTAGGTTTTAAGGAGCGTCTTAAAGGAGGAGAGAGAGGTGGAGAGGTTTAGGGAGGGAATTCCAGAGCTTAGGATCCAGGCAGCAGAAGGCACGGCCGCCAATGGTGGAGCGATTAAAATTGGGGGATGCGCAAGAGGCCAAAATTGGAGGAGCGCAGAGATCTTGGAGGGTTGTAGGACTGGAGGAGGTTACAGAGATAGGGAGGGGTGAGGTCATGGAGGGATTTGAAAACAAGGATGAGAATTTTTATATTGAGGCGGGAGCCAATGTAGGTCAGCGAGCACATGGCCGATGGGTGAACAGGACTTCATATTAGCATATTATTTTTTATAGATATGTATCAAATGCAGTACTAATTCTATCATCTTTTATCTCAAAGGTGTAGGATTTCGCAATAATTTCGAAATTTCCTATAGTTCCGAAGATTGATTTTTGATTAAAAAAATACCTGGGTAGAATATACCTTTAAAAATCCAGGGATCAAAATGGCCGTCAGACCTCATAGCAGAAGACAAAAGGACAGTCTCTCTTCAAAGCACGGGCTGACAAAGAGGACTGAAAAGGCAGCGTGTGTGTGTCTGTGAAAAAGGATAATCAAAGATGGCTGTCCAACCTCGTGGCAGGAGACACCACACAGACTGTGTGCATATGAAAAGGGAAAATCAAAGATGGCTGACAAAGGATTTAGAAAAAAAAACCAGCCCTTGAAGCAATGGAGTAGTTAAACTGGCAATCAAAGGCAGTTCAGGGAGTTTCCCTCCCTGCAGGACAATTGATGTTTGTTTACACTAAACTGCTACAATGTTGAACCACTTGAGACTGCCAATCAATTGCGGTTGGGCGTGACCACAAGACAATCAATTTGTTTACACTAACATCCAAGGGCTGTTTACTCAGCAATTAAGGAAATAGACATGGTTTTTCAAACTGGGACAGTTGTGGTAAACCACTGTTATACCTGCCTGTGTGGGTGTTTGTATTCCACTGTGTACATGTCTGTACATGCCTCGGCTGACTCCTCCCATGAGTCCAGGTATAAAGGTGACTGCTCCACAGTCCCTCTGTATTCTGGACTGGTCGACCACTCGAGGCACACCTTCATTCTCTTGTTAATAAAAGCCTGTTAGTTACTCACTTAACCTCAGTCTTTTGAGTAATTAATAGCGCATCAATTTTATTAACAAGATTTTTTTATAATGGAGAAGATCCTCACACCAGCATGCCTGGACTTAGACCATCGGGAGGCGGACGCATCCACCAAGTTTGCTCACTGGCTTAGGTGCTTTGAAAGATTCCTGATCGCCTCCGCTGCAATGGTCAAATCGGATGAGGACAAACTGGATGTCCTGACCTCCAAAGTGAACCACCGAGCATACTCGGTCATCCAGGACGCGACCTCGTACACGGCTGCTCTCAAGCTCCTCAAGGACCAGTACACGTGCCCAGTGAACGAGGTGTATGCCAGGCACCTCCTGGGGAGTCGTAAACAACAACCTGGGGAATCGACCGAGGAATACCTTCAGGCACTGTCTGTGCTTGGCCGGGCCTGTGGTTGTAAGGATGTAAAGGCCGCCGTGTACACAGAGGAACTTATCCGGGACGCTTTTGTAGCGGGCCACAGGTCCAATTACACCCGACAGCGACTGTGGGAGCAGAGTGACCTCGACCTCAACAAGGCCTCTAAACTCGCACTATCATTGGACGCAGCCTACCGGAGCATGGATGCCTACTCCTCTGCACCGTGGACGCCGCGGGGAACGACAGCCTGGGACACGGTAGGACCGTCTCATAGCGCCGTGCCACCCCAGCCACATCCCAGCAACAGCCCAACTACCGCAGCAGTGTCCCAAGGCCAGAAATGCTACTTCTGTGGCCAGGCCAAACACCCCAGAGCGCGCTGCCCGGCGAAAAATGCGATCTGCTCGGGCTGTGGGAAGAAGGGACACTACGCCAGCGTCTGCAGGGCCAAAGCCACCCCGAACCCCAGCAGCGCCGCGTGTGGGCCGTGCGGGCCGCCATCTTCGGCCTCCCCAGCCATGTGCGAACCACCGGAACAGCAGCCATTTTGGACGCCTCCAGCCACATGGGGATCATGGACGCCGCCATCTTGGACGCCAGCCGGGACGCAGCAGGCCCCCAACACCACCTCATCTGATACCCGCAGCGACACACCGACCCCTACGCTGGCCTCCGTTACGCTGGACCAAGCGAGACCGCACCAACTGGCCCGGTCCACAATGGACATTAAGGTAAATGGTCACGAAACAACCTGCCTTTTTGACTCTGGGAGCACGGAGAGCTTCATCCACCCCGACACGGTGCGGCGTTGCTCTCTCCCAGTCCTGCCTGCGCACCAGCAGATTTCTATGGCCTCCGAGTCCCAGTCGGCGGACATTGGCGGCTACTGCGTGGTGACACTCTTAGTAGATGGGAATGTGTACGATAATTTTAAACTTCTGGTTCTGCCCCACCTCTGCGCTGCCGTTCTACTGGGGTTAGATTTTCAGTGCCACCTTAAAAGTGTTACGATGGCGTACGGTGGACCCCTCCCCCCACTCACAGTCCGCAGCCAGCAGCTTCCAAATTGCCCGCCGCGCACCAGGTGCAACCTCTCCACACTCAGAGTCACCCCCCCCCCCACTGTTTGCTAACCTCACCCCCGACTGTAAGCCCATCGCCACAAAGAGCAGGTGATACAGTGCCGGGGACAGGGTTTTCATTAAAACCGAAGTGGAGCGGCTCCTGAAGGAGGGGATTATTGAGGGCAGCACCAGCCCCTGGCGAGCCCAGGTTGTGGTCGTTAAGACCGGCGAGAAGCAGCGCCTGGTCATCGACTACAGCCAGACAATAAATCGCTACACCCTGCTGGACGCTTACCCACTCCCCCGCATAGCTGATATGGTCAACCAGATCGCGCAGTACCGCGTCTTCTCGACCATTGACCTGAAATCAGCGTACCACCAGCTCCCTATCTGCCCTGAGGACCGCCAGTATACTGCCTTTGAGGCAAATGGCCGCCTCTAACACTTCCTTAGGGTTCCCTTTGGCGTCACCAACGGGGTCTCCGTCTTCCAAAGGGAGATGGACCGGATGGTCGATCAAAATGCGTTGCAGGCCACTTTCCCATATCTGGACAATGTGACCATCTGTGGCCATGACTTGCAGGACCATGACGCAAACCTCGAAAAATTCCTCTGCATCGCCCAACTCCTGAACCTGACGTATAACAAGGAGAAGTGCATATTCCACACAACCCGCCTCGCCATCCTTGGCTGTGTTGTGGAACACGGAGTCATCGGTCCCGACCCCGACCGGATGCGTCCCCTTATGGAACTCCCACTGCCCCACTGCCTCAAGGTCCTGAAGAGGTGCCTAGGGTTTTTCTCCTATTACGCCCAGTGGGTCCCCTACTATGCGGACAAGGCCCGCCCGCTGATCAAGTCCACCTCTTTTCCCTTGACGGCAGAGGCCCGCTTAGCCTTCCACCGTATCAAGGAAGACATTGCCAAAGCCACCATGCACGCAGTGGACGAATCCATCCCCTTCCAGGTGGAAAGCGACGCGCCTGACTTTGCCCTGGCCACTATCCTTAATCAGGCGGGGAGACCCGTGGCCTTCTTTTCACAAACCCTCCAGGGCCCGGAGACCAGACACTCCGCTGTTGAGAAGGAGGCCCAGGCTATTGTGGAGGCTGTGCGTCATTGGAGGCACTACCTGGCCGGAAAACGATTTACCCTGCTCACTGACCAGCGTTCAGTTGCTTTTATGTTCAACAACAAGCAGAGGGGCAAAATCAAAAATGACAAGATCTTGAGGTGGAGAATCGAACTTTCCACCTACAATTACGAGATCTTGTACCAGCCCGGGAAGCTCAATGAACCCCCGGATGCTCTATCGCGTGGCACCTGTGCCAGAGCGCAGATCGATAGACTGCGGGCCCTCCACAATGACCTCTGCCACCCGGGGGTCACCAGGTTCTTCCACTTCATCAAGGCCCGCAACCTGCCTTACTCCATTGAGGAGGTCAGGACCATGACCAGGAACTGCCAAGTCTGCACTGAGTGCAAACCGCACTTTTATAGACCAGACAGGGCTCACCTGATAAAAGCCACTCGCCCCTTCAAGCGCCTGAGCGTTGATTTTAAAGGGCCTCTCCCTTCCTCCGACCGCAATGTGTACTTCCTCAACATTATTGATGAGTACTCCCGTTTCCCGTTCGCCATCCCCTGCCCGGACATGACCAGTGCCACGGTCATTAAATGTCTGAACGACCTCTTCACCCTGTTCGGTTTCCCCAGCTATATCCATAGCGACCGGGGCCCATCGTTTATGAGCGACGAACTCCGCCAGTACCTGCTCGCTAGGGGTATTGCCACAAGCAGGACCACCAGTTACAACCCCCGGGGGAACGGACAGGTGGAAAGAGAGAATGCGACAGTTTGGAAGGCCGCCCTGCTAGCCTTAAAGTCTAGGGGCCTTCCGACCTCCCGCTGGCAGGATGTGCTCCCCGATGTGCTCCACTCTATTCGGTCACTGCTCTGCACTGCCACTAACGCCACCCCTCATGAGAAAATGTTTGTCTTCCCAAGGAAGTCCACATCGGGGACATCGCTACCGCCATGGCTGATGTCCCCAGGGCCGGTCCCACTGAGAAGACACGTGAGGACCCATAAAACGGACCCCCTGGTCGAGAGGGTCGACCTCCTCCACGCCAACCCCCAGTATGCTTACATTGCGTACCCGGACGGGCGGGAGGACACAGTCTCCATACGAGACCTCGCACCCTCGGGGGCCCCAGTAACCCACTACCCACTACCACCCCCCCCCCACGATCCAATATCCAACCCCAGCAGATGGCACGCCTGGGCCCCGCGACCCGCTCGACACCCACGAGGACTACACACCAGTGCCCCAGCCTACGCGGGACTCGACGCCGGAAGCTTCACTACCCCTGCCGTCGCCACGTCAATCACAGCGGCAGACAAGACCTCCGGAGCGACTCCAATACACAAACTTTTAATACACTTCACCCTGCCGGACTCATTTTTAAACAAGGGGTGAATGTGGTAAACCACTGTTATACCTGCCTGTGTGGGTGTTTGTATTCCACTGTGTACATGTCTGTACATGCCTCGGCTGACTCCTCCCATGAGTCCAGGTATAAAGGTGACTGCTCCACAGTCCCTCTGTATTCTGGACTGGTCGACCACTCGAGGCACACCTTCATTCTCTTGTTAATAAAAGCCTGTTAGTTACTCGCTTAACCTCAGTCTTTTGAGTAATTAATAGCGCATCAACAGTTTCATTCAACCCATCACAAGAATGGGGATTCATTCAAAAACCTATCACAATGAATGGGTGATTCATCCAAAACCCATCACAGTCAATGGAGACAGTTTGGATCCCTTTTGTTTAGCCCAGATGCATCCGGATTTGGGCGGGAAGATTTCGGCCCCAAATGGGGTATAAGATAGCTTCTCAAGAAGCCATCTCTCTCTCTCTCTGCAGCCTCGCCTCCGTGCCCTCTACAACTTGGGAGCCCGCCCAAGGGAGTGAAATACCAGCAGTTACTTTTAAACACTGGGGTATCTCTATCTTCAGGGTGGTGAAGAATCAAAGACCGCAAGGGCACGGGGCAGGCGTTCATTGGTGAGCATACATTTTCTGGCCCATTACAAGGCAACTTAGAATAGGTATAAGGGTGGGAATTAAGGGGAATCTTGTTAAACTGTAATTTTAGTCAATTTTCCCTCGTTGTGTCCGTTTTCTCCTCCCCTATTTAAGTAACAGTGTTGCACTAAGCAGAAAAGTGCTGTAGTGAACACTAAGTAGCTGTATTAAAAGTGCTGTATCTAAGTAACAGTGTTGTACTAAGAAGTAAAGTGCTGCATTTAAGTAACAGGCCTAGAAATTGGCCTGAGGCGCCCAAGCGGCGCAAAGTATGCCTGGGCGCTGGAACTTGCGCCGCGATCGCCGCATTAGCGATCGCCGCAAATTCAGTTGAAGTGCCCCTAGAGGGAGATGGGGCGCGGTTCGAGGTGCTCCACGTCACTCTTAGGGTGCTGAAAGTGAATTTCACAGCGCTACGTGCCACAGCGCCACACACTGCGGCACGGCACGCTGCGGTACTGCAGGCCTTCCTCCCACTGTTAAGGGGGAGGGGCCTGCAACAGCGCGAGCCCCGATCACGAGTGCCGGCAAAAGAGTCTGGCACCAAGGAGAAGTGCCGGGCTCTCGGGAAACAGCCGGCAATGCCGCAGGGGGGGGGACCAGGAGGCCGGGGACGGAGGCGCTGGCAGGCGGCCGCCGAAAAAGCAGCCGCCCCGCACCTCCACCTTAACTTGCGCCTCTGCCGGCACAGTAAGGCCCCGTGAACCGGGCGTGGGTAGCGAACGGCGCAACTGCGGCGTTCGCTACCAAATATCGCGAACGGGACGCGAATGGGGCGCTGCGCACACCGATGACGTCATCGGTGGCGGCGCAGCGCAAATGTCTAACCCACCATTAGCGCCCCTGCTGAATATCGCGGGAGGCGCAGCCAGTGGCGCTACAGCCACTGACTGCCTCTTTAGGCGCTAAGAGGTGGCGCTACTCACCCAATTTCTCCCCCACAGTGTTCTATTAAGTAAACGAGTGCTGTAGTAGACACTAACGTGTACTGTGAGAAGTAAAGTGCTGTATTTCAGCATAGGTGTGCTGTATTGTTTATTTTCAATTTGTTTCTTTTTGTTTCAATAAATACTGGTCTGCTTTGCAGCCAACCACGAGTCACGTTTTTTTTCTGTCTACATCGCTACCGAATAAGTCCGGCGGTCAGAACCAGGAATAGGGGAGCGCTTCGAAACCGCACGGGGGTCCCTGGAGCAGCTCAGAGGCTTCTGACTGGCCAGAGAAAATAACCCCAACCCCGTTGCTAATTCTTACAAAGGGGAAAGAAAAGATTCTGATCTATACGCTAAACTGTTCCTCTGTAAATAACTTTATATACAGAGCTCCCCTCCTTATCTCTAACTAAAATCTACCTGTCTTGCTATGAAGATTTCCAATTTGTCCAACCTAGCCTCGCACAAAGCACTGCTCGCAGCTTGCTTCTTTTTATAGCATTCGTCACCTTGCCGAGGCCTGTTAGAAATTTCATGACTGGCAACTCGTTCACAAATATAACAAGCTGAGCCATAACTGAGCCAGTTTGTAAACATTTGAAAGCGCATATTTGATTCTCTCTCAAGCCTCTTACTAGGGAGACAGCAATGACAAATTTGACAACATATTAATTGATATAGGCACTGCGGGTGTTTATTTTAAAAAATCCTATGTGTTGTACCCGATCTCCTCCCTGCTCTACTTCGCAATAGTAGCCATGAGATCTTTTACGTCCACCTGAGAGAGCAGACGGGGGCCTCGGTTTAAAGTCTCATCCGAAAGACGGCACCCCCGACAATGCAGTGCTCCCTCAGCACTGCACTGGGAGTGTCAGCCTAGATTTTTGTGCTCGAGCCTCTGGAGTGGGACTTGAACCCACAACCTTCTGACTCAGAGGCAAGAGCGCACTGGGAGTGTCAGCCTGGATTTATGCTCTCACGCAAGCAATACATGGGGAAACAATTCTAAAATAAACTCAAAACAGTGCTCCAAGGGCTCTTTCAATCCTCTTCATTAAACACCACTGTCCATGCCAGTCCTGGGTGCCCAATCTATACGGGCAGGAAGATAGTGAGTGCTGAATGGACATAAATGCCAGCAAATTGTTTAAATTAGGTCATCAGGGCCTAATTCTAATATAACAAACTGCAAGCTTGCAGTCACTTCTGGGATCAGTACAAAAAGCCGACCACAAAATTGGATGAAACACTAAATGGGCAGAAATCCATTGCAACAGATCTCTGAACATTTTCCCAGTGGCTTATGCCCATTTATTGGTTGAGCCCCCCCACCCCACCCCCCACTGTAAAATCTACACTACTATGTAGTAGAACTTTGCAGTGCTCACTTGGGATATTGACCTTCCCCCCTCTAAGACCCCGTCGGCTGCCACTTATTTGCACGCAAGTAATCCTCGAGTGATGATCGGTTTCATTATTTTGCCAGTTACTGATGTAAGACTAATAGGTCTGCCCCAAAAAGAAAGAACTTGCATTGACATAGCGCATTTCACAAGCTCAGGAAATGGTGTGGGCAGACAGCCAACATCACCAAAACAGATTGCCGCATCGCCGTTTGTGAGATCTTGCTGTGCTGAAAATTGGCTGCTGCGTTTGCTACATTGCAACAGTGACGACACTTCAAAGTGACTTCGTCGGCTGCGAAGAGCTTTGGGACGTCCTGAGGTCGCGAATGGCGCTGTAGAAATGCCAATCCTTCCTTTCTTCATTAACCCTTCATTTCCCAGGACTTTCCGGCTCATTTATTTAATATTCGGGTTGTCTGACACCATTACACAGTGATAGTCGGGCAAACGGACAGGAGCATCTCATCATCCTGCAAGGGAGGCAGGGAAATACCATCATTAAAGTAATTATTAATACGAGAAGCAGGGCACTGCTGCTGGCTCGACACCATCTGTACCTAATTTGCATTGTGCTGGCTGTTTCACCAGCTACCCGCCTACAGTGTGCTGCGGTTATGAACGAAATTCACATCTACTGTAATGCCATTTCAGTGAATATCAGATAAGATCCCATTACTGAGGCAGGATGAAACTGATCCATTGCAATAAGCGATGTTATTAGTCTTTCCCCACCATTGTACCCAGATGGACGGAGATAAGAAGAAAATGTTCAGTCACGGAGTGACTTGTTTCATTGACCACGAACATCTCAGTGTCACACGATGTCCTGTAGAATCACTAATAATTTACTTCTCCTACCAACTTAGAATTAACAAGAATACAATAGCAAAATACTGTGGATGCTGGAAATCTGAAATGACAACAGAAAATGCTGGAGACACTCAGCAGGTCGGGCAGCATCCATGGAGAGAGAAACAGAGTCGACGTTTCAGGTCGATGACCCTTCGTCAGAACTGGGAAAAAGTCGGAGATGGATCAGGTTTTAAGCAGGTACAGCGGCAGGGAAAGGGGGGAAGGGGAGGAAGGAACTAAAGGCACAGTCTGTGCTTGGATTGAACTCAGGAGAGGAAAAATGTTGCAAATGGGGATGGCAGAATCATCAACAGCGGCCGCCTGAAAAAATAGGGGGCAGGAGTTATAGTCTGAAATTGTTGAACTCGATATTGAGTCCAGAAGGCTGTAAAGTGCCTAATCGGAAGATGAGGTGCTGTTCCTCGAGCTTACGTTGAGCTTCATTGGAACAGTGTAAGAGGCCGAGGACAGTGAGATCAGAGTGGGAGTGGAGCGGAGAATTAAAGTGACAGGCGACCAGAAGCTCGGGGTCACCCTTACGGACTGAACGGACGTGTTCCGCAAAGCGGTCGCCCAATCTACGTTTGGTCTCCCCAATGTAGCGGAGACCGCATCGTGAGCAGCGAATACAGTATACTAGATTGGAAGAAGTACAAGTAAATCGCTGTTTCACCTGGAAGGGGTGAATTAACAAGATCCTGGGCTCCCCTACTACAACAGCAACAACTTGCATTCGTATAGCGCCCTGCGCATAATAAAACGTCCTGGGCCGCTTCACGGGAGTGTGATTAGACAAGAAGCATTGACACTAAGCCAAAGAAGGATTCATTAGGACAGCTTGCTCAAAGAGGTAGGTTTTAAGGAGCGTCTTAAAGGAGGAGAGAGAGGTAGAGAGGGGGAGAGGGTTAGGGAGGGAATTCCAGAGCTTAGGGCCCAGGCAGCTGAAGGCACGGCCGCCAATGGCGGAGCGAAGGAAATTGGGGGTGCGCAAGAGGCCAGAATTGGAGGAACACACAGTTCTCGGAGGGTTGTAGGGCTGAAGTAGGTTACAGAGATAGGGAGGGGCGAGATCATGGAGGGATTTGAATATGAGGATGAGAATTTTAAAATCAAGGTGCTGGTGGTCCGGGAGCCAATGTTGGTCAGCGAGTACAGGGGTGATGGGTGAACGGGATTTGGTACAGGTTAGGATACGGGCAGCAGATAAATGCACTGTCTGGTGTGATGCTGAACTATATTGACCAGGAAAGTCCCAGGTTCTATCTCTCTCTGACCCCCACATGTGATCGAAACCATTCCAGGAGATCACATGGACTAAGTGTTACCTATATAGACACTTACCTCCTATATTTGCTTTTATTCGTTCATGGGATGTGGGCATCGCTGGCAAGGCCAGCATTTATTGCCCATCCCTAGTTGCCCTTGAGAAGGTGGTGGTGAGCCGCCTTCTTGAACCGCTGCAGTCCGTGCGGTGAAGGTGCTCCCACAGTGCTGTTAGGGAGTTCCAGGATTTTGACCCAGCGACGATGAAGGAATGGCCGATATATTTCCAAGTCAGGATGGTGTGTAACTTGGAGGGGAACTTGCAGGTGATGGTGTTCCCATGGTGTTCCTATTTGATGCAATCTCTGACCCAGTCAGGAACCGGTCCAACTCCTTCTTGAAGGTGTGCAGTGAGTCAGCACCCATCACATCAGCGGGCAATGTATTCCACAGGCATTATCACTGGATTATCCATTGAGAATGCATCACTACTGAGCCTGATTCTGTCTTGATCCATTCTCCACACATGTTTCTGCACTGTAAAATTCTATGTAAAGAAAAGTCCACTTTCTAGGCGTTTCGACGCTGAGCCCATCCCCCATTGTTGTCCTAACTAAAGTCAGCTAATTGAGAACAGACCAGCAGCAGCAAGAAAGCATGCATTTCCCCATCATGCACGCTAACATCCTTCGCCATGATGAGCAGAAAAGTGCACAGATGTTCAGTTCAAACTCCTCTGAGGGCTCAGTGGGTTTATCCTTTGAGTAGATCAGCCGTAATGACCTGGAAATTCTCAGGTTCAATCATTGATCCTGGGATCGTTGTAAGGGAATTGCAATTGGGCTCAGTACGCCTGGGTCAAGGAGAGGAAAATAATGAGGTATTAGTGCCTCTTGCCCACCGCTGCAACCTCCTCCCTAAGTACCAGTATGCGTCCCCGACACTTCTGACTCTTGCCTCCTTTGGCTGACCCACTCCATTTCCAATGGCAAAGCCTTCAGCCGTCTCAAGCCCACGCTCCTAGTGCAGTGCTGAGGGAGTGCTGCACTGTCGGAGGTGCCGTCTTTCGGGTGAGACATTAAACTGAGGTCCCGTCTGCTCTCTCAGGTGGACGGAAAAGATCCCATGGCACTATTTCGAAGAAGAGCAGGGGAGTTCTCCCCAATGTCCTGGCCAATATTTATCCCTTAATCAACATCACTAAAACAGATTATCTGGTCATTATCATATTGCTGTTTGTGGGGCCTGGCTGTGTATAAATTGGCTGCCGCGTTTCCTACATTACAAGAGTGACTATATTTCAAAAGGACGTCATTGGTTGGGACATCCTGGGGTCATGAAAGGCGCTATATAAATGCAAGTCCTTACTTTCTTTTTCCATAGTCATTCAATGGTCAATGTGGTGCCAGCACATGTGACAAAGTGTGTGATTCGAATGCTGGACACCACCGGGGTTACTGTTGTTGCAATTACTGTTGTGGAATCACAGAACGATTTTACAATTGATTGGCCTCCCGTGACTTCTGACGTAATGACACAATGTGCAGGAGTAAACAGAGAATAATCTCATGGCATAGCGAGTGTGTGAACGCGCAGGAGAGTAATATCTTCTCAAAACTGGGAAAGGTTTATTTATTGATACGTACACACTGTGGTAATGTCTAAGGTCACAGAAAAGTCAAAGTAATTATGAAATGGTTCAATGAATCTTCAAAGGTACCATTGGACCCAAGTGCGCAGGAACAATCACTGACCTCGAATAGCAAACAGGGCACAGCACCAGGAACATTCTGTGTTACACAAGTATGTGGAGCTGAACTGCTAGGTTGTTATTTAACTGAGGACGCCAATACTCACAAGAATGGAACCCCCAAAGAGGCTGTGGATGCTGAGGGGCAATTGGAGACTTCAAGAAGGAGCTCGATAGACTTTTATTGGGTAAGGGTAGCAAGGGATCTGGAGCAAAGGCAGGAAAATGCAGTTCAGCTGCAGATTAGCCATGACCTAGTTAGAAACATAGAAACATAGAAACATAGAAGATAGGAGCAGGAGCAGGCCATTCGGCCCCTGGAGCCTGCTCCGCCATTCAATACGATCATGGCTGATCATCCAAATTCAGTACCCGGTCCCTGCTTTCTCCCCATACCCCTTGATCCCTTTAGCCTTAAGAAATATATCCAACTCCTTCTTGAATATATTTAATGTATTGGCCTCTACTGCCTTCTGTGGTAGAGAATTCCACAGGTTTACCACTCTCTGGGTGAAGAAATTCCTCCTCAATTCTGTCCTAAGTAGCCCACCCCTTATCCTTAGACTGTGACCCCTGGTTCTGGACTCCCCGGCCATCGGGAACATCCTTCCTGCATCTAGTCTGTCCAATCCTGTCAGAATTTTATAAGTTTCAATGAGATTGTGATGAAATATTCCATTCATCACTGCCTGTGACTGTGGTCGGTTTCAGTGTCATTTCCCTTCCCCCAGTCCTCATTGTATTGTTTATTGGAATGTGCTGGAATGTGCTGTGTGTGTAGGGCTCCGCCCATACCTGGCCCCTTTTGTAAGCTAGCTCAGTCTGGCCTCAGTCTCCAGAAGGAATATACCTCTCTCTCTTACGTGTTACTTTCTAAGTTAATAAAAGCCTTGTTTTTGTTTCGCTAACATCGAGTCTCGGAATTATTGAGGCACATCAGAGATCCCCTCTCATTCTTCTAAACTCCAGAGAGTACAAGCCCAATCATCCCAATCTCTCCTCATACGTCATTCCTGCCATCCCAGGTATCAGCCTGGTGAATCTTCGCTGAACTCCTTCCATGGCAAGAACATTCTTCCTCAGATAAGGTGACCAAAACTGCACACAATACTCAAGATGTGGTCTCACCAAGGCCCTGTACAACTGCAGCAAGACATCCTTGTTCCTGTACTCAAACCCTCTCGCTACAAAGGCCAACATACCATTTGCCTTCTTAACCGCTTGCTGCACCTGCATGCTTACCTTCAGCGACTGGTGCACAAGGACACCCAGGTCTCGTTGCACTTCCCCTTCTCCCAATCTATTGCCATTCAGATAATAATCTGCCTTCCTGTTTTTGCCACCAAAGTGGATAACCTCACATTTATCCACGTTATATTGCAGCTGTCATGCTTCTGCCCAATCACCCAACCTGTCCAAATCATCCTAGTTGAATGGCAGAACATGCCCGAGGGGCTGAATGGCCTCCTCCTGCTCCCGTGTTCCTATGCAAGCGCTTTGGGTCGACCTGAGGTCAATGAAAGGCACTAAATCAACACAAGTTGTTGCTGTTATTCAATTTGCCTCCCAATGAGATCTGGCACTTTCGAGTCATAATGCTATTTCTCAGCTACAAATACTGCAAATATCCTAATTTAAACTCTTTTGTGTTCTCTCAGTAGCACATGTGCTGCAAGTTTATAAATGGAATATGTTGTGGGCAGTAATGAAAGGCAGACATTTCCACTTGCAAAGACGCTTTGTCACTCGTGAGTTATCATGCGAGCCTCGCTTGCAGGGATATTTATCACCCCTCAGCGCTGCCCATGGAATATCCTTGCTGTGTTATTCACACATTCTAGGCTCAGGGCGAGTGAGTCAGTTTTTGAAGCTGCTTTTTTTAGTTGATTCTCTTTTGACCGCTTTCTTTCGCTTCTTCTCCCCTCTTCTCCCCAGAGGAGATGACTGACAGTGAGGTGTTGTTCCACAGCCTTCTGGCAGCTGGTCCAACTGGGCATTCATCACAGTGTGAGACCCCGACAGTGCCAGCGGGCTGTTTTAACACAAAAAGGCATCGGGGGGGGGGGGGGAGGGGGTGCACGAGAGTCATGGGGCTGGATTTTGAAACTGGAGGCGTGTAGGAGGCGGGACTACAACTTTCAGGGTTGTAGTCCCGCCTCCATCGAGTTGTGGCCAACCCATGCGATTTTCACTTGATTGACCTTGTTGAGCCCGCTCAGCGGGCCCAGCTGGCCAATTAATGGCCACCCGGCAACAGGTGATGTCACAGATTGACATTTCATCTGTCAAGAGCTTTTGACAGATGAAATATCAGCGTTGACAGCTCTTTGAAGCTGTTAAACACTGACAATCTGTAAACGAAGTTAATTCCTTCCTCTCAGGTTGATTTAGAGATCTCTCCAGAACAGAAAGCTGAATGCTGCAACTTTTGACAGCTCGCGGCCATTCTGCTTTCTGTGCCGGTGAGATGAGGGACTCCCGAGACCTGAAGGAAGGAAGTCTGTAAAGGTAAGTAAAGATAATTAAACTTCTTTAAACACTTTACACACACCAAACACACTTACCTTTGCACTCATGCACCCATCACTCATCTCGAACCCTCCAAGCCCTTCAGCCCGACGGTCCGCCTCGCTAACTTGGCGTGGTTTGGAGCCGTCGGGAATCCCACACTGCAGCAATAAAAATAGGGATTAGGCTAAAAACAGCCTGCTAACAGGCAGTTAATTGGCAATAATCCCCTTCCCGCCTCGGGGAGGCAGGTCCCAGCACAGGTCGGGTATCCGGCTCCTTTGAAACTGGCATGGAGGCGGGTTGGGGGTGGGATGTGTTCGTGCCCCCTGATTTCGAGATTTTAACCCCCCCACACACCTCCAATCCCGCCTCCACGGCCCAATGAAAATCTTGCCCATGATGTCCCCAAGGGTCAAAGGCTAAACAAAAGTCCAAAAACAACCTGATCTAGTGAGAGTCAACTGCCGAATACATAGAAACATAGAAGATAGGAGCAGGAGTAGGCCATTCGGCCCCTCGAGCCTGCTCCGCCATTTAATGAGATCATGGCTGATCATCCAAATTCAGTACCCTGTCCCTGCCTTCTCCCCATATCCCTTGATCCCTTTAGCCTGAAGAAATATATCTAACTCCTTCTTGAATATATTTAATGAATAGGCCTCAACTGCCTTCTGTGGTAGAGAATTCCACAGGTTCACCACTCTCTGGGTGAAGAATACAGGCTCGCTCCCCCCCCCCACCCCACTTTACTCCCCTCTTCCTTACTCGAAGCTTCATAGATTCAGAATTTACAGCAGAGATGGAGGCTATTCAGCCCATCAAATCTGTGCCAGTGTTACACTTGCAGAATGGGCATATAATTGGCAAATGAATTTCAACACAGATAAGTGAGAGGTACAGGAAACTTTGGTTTATCCGGAGGTTGTATGTCCGGAAACCTCGATCTAACGGCAGAAATCAGCAGCCGTTTTGGTTAGGTTTTTTTTCTTCTCCTAGCATTTTTTTTAACAGTCAGGCTCTGGAAAGCGTCTCTGTAGCTTAGCAACAGCTTCAGAGACGCTTCCAAGGTACGGGCCGAGTGTTTACAAGCTGTTGCTAAGCAACAGTGTTTGTTGTCAGATACGGAGATGAAAACCTCCGTATCCTTCAACATTAGCGCTGGTCTATCCGGAAGTTTTGATAGATCGGCAGCAGCTCGGTCCCGTCAGTGCCGGATATCGCGAAGTTTCCTGTATTACATTTTGATAAGAAAAATAAGGAGGTCACATGTTGCTTGGAAAGTAAGAATCTAAATGGGGTAGAGGAGCAAAGGGATCTGGGAGCACGGCCATAACAAAAACACACCAAGCACTAGGGTTTATTTCTAGAGGGATAGAATTGAAAAGTACAGAAGCCATGCTAAACTTATATCGAACCTTGGTTAGACCACACTTGGAGTACTGCGTACAATTCTGGTCGTCATATTATAAAAGGGATATAGGCCGCAATCTTACCTCTGGAGACATGCTGGAGACGGGACTTCTGGTTTCCGGGTTTCAGTCCCGCCCCCAACGACATCTGACGAACCCACGCTATTTTCCCTTGATTGGCCGTGTTAAGCCCGCCCTGCGGGCTTAGCCAGCCAATTAAGGGAAAGCCGGCGACAGATGACGTCAGCGCATGACGCTTCATCTGTCGAAAAAATTTTGACAGATGAATTGTCAGTATTTGACAGCTTTGAGACTGCAAATCTCTGTTCTAAGGTGAGCCCTTGCACAGAAGGCTCACCAAGACCTCTCTCCTCAGCAGAAAGCAGATGGCTGCAGCATCTGAGAATGCAGCAGCCAATCTGTCATCTCTGGCATTGAGATGAGGCACCTCCGGATCCTCAAAGGTTGAAGCCTACAGAAAGAAACAAAGGTAAGGAAACTTTTTCCAACACTTTATACTCACCTCTCATACTTACCTGATCACACTTGCACCCATCAATCACCGCTACAATGGACATTTCAATCCCTCTCACCCCCACAGACCCACTGCTCGCCTCGCTGACCCTGGTGAGGTTCACAGCCATCAGGAAGCCCGCACTTGCAGGCGTAAAATGGGGAAAAGCCTCAAAACTGTCTGTTAACTACCTGTTAACAGGCAGTTAATTGGCTCTAGTCCCCTTCCTGCCTCGAGGAGATGGGTCCCTGCGCGAGTCGGGGACCCGCCTCCCGGGAAGAGGGTTCGGAGGTGGGTTGGAAGTGGGGTTGGGAATTTTTTTTTCCATTTTGCCAGCAGTCCCACCTCCTAACCCGCCTCCTCAGGGCTGGAAAAATCCAGCTATTAGAGGCACTGGAGAGGGTGCAGAGAAGATTTACAAGGATGATGCTAGGAATGCAATGGTTATACCTATCAGGAAAGGATGAGCAGGCTGTGTCTCTTTTCTCTTGAAAAGAGAAGGCTGAGGGGTAACCTAATAGAGGTCTTTAAAATTATGAAAGGTTTTGATATAGTGGATACAGAGAGAATGTTTCCACTTGTGGGGAAGAGCATAACTAGAGGCCATCAATATAAGATAGTCACCAAGAAATTCAACAGGGAATTCAGAAGAAACTTCTTTGCCAAAAGAGTGGTGAGAATGTGGAACTCGCTACCACAGGGAGTTTATTGAAGCGAATAGTATAGATGTATTTAAGGGGAAGCTAGATGAGCACATGTGGGAGAAGGGACTAGAGTTATGCTGATAGGGTTAGATGAGGAAAGACGGGAGGAGGCTCGAGTGGAGCATAAACACTAGCATGGACTGGTTGGGCCGAATGGCCTGTTTCTGTGCTGTATATCCTGTGTAATCCTATGTAGCTCTTCAGTTGGAGCTGCCTATTCTAATCTCATTTCCTTTAATATTTGTCTGTTTCAAACACTTGGCCATTTCCCTTTAAAATGATCTCTGCCTCAATGGTCAATTGTGGTAAAGCAAAAAACATTTTAAAAACATCTAACTTCCCCTTTGGTTGTTCTGGTGAGAATCAGCAGTGGGGAATCTCCCGATCAGTTGCCGTAACTATGGCAGTAATCTCGTTCACACGGTGTATCCGTGATTTCCGCCACAGTTACTGCGCCCAATCGGGCCAACAGCACGCAGTCAGGAATCATGGGCGCATTGAAGGTGGCTGAGGAGAGAATGGGCGGACTTCCATGTGCGACAGCAAATTGCCTGATAATGATCCAGTGTACAAGCCAGTCATGTCCAATCAATTTATATTGTTAGCATTGTGGACTCTATGGGGAAAAAATTCGGTTGCTTTGCGCCTCCCGTTGGGGCCCTAAGATGGGTGCGAAGCAACTAGCGCCCGGGCACCATGATGTTTGCGCCGCTCACGAAATTGACCAGACATTTTGTGGCAGCACTAAACACTACCACCACGATCTCCTGCGCCAGCAGATCATGACGTCAGTCGAGCATGCAACGCCCCGGTAGCGCCCCGGACTGGATATTGAGTGGCACCCCCTGCCTTACCGCCTGCCGCTAGCAACGACAGGTTGAGGGGAGCGTTTTGCAGTCGGAAAGGGACTGGGGGAGCGCTATTTAAAGGCGACCGCTTCCTATCTATTTTTGTCGGCGACATTTTTGCACCACCCATTCTGAGAGAGAGTTCTGGAGCGATTCAACGCTGTATGAAGGAGTTTTGGGTACTGAGCAGCACTTTGCAGGTTATTTTGATTTGCCCTTCCTTGCATCGATTATTAAGAGACTATGGGGGCTGCACTCTGAGCTCTATCCCTGGGCCTCTCCATTGTTCTTTCCAGCATAATTGATGTACAGGTCTCTCCAGGCCGAGATCCAAGGCTGCAATGAGCAGGGTGTGGATGGAGAGCAAGATCGACCCTCCCCTTTAAGAACTGGCCGGCGCCAGTGTGTCTGTGTTCCATTGCTGACTGACATCACCTGAGCTTCGCCAGCGCTCTGAGTTAGCGCCTCGCTCCTCGGCATTAGCGCCTTAAGAGAGGTGTGTAGCGCCTGATTTAGCGCTCCAATCACCTCCAGGGGCAATAGAAGCCAAGTTTGCAGTTGGAGGTGATAATTAGCGCCAGGCGCTAAACTTTGCGCCCGGCCGATAATTGCGCCCTTCAAAATGGGGCGATACCGAATTTCTCCCCCTACAACTTAGAGCAAGAGACAACAGTGAAATCTAGAGTGGAGGGAGCAGTGACAGCACAGAGAGCGGGGGAAGTTATGAGAGAGTGTGTGAAAGCAGGAAGGCATGGCCCCCTCAGCCCTATTTTCTATCTGACTCAGCCTACCGATGAAACCTAGCTAATGTTAGCTCCGCCCACCTGTCTGGTCTTCAAGATCAATGAGGAGAATGTAAAATAGCCCGGAATGAAAAGAGGCCAATCATAGAATCATAGAAATTTACAGCATAGAAGAAGGCCATTTCGGCCCATCGTGTCCGCGCGGGCCGACAAAGGGCGATCCAGCCTAATCCCACTTCCCAGCTCTCGGTCCGTAGCCCCGTAGGTTACGGCACTTCAAGTGCACATCCAAGCACATTTTAAATGTGTTGAGGGTCTCTGCCTCTACCACCCTTTCAGGCAGTGAGTTCCAGACCCCCGCCACCCTCTAGCACACAATGTCCAGAACGGCCCCAATGTGTCCCGCTCTGGGTGGATACTCAGGAAGTTACCTTTTTCGGAATCAAAGGGTATTTATTCCTACATTACAACAGTGGCCACACTTCAAAAAGTGGCTGTAAAGCGCTTTGGGACGTCCTGAGGTTGTGAAAGGCGCTATATAAATGCAAGTTCTTTCATTCTTTAAGCTGAGCTTTTCTTCAGGAGATGAAATTGATTGGGGTATGATCCATCATAGGGTAGGTTATGGTCTGTAGAAAGAATCACTTCTCTGGTTAGTTGCAGGTAGTCCCAATCCTGTTCCTGACATGATCTGATTGTCGAGAGTTGCCTGTTCAGATGATATCATACTAGGTCATTGTTTTTTGCAAGTGTGGCGACTATTTTCCATAATGTACAGTTCTCAGGCAGTCCCTCGGAACCGAGGCTGACTTGCTTCCACACTAAAAAAAGAGTTCTCAGGTGACTGATGAGGCCAATGCGAGACCTACAGTCTCTGTCACAGGTGGGGCAGACGGTGGTTGAAGGGGCGGGTGGGTGGGGTGCTTGGGTTGACGTGCGCTCCTTCCACTGTTTGTACAATAATGTATCTCATGGCAGTTCAGGGCGTAAATGGATCAATGCGCTACAGTACTTACATGTTTCATCTGCTCTATTTACTGCACGAGGAGCGTTACATGATCTTCAAGACACATCTGAAGAAGAACAGCTACCACATTTTCATAACCTCATGATGTACTCATAGGTCATTTTCACAGACTCTCACCCTAATGCCAGGACACCTCATTTCCTGTTGCTGACAGACTGAGAATTGTTCCACCTTTGAATATGCTGAAGTGCTTACATCGTTTTTTAAATACATTCTTGGGATGTGGGCGTCGCTGGCAAGGCCAGCATTTATCGCCCATCCCTAGTTGCCCCTTGAGAAGGTGGTGGCGGTGAGCCGCCACCTTGAACCGCTGCAGTCCCGTGCGGTGAAGGTGCTCCCACAGTGCTGCTAGGGAGGGAGTTCCAGGATTTTGACCCAGCGGCGATGAAGGAAAGGTGGGTATGTGTCCAAGTCGGGATGGTGTGTGCGACTTGGAGGGGAACTTGGAGGTGATGGTGTTCCCATGCATCTGCTGCCCTTGTCCTTCTGGATGGTGGAGGCCATGGATTTGGGAGGTGCTGTCAAAGTAGCCTTGGCGAGTTGCTGCAGTTCATCTTGTAGATGGTGCACACTGCAGCCACGGCACACCGGTGGCGGAGTGGGTGGATCTTTAGGCAGATGGCATCGCTTGAGCTGGACTTGTAGGTTTACAATAAAAGTGTAATTTTAACACTACGTCTTTTCTCTTTTTGGAAGTGCCAGCTTGGCTCAGTTGGTAGCACTCTTGTGTCTGAGTCAGAAGGTTGCGGGTTCAAATCCCGCTGCCAGACTTGAGGCCGTCACTTTCAGTGCAGTACTGAGGGAGTGCTGCATTATTGGAGATACCATCTGTCAGGTGAGAGGTTAAACCAAGACCTTATCTGCCTGCTCAAGTGGATGTGAAGATCCCATGGCACTATTTGAAGAAGAGAAGGGTCCCAACACCCCTTCCCCTTCGCCCGGGACCTTCCCGTGCAAGTGCAGGAGATGCAACACCTGCCCTTTTACCTCCTCCCTTCCCACGGTCCAGGGCCCCAAACACTCCTTCCAGGTGAAGCAGCGATTTACTTGTACTTCTTGCAATCTAGTATACTGTATTCGCTGCTCACGATGTGGTCTCCTCTACACTGGGGAGACCAAACGCAGATTGGGTGACCGCTTTGCGGAACACCTCCGTTCAGTCCGTAAGGGTGACCCCGAGCTTCCGGTCGCCTGTCATTTTAATTCACCGCCCCATTCCCACTCTGACCTCTCCATCCTCGGCCTCTTACACTGTTCCAAGGAACCTCAATGTAAGCTCAAGGAACAGCACCTCATCTTTCGATTAGGCACTTTACAGTCTTCTGGACTCAACATCGAGTTCAACAATTTCAGACCCAAACCTCGGCCCCTATCATTTTTTTTCTCTCTCTCACATGGCAGCTGTTGATCATAAGAACATAAGAACATAAGAAATAGGAGCAGGAGTAGGCCAATCGGCCCCTCGAGCCTGCTCCGCCATTCAATAAGATCATGGCTGATCTGATCCTAACCGCCAATCCACTATCACAGAACCATCTCCTGAATCTAACAGAATTAGACACACAAAATAGGAGCAGGATCAGGCTACACGGCCCCTGGGCCCGCTCTGCTACCCACAGGGCCATGACCGATCCGAACCTAGACTCATGTCCAAATTCCTGCCCGCTCCCCGTAACCCTTAATTCCCTTTACTTCTAGGAAACTGTCTATTTCTGTTTTAAATTTATGTAATGATGTAGCTTCTACAGCTTTTTGGGGCAGCATATTCTATGGACCTACCACCCTCTGAGTGAAGTAGTTCCTCCTCATCTCAGTTTTGAAAGAGCAGCCCCTTATTCTAAGACTATGCCCCCTAGTTCTAGTTTCACCCATCATCGGGAACATCTTCCCCGCATCCACCCGATCCAAACCCTTCACAATCTTATATGTTTCAATAAGATCGCCTCTCATTCTCCTGAACTCCAATGAGTAGAGTCCCAATCTACTCAACCTCTCCTCATATGTCCATCCCCTCATCCCCGGGATTAACCGAGTGAACCTTCTTTGTACTGACTCGAGAGCAAGTATGTCCTTTCTTAAGTATGGACACCAAAACTGTACGCAATATTCCAGGTGCGGTCTCACCAATACCTTGTACAACTGAAGCAATACCTCCCTATTTTTATATTTTATCCCCCTAGCAATGAAAGCCAACATTCCATTGGCCTTCTTAATCACTTGCTGCACCTGCATACTAACCTTTTGAGTTTCGTGCACCAGGACCCCCAGATCCCTTTGTACTTCAGTACTTTCCAGTTTCTTGCCATTAAGATAATAACTTGCTCTACGATTTTTCCTGCCAAAGTGCATAACCTCACACTTTCCAGTATTGTATTCCATCTGCCAAATCTCTGCCCACTTACTTAGCCTGTCTATGTCCCCTTGCAGGTTTTTTATGTCCTCCCCACTCACTACTTTCCCTCCCATCTTAGTATCATCTGCAAACTTTGATATGTTACACTCGGTCCCCTCCTCCAAATCATTAATATAGATTGTAAAGAGTTGGGGACCCAGCACTGACCCCTGCGGAACACCACTAGTTACTGATTGCCAGTCTGAGAATGAACCATTTATCCCAACTCTCTGCCTTCTGTTAGATAGCCAATCCTCTATCCATGCCAGAATATTACCCCCAATCCCGTGATTTTTTATCTTAAGCAATAATCTTTTGTGTGGCACCTTGTCAAATGCCTTTTGGAAGTCTAAATACACTACGTCCACTGGTTCCCCTTTATCCACCCTATATGTTACTTCCTCAAAGAACTCCAGCAAATTTGTCAAACATGACTTCCCCTTCATAAAACCATGCTGACTTTGTCCTATTAAATTATGATTATCCAAATGTCCTGTTACTGTCTCCTTAATAATGGACTCCAAAATTTTACCTACCACAGATGTTAGGCTAACTGGTCTATAGTTTCCAGCCTTCTGTCTACTGCCCTTTTTAAATAAGGGTGTTACATTAGCACCCTGCCATTGCCATTTACACTTCATCTAAAGTCTTTTGTTTCTTAACTTGTCTCATTACCATCTCCTTTTGCCTTGCACCATCATCTCCTTTGTCTCTTAGGAGTAAAAATTCAGTTGCTTTGCGCCTCCCGTTAGCACCTTAAGAGGGCGAGCCTCCCGCGGAATTCAGCAGGAGGTTAGCGACGGCGGTAACCGTTAGCACCCCACAGCGCTGCGCCGCCGGCGATGACACCATCACCGTGCGCAGCGCCCCGCTCGCGCCCCAGCCACGATCTTCTGTAGCGCTCCCAGACTTACCGCCGGACGCTATGTCCGACGGGGTCAGGGGGGCCTACCTGCGGAAGGGGTGGGGCGCTATTTAAAGGCGAGGTGCAGGGCGGCCATTTTTGTTGCTGGCCGCCTGCCAGCACCTACCTCCGCTGCCGTCCCCGGCCTCCTGACCCCCCCCCCCCCGCAGAGTGCCGGTGGCCCAGTTGGGCACGGCCCCTCCCCTTTAAGAATATCTTAATCCAGTAGCGCCCCACTTCCCTCTTGGGGCGTTACCACTCAATTTCGGCTGCAGGGGTGCTCATTTTTCCGGGCGGCGAAGTTAACGCCCCAAAGGGGGCGCGACTCAATTTTTCCCCCTTAATCTCTCCTGCCTGCTATCCTATCACAGACCTTCCCTTTTGTTCTTTCCTCCCCTCCCCCCCTTTCCCTGCCCCTACACTTGCTTAAAAACCTGTTCCATCTCCTACTTTTTCCAGTTCTGACAAAGGGTCATCGACCTGAAACGTTAACTCGGTTTCTCTCTCCACAGATGCTGCCTGACCTGCTGAGTATTTCCAGCATTTTCTGTTTTTATTTTTGAAGGGTGTTCTCTCGTTGTTCTGGCCAACATTGCTCCTTCAACTAACGCCATCAGAACTATATGGTCCAGTCATTGATTCACTTGCTGTTGGGACCTTGTGTGCCCGTGTTAACTGCCAGGTTTGCCTACATAAAGCAGTATTTTTAATGTAATCAATTGGTTGAAAAGCACTTTGGGAATGCCTGAAAACATGATAAGAAGAAAGAAAGACTTGCATTTATATAGCACCTTTCTCGACCACCGGACATCCCAAAGCGCTTTACAGCCAATGAAGTACTTTTGAAGTGGAGTCACTGTTGTAATGTAGGAAACGCGGCAGCCAATTTGCGCACAGCAAGCTCCCACGAATAGCAATGACGTAATGACCAGATAATCTGGTTTTTTTTTAAGTGATGTTGATTGAGGGATAAATATTGGCCCCAGGACACCGGGGATAACTCCCCTGCTCTTCTTCGAAATAGCGCCATGGGATCTTTTACATCCACGTGAGAGGGGCAGACGGGGCCTCGGTTTAACGTCTCATCTGAAAGACGGCACCTCCGACAGTGCAGCGTTCCCTCAGCACTGCACTGGGAGTGTCAGCCTGGATTTTTGTGCTCAAGTCCCTGGAGTGGGACAAGGAGCGATATTGTTGCAAGTTCATCCATTGGCTAAAAAAGTGACGTGCGATAGTTAGATGTTTTGGTGTTCCAATTACCCTGCAATGGAATGGTGAGTTCCAATGTGACTCACTTATGAGGAGAAGGTTTCCTCTGCTCAGCATTGGAGTGAAATTGTAAATTTGAGTATAAAGAACATGTTTATGACTTCCTACAAATAGCGCTCCAAGGAAATTTTTCCCCATGTCGAGGGGTTAGGTGTTCCATGTATCAGTTATTATTAATATATATAAACAATGTAGAATCATAGAATGGTTACAGCACAGAAGGAGGCCATTCGGCCCGTCGAGCCCGTGCCCGAGCCCGTGATCTAGACAAGGGAACTAGATGTAATATCTCCAAATTTGCAGATGACACAAAGCTGGGTGGGCGTGTGTGCTGTGAGGAGGATGCCAAGAAACTATAGGATGATTTGGACAGGTTGGGTGATTGGGCAGAAGCATGGCAGATGCAATATAACGTGGATAAATGCGAGGTTATCCACTTTGGTGTCAAAAACAGGAAGGCAGATTATTATCTGAATGGCAATAGATTGGGAGAAGGGGAAGTGCAACGAGACCTGGGTGTCCTTGTGCACCAGTCGCTGAAGGTAAGCATGCAGGTGCAGCAGGCGGTTAAGAAGGCAAATGGTATGTTGGCCTTCATAGCGAGAGGGTTTGAGTGCAGGAACAAGGATGTCTTGCTACAGTTGTACAGGGCCTTGGTGAGACCACACCTTGAGTGTTGTGTGCAGTTTTGGTCGCCTTATCTGAGGAAGGATATTCTTGCCATGGAAGGAGTTCAGCGAAGATTCACCAGGCTGATACCTGCGATGGCAGGAATGACATATGAGGAGAGATTGGGTCGATTGGGCTTGTACTCGCTGGAGTTTAGAAGAATGAGAGGGGATCTCATTGAAACTTACAAAATTCTGTCAGGACTGGACAGATTAGATGCAGGGAGGATGTTCCCGATGGTCGGGGAGTCCAGAACCAGGGGTCACAGTCTGAGGATAAGGGGTAGGCCTTTTAGGACAGAAATGAGGAGGAATTTCTTCACCCAGAGAGTGGTGAACCTGTGGAATTCTCTATCACAGAAGGCAGTCGAGGCCAATTCATTAAGTATATTCAAGAAGGAGTTGGATATATTTCTTAAGGCTAAAGGGATCAAGGGGTATAGGGAGAAAGCAGGTACCGGGTACTGAACTTGGATGATCAGCCATGATCGAATTGAATGGCAGAGCAGGCTCGAGGGGCCGAATGGCCTACTCCTGCTCCTATCTTCTATGTTTCTATGTTTCTATGTGAGTCACTCCAGTCTGTTCCGTCAGTCCCAGATATCCATTATTCGATGGGTCCGATAATATGACACCTGTAACACTGAGACACGTCAGGCATAAGCCACCCATATTATTGGGCACTGAGGCGTTCTGGGCACCTGTTGCACATAGTATGGTATGATGTGGTAGGGAAGGATCTGGGGAACTGAAGCCTTGAGCAACAAGCATGCACTAGGCTCTTTGAGATCTTGAAAGATTGTTAACGAAGTCCTAGCCCCATAAATTGCCCACAGCTCCTGAACAGCGCTGCAGTTGCCCTGTGCCTGCATGAAACGAAGGCTGGATGGTTGACCCCCAAAATCAACCTGCCTTGGCCTCGCCCAATATGGTAACACTGAGGGTGGTACAACTGGCCCCACTGCTTCCGGGTTCAGGGAAGGGGATAATGAAAAAACAGAAAGATTTGCATTTATATGGCGCCTTTCATGATCTCAGGACATCTCAAGGCACTTTACAGTCAATGAAGTGGAGTCACTGTTGTAATGTAGGAAACGCAGCAGTCATTTTGCGCACAGCAAGCTCCCACAAACAGCAATGCGATAATGACCAGATAATTTTTTTAGTGATGTTGGTTGAAGGATCATTATTGGCCCAGGTCACCGGGGAGAACTCCCCCCCTGCTCTTCTTTGAAACAGTGCCATGGGATCCACCTGAGTGAGCGGGCGGGGCATCAGTTTAACGAAAGGCAGCACCAACCTCTCACCCAAAAGATGGCACCTCCGACAGTGCAGCACTCCCTCACCGCACTGGAAGCGTCAGTCTAGATAGAATCAAGCCACGATTTGTGCTCCTGATCACTATCCAGTGACTCCTCGTGGAAAGTGCACATGGGCAGAACTTCCGGTGTGGACAGAATTGGGCTCGCCTATGACGCATTGCAGCGACAGTCACTGCCAATAGTCACTACCTAAACTTGCACACCAGGAATGACCGCTTGGGTAAGGTAGACAATGACTGCCTGAATTCCGTGGCACATTACAATAAAATGAGTCAGCATCTCCAGGGGAGGTAGGGGATGAAAGTGGGCGGGGGGGGGGGAAGCAGTTGGGGGGAGAAAACATATAAAAGTACCGAAATAACCAAGTTGGGGAGATGTTTTGAAAAAGATGTTTAACTGAACAATCTACCTTTAAAATCTGATTGTGAAAAAAGCTATTCCCGACCACAGCCATGATACATAAATGTCAACCTCTGTGTGAGTCAGAGTGGAGAACTGAGATTTCATCATCAGCTATCTGATGAAATGTGCGTGACTCATTGAGAAACTTGCTGAATCAATGGGTAACACAAAAAAACATTGCCTGGTTTCTGTATTATTGCATAGTCTCATTGGTCAGTGCCCTGACAGATGGCTGTGAATCAGGAATGAGTGTGCAGCAGGAATTATTTTAAGGGTTTCAATACCCATCGATGGAAGGCATGAGGTGTTGACTCTAAATTTATTTATTATGCGTGCGTGGCAAATCACTAAAGAAAAAAGCTGAACGAATAAGGCAAAGAGGGGATGAGGCAAAAGGAAAGATGAGGGAGGGTCAAAACTCTACAATCCAGAAAGAGGTTTTAAACCACCATTCTCACTGATGATGTGTTTTTCTTTTCGTACTTGGAGTTCAGAGATCCTGTGGTCAAGTGCATTTCAGTGGGCAGAAAAGATTTTGGAAAGTTACACACGCATTCAAAAATAAGAAAAAATTAATAGGGCAAAAAGTACTTGTTAATAAAGTGTTAGGCCTAGAAATTCACTATGGCCCCGCCAGCTGGCTAGCGCCCAAAAGTTAGCGCTGGGCGGGGAGCCATTTGCGATCGTCAGATATTCAGTTTTTGCGCCCCAATTCGGAAGCGGGCGCTATTCCAGGGTGTGCCCGCCTCCGCTTGGGGCGCTGAAACTGAATTTCAGCGCTCTTGGCGCCGCTGCGCCAGCCGCTGCGGAGCGGCAGGCTGCGGTACTGCAGGCCTTCTCCTTCTCTTAAGGGGGAGCTGCCTGCAATGGGGAGATCGCCGCTGGATATTGCCGGCAAATGAGCCCGGCACCACGGAGAAGTGCCGGGTTCACGGAAAGCAGCTGGCAATGCCGCGGGGGGGGTGGTGGAGGAGGCCGGGGAAGGAGGTGCGGGCAGGCGGCCGCCGAAAAAGCGGCCGGCCGCACCTCCACCTTAAAGCGCCCCACCAAGGCTACAGTACGGCCCCGTTTTCTGGTCGCTGTTTGTGGCCGCTGCGGAGGAGGCGGCTGCAACTAAATATGGGGATCGGGCCGGTTTCGGGGCGGAACCGGGGCACTGCGCACACCAATGACGTCATCGGTGCCGGCGCAGCGCTAACGGCTACCGCCGCCAATACCGCTGCGCTGAATATCAGCGCAAACTCCTTTTTGGCGCAGAAGCCCTCTTTAGGCGGTAACGGGCCGCAAAGCTGGCAGCGCCTTAATGAATTTCTAGGCCTTACTCTTTTAAGTCACTTAAAATGTATTTGCATGTATGGTGTATAATAATGTAAATGTTAATTGATAATGAATATAAAAATTACTAGCTCCAGGCAAACAGTTAACTATTATAGAGAGCCGAGAGAAATGCTGAGTCCTCCTAAAGTCAGAAATAAGAGATCATAATTAAAGGGGGACATCAGGTTGAGGTATATAAAACGGTACAGATACGGTAAACCGGGCAACAGCAACAAATTAAGCCAGAAAGTACGACCAGAGAACTTGGCCTAGATGAGAACATGTGAGAAGATAAGAATTAGGAGCCAGGAGTCGGCCATTCAGCCCCTCGAGCCTGCTCCGCCATTCAATAAGATCATGGCTGATCTTCGACCTCAACTCCACCTTCCCCACACTATCCCCGTATCCTTTGATTCCTTTAGTGCCCAACAGATATTAGGGCGCGCCCATTTTTGAGGTAACGGGGGGGGGGGTGTTGGGGGGCGTGCCTGGCGCATGGTTTATGCCCTGCTCCTGAACGGTGAGGCCCGAGGAGCCCCAATATTGGATTGAACCACCGAGGTACTCCAGGCAGCTGGTGAAGAGGTGAGCAAGGCCGGGTCGCTGCTAGCATCGTGGCGGGGCTGCTGTGGATCGGAGGAGGTCGGGCTGCAAGCAATTCGACTTTGCGTCTTAACACAAGCAATTGCTTGAAGTAAATCGCTGCCGTGCACACCTTGCCGTATAAAACCACTGAGCAGGGTTTCAAATTGAATCGTCATTTTCTGAATGTATCGCAACAGGCACAAAGATGAAAGGCACTGCATGATCTATTGATTTTTTGTCCACGAAAAACGGTGCATTTAATTGGATTACATTTCATAGAATTATAGAATGATACAGCACAGAAGGAGGCCATTCGGCCCATCGTGCCTGTGCCGGCTCTTTGAAAGAGTGATCCAATTAGTCCCGCTACCCACCCACCCCCCGCCATTTGTTCCGTATAGATGAGGGTCGGCAGGGATTATGAGCTGAGGCAAAGGATTTCCTGGATGTTCCTGCACGCATCCCGGGAGATCTCCACTCGAGGAGCCGTGTAGCAGGTGCTCAACTCCTGCTGCTATTTCGATAGCAAAATACTGCGGATGCTGGAAATCCGAAGTAACAACAGAAAACGCTGGAAAAACTCAGCAGGCCAGGCAGCATCCGTGGAGAGAGAAACAGAGTTAACGTTTCAGGTCGAAGACCCTTCGACAGAACTGAGAAACAAGCAGGAAGTGTTGCTGCTATTCCTTGTGTTCTTATGCCAGAATTTTTGGACGATTTGGTGTGGATATAGAGTCGAGATCAGCCGGCCCACGAGGTGAGCGTGTGAAGGAGGCTCACTGGGTGAGGTCCGGGCAGGCTGCTGGCACCCTTGCAACCACACACCAGCAGGACGGAATGTGCTGGGGAGAGGGGAGGAGTTGAGTGGAAGTAAATAACCAAACGATGAATGGGGAAAGGTAAATTCTGCCTGGCAAAATTTCAGCTTTTTTTTTTGAAAAACCTTTTGTCATAACACAACAAACAGTGTAAATAAATTGGCACAAAAACACAAATATCATTCCGCACTGTATCAAAAATTGATCACGCATTCTTCAAAGTTAAAAAAACCACTGGCATAAACATGAACATGTGCAACGTGCGAGTCTAAGCTGTTCGGACACCCCCTCCAAGCAACTTGTCACTTCCAGCGTCCAGGGTAACTCTCGTCCCCCCTCCTCAAGCCAAGGCAGGGTGCAAAGCAACCACATCAGAGCCCCAGAAGGCTTCCTCAGCTCTTGGCCCGCACGCCAAGATATAATTGGTTGCTTGCACAACAGCCTCCGTGACTAATTCTCCCTGCCGAGGGTGCCTCCACTAAATGCGGAGTTGTGCAATGCACACATGATAGTGTCAACACTTTGTCTCAAAATATGAACCTATAAGTGACCACACAGCACAGGTCATTCTGGGTCAGTGTGTTTGAAATCTAAGGTTGGCCAAGGCCATTTGCAGGCAGGGACAGGGACAATCGTGGTTTCTAGTGCTGTTGTTTACTTCGCTGATGATTAACTGAAAACCTTAATAACCAGAATAACTAATGACTCCTTGTCACATAACAGAAAAAAAAGGGGGGAGAAATTCAGTATCGCCCCATTTGGGGCGCAATTATCGGACGGGCGCAAAGATTAGCGCCTGGCGCTAATTATCGCCTCCGACTGCAAACTTGGCTTTTATCGCCCCTGGAGGTGATTGGAGCGCTAAATCAGGCGCTTCACACCCGTCTTAAGACACAAAGGCCAATGAGCGAGGCGCTAACTCACAGCACTGGCGAAGCTCATGTGATGTCAGTCAGCAATGGAACACAGACACACTGGTACCGTCCAATTCTTAAAGGGGAGTTCTGATGAATGGTCATCGACCTGAAACGTTAACTCTGTTTCTCTCTTCACAGATGCTGCTTGACCTGCTGAGTTTCTCCAGCATTTTCTGTTTTTATCTTAAAGGGGAGGGTTGATTTTGCTCTCCATCCACATCCTGCTCATTGCAGCCTTGAATCTCGGCCTGGAGAGACCTGTCCATCAAATCTGCTGGAAAGAACAACGGAGAGACCCAGGGAAAGAACTCAGAGTGCAGCCCCCACAGTCTCTTCTAAATCGATACAAGGAAGGGCAAATCAAAATGAACCTGCAAAGTGTTGCTCGGTACCCAAAACTCCTTCACACAGCGTTGAATCTCTCCAGAAGTCTCTCTCTCTCTCTCTCTCAGAATGCGTGGTGCAAAAATGTCACCAACAAAAAAAGGCAGGAAGTGGTCGCCTTTAAATAGCGCTCCCCCAGTCCCTTCCTGACTGCAAAACGCTCCCCTCAACCTGTCGTTGCTAGCGGCAGGCGTTAAGGCAGGGGGCGCCACTCAATTTCCAGTCCGGGGCGCTACCGGGGCATTGCGCATTCGACTGACGTCACGATCTGCTGGCACAGGAGATCATGGCGGTAGTGTTTAGCGCCACTGCAAAATGTCCGGTCAATTTTGCGAGAGGCACAGATATCGCCACGCCCGGGCGCTAGTTGGTTTGCACCCCACTTAGCGCCCTCTTAAGGCGCTAATGGGTGGCGCTACCAACTGAATTTTTCCCCCAAGGACTTTTAATTAGGAAGACAGGTCTCAGAGGATTGATGGCCCAAACGCACGCTCCCAGCCCCAACCCTCACCCATTTGGGTGTACATACTGGGGAATCGCCGGTGAAAACTGTAATGACCATAAAACAGCCCGCGACCTCTCGATTTCATATTTCCTCATGGGTGAATCGCTGCCCTGTGAGCGCATTCGGAAGACAGGCCTTTTGGGTATCCAGTTCATCTCTTGGAAAAATTTGGTCTGAAAACAAACTAGAGCACAAGGTTCTACCAGGCTTGCTCTACCAACGAACCAGCACGGGAACAATGGGCCGAATGGCCCCTTTCGGTGCTGCATCGTTCGAAGATTCCATGAAGGCCCGAAACCAAGATGGCCCCTGGGCAGGTGGCTCCATTGGGAGCTCCTTTTTTGCTCAGCAACTCTACGCTTCCATGGACATCCGCTGCCCAATCTTTGCCGTGCCTATGTAAGCTGAGTCTCTCTCGGTGTCCATTCGCGTGCTTACTCTGGCTGGGGACCAGCACCCATCACTTCTACTTCACCTGTCCTAACATCTCTTTATGTGGCTCGGTGTCAAAATTCTGTTCAATAATCGCTCCTGTGAAACGCCTTGGGACATTTTTAACTATGTTAAAGGCGCTGTATAAATGCAAGTAGTTGCTGTTGGAACCGGGGAATCAGGTGAGCGAATTGTCCACATACTGTACATTACGCTGAATGTTTTAATTAGCCTCTTCCCTTAGCATCAGAAAATCCTACTTTGCGATTTCAGCAACAGAGTTTGCAGAAAAATATATTTTGCAATGCAATGTGATTCTTGGAGTTGGGAGCTAGCAGGCATCCTGTCTCAGGACCCATGTTGCACCATGTCAACCCATCTCACAATCTCTGCAATCTGCCCAATTTCAGAGATTTTGTCGTTTTGCAATCAAAAGCATTATCTGGAGTAAAGTTCCCAAGGCCTCACGGAACCAGGAATTATTTCAATGGCTGTAAAGCGCTTTGGGGGGTGTTCTGAGGTCAAGAAAGGTGCTATATAAATGCAAGGTCTTTCTTTTCCTTCTGTGGACAAAGGCCAGTATTGAACAGAAAGAAAGACGTGCATACATAGCATTAACTCCACTGCTCGTCTTCAAACGTCCAACTGAGAGGGCAGACGGGGGGCCTTGGCTTAATGCATCATCCGAAAGACGGCACGGCAGCCTAGATTTTGGTGCTAAAGTCTCTGGAGTGGGGACTATGAACCCACAACCTTCTGACCCAGAGGCGAGAAGTGCTACCCACTGAGCCACGGCTGACCCCACTCGCTCGCGCCTAGTGCACAGGATTGCTCACTAGGAACGCACATTGGAGCCAGGCCAGGCACGCTCCCCATTTTCCTGAGGTCCATACCAGGAGTGTGCATTCATCAAATCAGCCTTGTCTCTTTTAAACCGTACTGTGAAATTTTGCACTGCGGGAGATGTAGTACTGCATTGCAAAAACAAACTTGCCAAGCCTGGTTGGGAGGGAGGCAGGGGGTGAGGATATGAATTCCACCCCCCACAAAATAAACACCCCCGACACGACGATACCATGTTCTTAGAGCAGCTTTTACAGGCTGTTCTGGGAGTTGAGAACTCCCCACTGAAGTGAGTGGGAGGGGGGCGGGGAGTCTGGGCTGCCTGATTTTTAGTGTCCTTGACAAGTCCCTTTATTTCTTTGAATTTGGTATATCCACAAAAAAATAACTTGGGAAGGAGGCAAACTTTCGAAACCTTTGTAAACCTCACCCACCCACCCCTTTTAGCTACTCCCGTGCAGCCCCAGAGAAGCATTCTTGCCATTTTCTCGAATGTTCCTTCTGTTGTCATCTCTCTCTAGCAGCAGCAGCAGCAGCTGAAGATTGCACAACATCGAAGTCCGATGAATAATCCTGAGAAGATTTAAAGCAAGTCACATCGCAACATGCAGACTGGGTGAATAATACTTTGCTTTTAGGGAGTGTACATATTGCAGAACACGTTAAATACTTGCGCAGTGTACACGGATGTAAGGTGGTAAGATCAACCTGTATTACACAAAGACATCGGTCTGCAATTAGAGTCCTTTGGAGGGTTTATGTGGTGTCTGAAAACCATTACAATAAGGCAATTGTTCTTCAAAAAAAAAGGAATCGTTTATTTCTTAATTCCTGTTCTGCTACTTAAGGAGCCTGAAGTGTTGAACTAACTCTGTGGAACTTCACAGTGGGGCAAGACATGCCTAGCCCCAGGCATCAAGGTGGCACAGTATGTCCAACGTGTTGGCAGCACCGGGGCCCTTTCTCACTGGGTATGGAGGCTTGGGGCCTTCCCTCTGCCCCAATATGCTGAGCGCAGTGAGTTGTGTGCGGAAAGCACCTAGGACACCAATAGCCTGTACACCCACTGTGCACAAGGCTCATTAATAAAAACCCTCTCCTCCCACCTCAAAACTATGGAAATTCAGGGACTTCCCCGTGAGTTTTGAAGCGGATTTCCCCCACAGGGGCTTGAGGGGAAACCTGTTTCGGAAAGGTTTCATTTCAATCTGGGGTGGTCCTCTCCTTGTCTTAGGGCCGCCCTTACTTTGCTCCTCAGCTTTGACAACATTAAAGATTCTCGATTTACCGGCACCTAAATAACCGGAAATCTCTCTTAACCAGCAAAATTCAGGAGTAGGTTCAGGTAAGTTTTACTTCATATTAGTGGCCGTTCCTGGATCTGTGGCTGTGTAATCGGGGTTCCTACACTTGTTGCTAAGCAACAGGGACGCTTGGTCTGTGGCTGAGGTTCTTGCACCTGTTGCTAAGCAACAGGGAAGCCTGGATTTGTTGCTGTGTACGGAGCTCTCGTACCTTTTAACTATGCCTCCCTGTAATCCGGACTTTTTGATAAACCGGCACCACTCCGGTCCCGTCAGTGCTGGATAAAAAAGAGTTTCCTGTACCATTCAAAGAAAGCCAGAGAATATTATTTCATATCATTCAATCCCAGGATGCTGGTAAGGTCGGCATTTATTGCCCATCCCTAGTTGCCCAACTCGGAGGCTTGCTGGACCAGTTCAGAGGGCAGTTAAGAGTCAAGTCCGTTGATGCGGGACTGGAATCACATATAGGCCCAGACCGGGTAAGAAGGGCAGGCTTCCTTCCCTAAGGGACATTAGTGAACCAGCTTCATGGTCACTTTTACTGACACCAGCTTTTTATTTCCAGATTATTTTAAAACTGAATTCAAATTCTGAAAGTGGCATTTGAACTCAATGTTTTCTAGATTGTTAGTCCAGCACTCTGGATTCCTGGTCCAGTAACATAACCATGAGAAGCAACAAGTTGAGAAAGAGATGAGAGCTCAGGTTTTTCACTGTCTGAAATGCCCGCTCAATTTATTGAGTAATTAGTTCGAGTGTTCATTTTTTACTGACATGACGATCTTTTTAAAGAGAAATTCTCTGTCATCATTTGATTTTTTTTTCATGATAAACCCTACCCAAGCAGTGGGTACTGGGCTCATTGTGTGAGAAACCACAAGTTTGTGGTTTACCGTGACACATCTTGGCAAGTGTTTCAGTAAGACTTTCCTCGCTGTTCAATTGCCGCTAGTGGTTCTCGGCAGCTTCCTATCCCTTTGCTCGGTTACCATGGCACTTCTGCTCATGTTGCGAATTCTGGGGCAAATGCTGTGATTGGGGATTTTCAATTTCTGTGCAAAGCCCACCTCCCGTAGTGAAATCACAAGGGCAACCTCACTGTGATGGGCTCAGATGAGGACAGATTGCATAGACTGGCCTTGTGTTCCCTTGAGTATAGAAAATTAAGGGGTGATCCAACTGAGGAGTTTAAGATGATTAAAGGATTTGATGGGCAGAGAGAAACTATCTCCTCTGGTGTGGTTGTGGGGGGGACGGAGGAAGTCCAGAACAAGGGGGCAGAACCTTAAAATAATAGCCAGGCTGTTCAGGGGTGATGTCAGGAAGCACTTCTTCACACAAAGGGTAGTGGGAATCTGGAACTCTCTCCCCCAAATTGCTGTTGAGGCTGGGGCGGTCAACTGAAATTTAGAAAACTGAGATTGATAGATTTTTGTTAGGCAAGGATAAGGGTTATGGAACCAAGGCGGGTAAATTGAGTTAAGGTACAGATCAACCTGTGATCTAATTGAATGGTGGAACAGGCTCGATGGGCTGAATGGTCTACTCCTGTTCCTATGTCCCTTCCTATGTTCCTAGATCGTAGAATGATACAGCACAGGAGAAGAACATTCGGCCCATTGTGTCTGTGCTGGCTCTTTGAAAGAGCTCTCCAATTAGTCCCAATCCCCGGCTCTTACCCCATAGATAGCCCTGCAAATTTCTCCTTTTCAAGTATTTATCCGATTTCCTTTAGAAAGTTACTATTGAATCTGCTTCCGCCATCCTTTCAGGCAGCACATTCCAGATCGTAACAACTCGTTGCGTTAAAACATTTCTCCCCCTCTCCCCCCTGGATTTTTTCCCAATTATCTTAAATCTGTGTCCTCTGGTTACCGACCCCCCTGGCAGTGGAAACAGTTTCTCCCTATCTACTCTATCAAAACCCCACGATAAACTTTTCAACTGGGTACCAATACGCTGAAACTTTAAGAGATAATGGGAGTGACTTTCCTCGGGGACTTCTCCTGCGCTCTAACCGTAACTTGGGCGCAGCTTGTTTACGCTCATAAGCAGGGTTTCCGCCAAACAATAGCAACAACTTGCATTTATATAGCGCCTTTGACATAGTAAAATATCCCAAGGCGCTTCACGGGAGCGATTATGAAACAAAAAAATTGACACCGAGCCACATAAGGAGATATTAGGGCAGGTAGGTCGGTTTTAAGGAGCGTCTTAAAGGAGGAGAGAGAGGTAGAGAGGCAGAGAGGTTTAGGGAGGGAATTCCAGAACTTAGGACCCAGGCAGCTGAAGGCGCGGCCGCCAATGGTGGAGCGATGAAAATCAGGGATGCGCAAAGGCTAGAATTGGAGGAGCGCAGAGATCTCGGAGGGTTGTAGGGCTGGAGGAGGTTACAGAGTTAGGGAGGGGCGAGGACCATGGAGGGATTTGAAAACAAGGATAAGAATTTTAAAATTGAGGCGTTGCTTAACCGGGAGCCAATGTAGGACAGCGAGCGCAGGGGTGGTGTATGAACGTGACTTGGTGCGAGTTAATGTATAGGCAGCAGAGTTTTGGATGAGCTAAAGTTTATGGAGGGTGGGAAATGGGACAGAAATCCTACAAACATCCACCAGAGTTATGGTAACACCAATAACACCACATTGGCACAGTCCGTTGGAGCTAGGGTAGCAAGCCTTGCCTGCCAGCTACACATAACGGGAAATCACCCACAACTCATAAACAGCCAACAGCCAGTAGTTTGCATTCCTAAAATATGCCCTACTGTGCCATGAACTGGTCTGACGTTAAGGCCTAATTCTCTGCTCATTAAGGTCCTGCGTATGCCATCAGGTGGAGGCACTGAGCGGTGGCCAAAACCCTGCCCCAGGGCGAGAGGGAGTACAGCAAGTACAAGTACAACAGCAGAGCTCAATTGGCAGCAACCTCTGCCCCAAACAAGGCCCCACGGATACTGGCCGGTATATCCGGGTCCTGCCGTTTTATTCCAGCCCTTCTGCATACTCCAGCAGATACGGGAGAGCAGGTCAAGAGTGTTTTTTTTTCTCTTCCCCTCATTACTTTGTCCAGGGTGCTGAGGCCAACTGAAGAGCCCGCGGGAAGGCTCCTCGAGTGAAGATGGGATGACCCAGCACTGACCGGCCAATCAGAGAGTCTCCTTAACAGACCTCCGCTTGCTTAGTCCTGACTTTTTTCACACGAAAATACTGCTGAGTGAGCAGCATCTTGCGAAATCTGTTCTTTTGCACAAGAGCTTCCGTGACCCTGGTCCAGATCTGTCGTACGGTGTGTCATCTCCCTTGTAACTTTCACCAGAAAGTGGTGAAATCCTTTGAGGCTGAAACTGAGGGATGTTGAGAAATCAAATGTAAGTCTGTATTTAGTAACTCAGCTTTGCTGTACGATATTGTGTAAAGTGGCCAATTGCCCAAGCAATGCTAAATCAGACTGTGGTTTATTGTAAATTAATTTGGCTTCCTCTCAAATGCTAATATGTCTATTACTGATCCTTATATAGCTCTATTTTTTTTGCACTTGCCCATTCTCCCTCAACTAACATCTATTGAATTCTCTACCACAGAAGGCATCAACAACAACTTGCATTTATACAGCGCCTTTAACATGGTAACACATCCCAAGGAGCTTCACAGGAGCGATTATCAAGCAAAGGAGGAGAGATTGGGTCGATTAGGCTTATACTCGCTGGAGTTTAGAAGAATGAGAGGGGATCTCATTGAAACTTATAAAATTCTAACAGGACTGGACAGACTGGATGCAGGAAGGATGTTCCTGATGGTCAGGGAATCCAGAACCAGGGGTCACAGTCTAAGGATAAGGGGTAAGCCATTTAGGACTGAGATGAGGAGGAATTTCTTCACCCAGAGAGTGGTGAACCTGTGGAATTCTCTACCACAGAAGACAGTAGAGGCCAATTCATTAAATATATTCAAGAAGGAGTTAGATATATTTCTTAAGGCTAAAGGGATCAAGGGATATGGGAGAAGGCAGGAACGGGGTACTGAATTTGGATGATCAGCCATGATCTCATTGAATGGCGGAGCAGGCTTGAGGGGCTGAATGGCCGACTCCTGCTCCTATCTTCTATGTTTCTATGTTTCTATCCCCAACATTTCATTTCCCTTTCACGTCCCCACTGCCGCCTCCCAATCCCACGCCAGCTGGCTCAGTTGGTAGCACTCCGATCTCTGAGTCAGAAGGTTGTGTGTTCAATCCCCACTCCAGGGACTTGAGCACAATAATCTAGGCTGACCCTCCCAGTGCAGTGCTGAGAGAGTGCTGCACTGTCAGAGGTGCCGCGTTTCGGGTGAGACGATAAACCGAGGCCCCCGTCTGCTCTCTCAGGTGGACGTAAAAGATCTTATGGCACTATTTCGAAGAAGAGCAGGGGAGTTCTCCCTGGTGTCCTGGCCAATATTCATCCCTCAATCAACACCACTAAAAAACAGATTATCTGGCCATTATCACATTGCTGTTTGTGGGAGCTTGCTGTGTCCAAATTGGCTGCCGCGTTTCCTACATTACAACAGTGATCACACTTTGAGGGGTTGAACAGCCTCCTCCTGTTCCTATGAGACTTGGCACTGAGATGGGAATTGGAGCTGTTAGGTCATGGCAAATAAGCAATTCAAGAGAACTGTGACAATTCAGCAGAATTTAATTTACATTTCTGCAAGTATCCAAATGAAGTGTTTCATTATTTTTTTCTTACATCACCTGCTCTCCTCGGTGATTGTAACTGGCTTTCTGGCTCAGTGTACACTTGCTTCATCCAATAACATCACTGCATAGGAATGTATGAACATGACCGTGATGTTGCTCATGTGTTTTGTGCAATACAGCTGCATCTGCACCAGCATGTTTAACTTGTGTCGGATGTGCCTGTTAAACCAAGTTTACAGAGCTCTAATCCCTTCCCTTGAACAGCAGACTTATCTTTACTCCCCTTTCTTTCGTGTGTTCATTTTACTGATGTCCTGACAAGAATTCAGCTACTAAGACTAGGGCTGAGCTACGTCTGCACTTTCTGCCAAGGATGTCATGGGTCGGAGAGAGAGTGGGGGATGTGAAATATTGCCCAATAGAGGCAGGACAGCAATGCAAATCCAACTTCAGTTCAATCTGCACCAGCTTCCCTCCAGTAATGCGCATAGGAGCAGGAGGAGGCCATTCAGCCCATCGAGCCTGCCATAGCCATTCAATTAGATCATGGCTGATCTGTATCTTAACTCCATCTCCCCGCCTTGGTTCCATAACCCTTACAGCAACAACAACAACTTGCATTTATATAGCGCCTTTAACGTAGTAAAACGTCCCCGGGCGCTTCACAGGAGCGATTATCAAACAAAATTTGACACCCAGCCGCATAAGGAGATATTAGGGCAGGTAATTAATTTAAATGTTTAAGTTTCTTTACAGTCCATTTGTTCGGCCGGGAGAGCGGGAGGCTCCGCTCGGCGATGCAGAGAGCCCTGTGGATGGTGAAGAATGTCAACCAGAGTCTGCTGGATCTGCACAAACTCTCCACTGGGAGCGCTGACCCTGATCTGTGTGAATTCCTGGAGACCCACTATCTGGATGAACAAGTGAAGATGATCAAGAAGCTTGGAGATCACATCACCAACTTGAAGAGACGGGGACCCCTGCCTTGCAGGGAATGATGGCTTGTAACTTTGTACAAAGAGCTGAGACCTGAGCTCTGTAATGTCATTAACTGTAAATAAAATGTTCAAATTTTAAATTTAAAAAAAGCTTGGTCAAAGAGGTAGGTTTTAAGGAGCGTCTGAAAGGAGGAGACAGAGAGGCAGAGTGGTTTAGGGAGGGAATAATGCCCTTACCTAACAAAAAACTATCAATCTCAGTTTTGAAATTTTCAATTGACCCCCCACAGTCTCAACAGCTTTTTTGGGGGGAGAGAGTTCCAAATTTCTACTACCCTTTTGTTGTGTCTCCTTGTGTTCTTATACTATAAATAATACAGACACTTTTAGCTCATTTTAGTTACTGCTTTTACTAGCTGTATTCTTGCCTTGTTTCTGTGTTGCCGCATGGTGCGGAGTGATACCAGTGGGACCAGTGATCGGGACCAGTGGGAGCAGCGAGGAGGAGCTCGGCAGGAAATCCGGCGACCAGCGAGGCCCGAGACCAGTCGGGAGCAGTGTGAGACCGGTATAAAAACCGGAGAGAGGCGAGGCGTACCAACTCAGCAGCGGGGAGTGAGCTGGTGCAGTCGGGAGAGCAGGAGGCCAGTAACTGGTGAGTTTAAAAGCTCACCTTTCGCGGGCTTTTTCTTTCACAGCTGGTGCAGTCGGGAGAGCAGGAGGCCAGTAACTCTTATATAGGTGGAGCTGTTGCTAAACCCGAAACACTACAGTGTAGTGTCTCCCACCCTTCCACCTCCTCTAACCTTTTAGGGGTTAGGGGAAGTTGAAAAGGTAGGTTCAATTTATTTTATTTCAGGAGCCTAACCTCGGTGGAAAAGGTTCCAGGACAGGAGGCGGCAGTGAAAATACAACACCAGAAAACAGGTAGGTGACTGGTTGGTGAGTACTTTCACAAACTTATTCTAAGTAGAATTCAATAATTAAGCTAAATCGTAGTAAATAAAAGGGTATTGTAAGGGTTAAGTCATGGAAGGGCAGCTCAGACCCGTGTCATGCTCCTCCTGTGCCATGTGGGAAATCAGGGACACTGTCTCTGACAACTATGTGTGCAGGAAGTGTGTCCAGCTGCAGCTCCTAGCGGACCGCATGGCGGCGCTGGAGCTGCGAATGGACTCACTCTGGAGCATACGCGATGCTGAGGATGTTGTGGATAGCACATTCAGTGAGTTGGTCACACCGCAGGTAAAGGCTAGCTCAGACAGTAAATGGGTGACCAAAAGGCAGGGTAAAGGCAGGAAGGTAGTGCAGGAGTCACCTGTAGTCATCTCCCTCCAAAACAGGTTTACCGTTTTGGGTACTGTTGGGGGAGATGACTTACCAGGGGAAGGCACCAGCAGCCAGGTTCAGGGCACCATGATTGGCTCTGCTGCACAGAAGGGAGGGAAAAAGAGGGATAGGGCTATAGTGATAGGGGATTCAATTGTAAGGGGGATAGATAGGAGTTTCTGTGGCCGAGACCGAGACTCCAAGATGGTATGTTGCCTCCCTGGTGCAAGGGTCAAGGATGTCTCGGAGCGGGTGCAGAGCATTCTGAAGGGGGAGGGGGATCAGCCAGTTGTCGTGGTACATGTAGGTACCAACGATGTAGGTAAAAAGAGGGAGGAGGTCCTACAAGCTGAATTTAGGGAGTTAGGAGCTAAATTGAAAAGTAGGACTTCAAAGGTAGTAATCTCTGGATTGCTACCAGTGCCACGAGCTAATAAGATTAGAGAGAGTAAGATAGATAAGCTAAATACGTGGCTTGAGCAGTGGTGCAAGGGAGAGGGATTTAAATTCTTGAGGCATTGGAACCAGTTCTTGGGGAGGAGTGACCTGTACCAAGGGGACGGTCTACACCTGAACTGTGAGGGAGCCGATGTCCTCGGGGTAATATTTTCTAGGACGGTTCGGGAGGATTTAAACTAATTTGGCAGGGGGATGGGAACCTAGGTAGTGGAAAAGAGGGAAGTCATATGAAGTCAGAAATAGATGGTAGAAAGGTGAGAAGCAATAAGCAAAGGAGAGAAACACAAAGGGCCAAACTAATTCATAATGAGAGTGTGAAAAAAGCAAGCCTGAAGGCTTTGTATCTTAATGCTAGAAGCATTAGGAACAAGGTGGATGAATTAGTTGTGGAAATAGAGGTAAACAAGTATGATTTGATTGGGATTACAGAAACGTGGCTGCAGGGTGGGCAAGGCTGGGAACTTAACATCCAGGGATATACAATATTTAGGAAGGATCGGCAAAAAGGTAGGGGAGGTGGGGTAGCATTGCTGGTAAAGGAGGGGATTAATGCAATGGAAAGGAAGGATATTAACTCGGATGAAACGGAATCTGTATGGGTAGAAATGAGAAATAGCAAGGGGAGAAAAACGTTAGTGGGTGTGATATATAGGCCTCCAAATAGTAATATGGAGGTGAGGGAAGGCATAAAAAGGGAAATTAGAGAAGCGTGCGATAAGAGCACAGCTGTCATCATGGGTGACTTTAATTTACATATTGATTGGACTACCCAAATTAGTAAAAATTCTGAGGAGGAGGAATTCCTGGAATGTTTTCGGGACGGTTATCTGGACCAATATGTCGAGGAGCCGACTCGAGATCAGGCCATTTTAGACTGGGTATTGTGCAATGAGAAGGGACTTATCACCAATCTTCTTGTACGAGGCCCCTTGGGTCAGAGCGATCATAATATGATCGAGCTCTCAGTCGAGATGGAGAGTGAGGAAATTGAATCAGAGACTAAGGTCCAGAACTTAAATAAAGGGAATTACGAGGGTATGAGACGGGAATTGGGTAAGATTGATTGGGTGGTGTTTCTGGGGGGATTGACAGTGGATAGACAATGGCAAGCATTCAAAGATAGAATGGAAGAATTCCAGAACATGTTTATACCGGTTTGGCATAAAAATAAACCTAAAAAGGTGACTCAACCGTGGATAACGAGGGAAATTAGGGACAGCATAAAATCAAAAAAAAGGGCATATCAACTGGCAAAAAAAAGCACCAGACCGGAAGATTGGGGGCAGTACAGGATACAGCAGAAGAGGACAAAGGGATTAATCAGGAAGGGGAAAATAGAATACGAAAGTAAACTTGCAGCAAAAATAAAGACAGACTGCAAAAGCTTTTATCGGTATATCAGGAGGAAAAGACTGGTAAAATCCCAAGTCGGTCCCCTGCAGTCCGATTCGGGAGAATATATAATGGAGAATAAGGAAATGGCAGACCAATTAAACTCATACTTTGGTTCTGTATTCACAAAGGAGGACACAAATAACCTCCCAGGAATATCGGCAAACATAGGGACTAATGAGAGGGAGGAGCTGACAGAAATTAGTATCTCTAGGGATATGGTGTTGGGTAAGTTGAGGGGACTGAAGGCCGACAAATCCCCGGGGCCTGATAAACTACATCCTAGGGTACTTAAGGAGGTGGCCCTGGAGATAGCAGATGCTCTAAGGATCATCTTCCGGAACTCCATTGACTCGGGAACAGTACCCGTGGATTGGAGGGTAGCTAATGTTACCCCAATATTTAAAAAGGGGGGTAGAGAGAAAGCAGGGAATTATAGACCAGTAAGCCTTACATCGGTTGTGGGCAAAATGCTAGAGTCCATTATTAAGGATAAAATAGCGGAGCACTTGACAAATGGGGAAAGGATCGGACAGAGTCAACATGGATTTACAAAGGGTAAATCGTGTTTGACTAATCTGCTGGAATTTTTTGAGGAAGTAACTGGTAAAATAGATGGGGGAGAGCCAGTGGATGTGGTGTACCTTGACTTCCAGAAAGCCTTCGATAAGGTTCCACACAAAAGATTGTCATGCAAAATTAAGGCTCATGGGATTGGGGGCAAAGTATTAACGTGGATAGAGAACTGGCTGGCGGATAGAAAACAGAGAGTTGGAATAAACGGCTCGTTTTCAGAGTGGCAGGCAGTGACCAGCGGGGTGCCGCAAGGATCTGTCCTGGGACCCCAGCTGTTCACAATATATATAAATGATCTGGATCAGGGAATTGGATGCAATATTTCCAAATTCGCTGACGACACTAAACTAGGAGGAGGGGTGGGCTCTGATGAGGATGTCAGGAGGCTACAGTGCGATTTGGACAGGTTGGGGGAATGGGCGGATACGTGGCAGATGCACTATAATGTGGATAAATGCGAGGTTATCCACTTTGGGGGTAAAAACAGGAGGGTAGATTATTATCTAAATGGCAATAGATTGGGAGATGGGGAAGTGCAGAGGGACCTGGGTGTTCTTGTGCACCAGTCACTGAAGGAGAGCATGCAGGTGCAACAGGCGATTAAGAAGGCAAATGGTATGTTGGCCTTCATATCAAGGGGGTTCGAGTATAGGAATAGGGATACCTTACTACAGCTGTACAAGGTGCTGGTGAGACCGCATCTGGAGTATTGTGTACAGTTTTGGTCGCCCCATCTGCGGAAGGATGTTCTTGCCATGGAAAGAGTGCAACGGCGATTCACCAGGCTGATACCTGGAATGGCGGGAATGACCTACGAAGAGAGATTAAATAGTTTGGGCTTGTACTCACTGGAGTTTAGAAGATTGAGAGGGGATCTCATCGAAACATATAAAATTATGGCAGGCCTGGACAGGCTGAATTCAGAGAGAATGTTTCCAATGGCCAGGGAGCACAGAACCAGGGGCCACAGTCTAAAAATAGCGGGCAAATCATTTAAAACAGAGATGAGGAAGAATTTCTTCACTCAAAGAGTGGTGAGCCTGTGGAATTCCCTGCCACAGAGGGCTGTGAAGGCTAATTCAATAAATATTTTCAAGAGAGAATTGGATATATTTCTGAAGGCTAAGGGGATTAAGGGTTACGGAGAAAAGGCGGGGACGGGGTACTGAACTGGTAAGATCAGCTATGATCTCAGACGAGGATCAGCCATGATCTCATTGAATGGCGGAGCAGGCTCGAAGGGCCGAATGGCCTACTCCTGTTCCTATCTCTATGTTACTATGATACAAGATGTCCGACGCTGCACTGTGCACTGCCCGTGCACAGTGTGCCACATAGCAACATAACTACACCATACCAAAGTAGTTCCATTTAACAATGTGATACTATAACAATGTAACACCTTTGTGTGAAGAAGTTTCCTGACATCACCCTGAACGGCCTGGCTCTAATTTTAAGATTATGACCCACAATGAGCGTCTTGCAGGCTGTGCCCGTTTGTACCAGGTGTTGAGTGGGCCTAACCAGCGGCTCTTAAAGGAGCCACTCAAAAAAATCAGCCGTAGAAATGTTTAATTTTTATTTCTGTGGGGCCAGGAGGTGTGGTCCTATCATTACTCATTCCTATGATGTCATCCCAGCATTGTTCTGGGCTCTCCCACTGGAGGATATAGTTTCTCTCTATCTAACCTGTTAAATCCTTTCATTGTCTTAAACACCTCGGTTAAATGACCCCTTAATCATCTATACTCAAGGGAATCCAAGCCTAGGACAATCCACCAGCACTTAGGATTTGAGTTTCGTGATTGATTCGCCGAGTGCACCCTCACCACAAGCCAACTGTTTGATCATCACCTATAGTTTTATTAAACCACTGATCACAAAACTACCAAAACAATAATTGAGTGAATGAGACACTTTGACCTGAATCTATGTGAAACCAGTTGGAACTCAGGGCTTGATTTTGCCAATGGGGAGCTTTTGGAGGCGGGACTCCCACTTGTTGGGTTTTAGTCCCGCCTCCATCAAGTTCTGGCCAACCCATGTTATTTTCCTTTGATTGACCTTGTTAAGCCGGCCCAGCAGGCTCAGCAGGCCAATTAAGGAAAAGCTGGTTACAGAGAAGGTCAGCGTTTGATGTTTCGTCTGTCTTGACAGATGAATTGTCATCGTTTGACAGCCCTGTGAAGCTGACAACCACTGACATTCTACGTTGTTTGATGAGTCCTTGGGGTCGATTTTCCTGGAGCCGTCAGGCGGGGTTTCAGGCATGTGGGGGGGGGGGAAATCCCGAATTCGGGGGTCCCAACACCATCCTGCCCAAAACCCCACTCCACGCAAGTTTCAGAGGCGGCGGATACCCGCCCCCCACTGGGACCCGCCAACCCCAGGCGGGAAGGGATTAGTGCCAATTAACTGCCTGTTAACAGGTAGTTAACAGGCAGTTTTTAGCCTAATCCCTATTTTGAGGGGTGTCGTGTGGGATTCCCGACGACTCCAAACCACGCCAGGTTAGAGCGGGCGGACCGTCGAGTTGAAGGACTTGGAGGGGTCGCGATGTCAGTGTTCAGGTGAGTGATGGGTGCATGAGTGCAAAGATAAGTGTGTTTGGCGTGTCTAAAGTGTGTAAAGAACTTTTACTTACCTGTACTTACCTTAACAGCCTTTCTTCCTGTAGGCGTCAGGAGCGCATCACTCAGCCGGCACTTAAAGCTGAATGGCTGCGATCTGTCAAAAGTGACAGCCTTCAGCTTTGAGTGCTGCTGAGAGTTCTAACTGAGTCTGTGCAGAAGGACTCATGTTAGAACTCAGACTGTCAGTGTTTGGCAGCTTCAAACAGCTGTGAAACACTGATATTTCATCTGTCAAGAACTCTTGACAGATGAAATTGCAGTCTGTGACGTCACATGTTGCCGGGTGGCCCTTAATTGGCCTGCTGAGACCGCTGGGCGGGCTCAACAAGGTCAATCAAGGGAAAATCGCGCGGATTGGCCGGACGTCGATGTAGGCGGGTCTAAAACCCGAAAGTTGTAGTCCCGCCTTCTTCCCGACAGCTTCGAGAAAATCGACCCCCTTGTGTTCAAGACTCATCAAACCTCTTTCTTTAGCAGAAATTAGAAGGTTGTTGCATCGGAGAATGCAGCGGCCATCTGTCATCTCTGCCTGGAGATGTGAGACTCTCCGCATCCCCAACGATTGAAGCCTGCAGGAAGAAACAAAGGGAAGGAAACATTTTCTATCACTTTCCACCTACCTCACGTACTCACCTCTCCACACTTGCACCCATCACTTACCTTCACAGCGCACTTTTGCACCCCTCCAACCCCCCGCAGACCCACTGCTCGCCTCGGTGACCCTGGCGGGGTTCGCAGCCTTCGGGAAGCCTGCACTTGTGTGGGTCAAATGGGGACAATCCTCTTATCTGCCTGTTAACTACCTGTTAACCACCTGTTAACAGGCAGTTAAGTGGCTGTAATCCCCTTCCCGCCTCCTGGAGACGGGACCCGGCGCGGGTCGGCTACCCGCCTCCCGGGAAGATGACACGGAGGCGGGTTGGGGGCGGGTTGGGGGCGGGTTGGGGGGCGGGTTGGGGGCGGGTTGGGCTCCCGCCCCCGGATTCTGCCATTTTCCCGGCAGTCACGCCTCCAAACCCGCCTCCCCAGGGCCGGCAAGATCGTGCCCACAGCCTCAGAGCTGGACAGTTGAAGTCACAAAGTCAAGAGTTACAATCATATCAAATCAAATCAAAATCAACTTTTATTGTCATTGTTAGTGCACAAGTGCAGTACAACGAAATGTAGGCTTGCGGCTCCCGAGAGTGTACATTTGGATTAAGACATTTAAACATTCAACATACATTTGGCTTGTAGTATATTAACATAAATATAACCATAATAAAGTGCATTGGCAGATGTGCAGGCTTTAGGGTTTATTTGTGGAGTTCAGTAGGATGACAGCCCTGGGAAAGAAGCTGTTCCTAAATCTGGTCGTACGGGTGCGAATGCATCTGTAGCGTCTCCCAGATGGCAGGAGGGCAAACAGACTGTGGCTGGGGTGGGTAGGGTCTTTGATGATGGACCGTGACCTCCGTAGACAGCGTTTCTGGTATATGTGCTCTATGGTCGGTAGCCGGGTGCCGGTAATGCGTTGGGCAGTTTTGACTACCCGCTGCAGGGCTTTCCAGTCATAGTAGCTACAGCTGCCATACCAGACTGTGATACAGTTCGTCAGGATGCTCTCTATTGTGCAGCGGTAGAAGTTAGAGAGGATCAGGGGTGACAGGTTACATCCCTTCAGCCTCCTTAGGAAATATAGGCGCTGCTGGGCCTTCTTCACCAGAGAGGAGGTATTGAGGGACCAGGAGAGGTCTTCCGTGATCATAAGCTGATGGTTTGGACACAGTAACAGAAAACGCCGGCGCACTCGGCGAATCAGTCAATAACCGTGGGGGAAACGGACGAGTTAACATTTCAGGCCCTCTGTCTGAACTGCTGTCAGCCCTGGCTCATTGCTAGCAGTCTTGGCTCTGAGTCAGAAGGTCATGGGTTCAAGTTTCACTCCAGGAGTCTTCAGTGCATTATTCCAGGCTGACACTCCCAGTGCAGTGCTGAGGGAGTGCTGCACTGTCGGAGGTGTCGTCTTTTGGATGAGACATTAAACCGAGGTCACCGTCTGCCCTCTGAGGTGGACGTAAATGATCCCATGGCCACTATTTCAAAGAAGAGCAGGAGAGTCCTCCTGGTGTCCTGGCCAATATTAATCCCTCAGTCAACCACTAAAACAGTTTACCTGGTCATTATCACATTGCTGTTTGTGGGAGCTTGCTGTGCACAAATAGGCTGCCGCGTTTCCCACATTACAACAGAGGCTACACTTCAAAAATACTTCATTGGCTGTAAAGCGCTTTGGACCGTCCTGGGGTTGTGAAAGGCGCTATAGAAATGCAAGTCTTTCTTTCTTTTCAGGCTAGTTTGTCAAAACATGCAGCTTTTTATTTCAAGCAATTAAAGCCAATGAGGCTGAAAATGAGCAGTGGTGTCCCTGTGTCAGTGCACCCAGCAGCCTCCTCCAGTGCTGATGCCAGTGGACCTTTCAGGGTGAGGGTGCGCCCTCTAATTTTAATAGTCTGGGTGGACACTGACGCCACAGCTGCACACCTCAGAAACACCGTCCCCCGTCACCCCCCCCCCCACCACCACCACCTCCCCATGACGGACAGACCACCAGGTGTGGAGAGTGCGGTTGGCAGGGCCTCACACGACAGGTGAATCAAGTGTCCTCTCAGCCCCTTTTGGATGGGGATGGGGGTGCAAAAAGCTATTTATTTAATTGACTCCCCCTTGGGGGTCCAGGTCACACCCTAGCCCTGGATACCCAGTGGGCCCCACATCTGCCATTCAGTGGGCTGGTGCTCTGCCAACATGCCAGCTGTCAATTATCCACCCAGTGATTTGTAGAAAGAAAGAAAAAGAAAGAAAGACTTGCCTTTCTATAGCGCCTTTCATGACCACGGGACATCTCAAAGTGCTTTACATAGAAACATAGAAGATAGGAGCAGGAGTAGGCCATTCAGCCCCTCGAGCCTGTTCCGCCATTTAATGAGATCATGGCTGATCATCCAAACTCAGTACCCGGTCCCTGCTTTCTCCCCATATCACTTGATCCCCTTAGCCTTAAGAAATATATCTAACTCCTTCTTGAATATATTTAATGAATTGGCCTCAACTGCCTTGTGTGGTAGTGAATTCCACAGGTTCACCACTCTCTGGGTGAAGAAATTCCTCCTCATCTAAGTCCTAAATGGTTTACCCCTTATCCTTAGACTGTGACCCCTGGTTCTGGACTCACCCGCCATCGGGAACATCCTTCCTGCATCTAGTCTGTCTAGCCCTGTTAGAATTTTATAAGTTTCAATGAGATCCCCTCTCATTCTTCTAAACTCTAGCGAATATAAGCCTAATCGACCCAATCTGTCTTCATACGTCATTCCTGCCATCCCAGGTATCAGTCTGGTGAATCTTCGCTGCACTCCCTCCATGGCAAGAACATCCTTCCTCAGATAAGGTGACCAAAACTGCACACAATACTCAAGGTGTGGTCTCACCAAGGCCCTGTACAACTGCAGCAAGACAACCTTGCTCCTGTACTCGAATCCTCTCGCTATACAGCCAATGAAGTACTTTTGAAGTGTAGTCACTGTTGTAATTTAGGAAACGCAGCAACCAATTTGCACAGCAAGCTCCCACAAACAGCAATGTGATAATGATCAGATAATCTATTTTTGGTTATGTTGATTGAGGGATAAATATTGGCCGGGACACCGGGGAGAACTCCCCTGCTCCTCTTCGAATTAGTGCCGTGGGATCTTCTACGTCCACCTGAGAGAGCAGACGGGGCCTCGGTTTAACGTCTCATCCGAAAGACAGCACCATCCGACAGTGCAGCACTCCCTCAGCACTGCACTGGGAGTGTCAGGCTAGATTTATGTGCTCAAGTCCCTGGAGTGGGACTTGTAGGTTGGGTGTGGAGCTCTTTGCTGACAGCCCCTGGCCCTTGGCCCCTCCTACACCGATGGGCTTACTTGGAGAGTGTGAAGGCTCTGCCCTTTACTCCAATGGAAAGCCAGCGTGTCCCAATCCTGGCCTAATATGTACTTTCTGCCACACTCCTGCCAGAGTTACGGAGGGAGTGCGACAGAAGGACCATGGATTTTCGACCCAAACTGGTCAAGGTCGGTGTTTTTTGTTTTGTTTTCTCACTGTACACAGCTCATTGGATCAAACCCCTTCCCATTCTCTTCCGTTGTAAGCAAATCCAATGGGGCAAATCTTTTCCATGAAATGAACTACATCTCTTCCCATTCCTTCCCAACCTGGGATGGAAGTCCAATGCACCAAATACTTTCCTATTCACTCCATGTTATGGAACTGTTACCCATTAAGGGAGTCTGTTGCCCAATAAATCAAAAGGGGCAAGTGAAAAAAATACAAAAGGAATTGAATTGTCACCACTGCCCTCCATTCCTGTCACGTAACAAATGATATTTTTTATATCCACAGATATATTTTCACAGAAAACAGGTCACAAATACAAATTGTTTAAATGTGAAGCTTGTCTTAATTGTAATAATTATGACTGTCTCTCAGTCTTTTTAACGCAACTGCAATTTTTATTCAGCATCCATCGCGAAGGAGCTTCGGAACTAGAAGGAAGAAGTTTCTAGACTGTATGCACACCTGGAACGTGTAAGGCACACAGCTGCTTGGGCCCTAAGCTCTGGAATTCCCTCCCTAAACTTCTCCGCCTCTCCGCCTCTCTCTCCTCCTTTAAGACCCTCCTGTGAAGCGCCTTGGGACATTTTACTACATTAATTGTGCCCGTCTCCGCCCTTGCCTCCGCTCATCCGCTGCTGAAACCCTCACCCATGCCTTTGTTACCTCTAGACTTGACTATTCCAATGCACTCCTGGCTGGCTTCCCACGTTCTACCCTACGTAAACTTGAGGTCATCCAAAACTCGGCTGCCCGTGTCCTAACTCGCGCCAAGTCCCGTTCGCCCATCTCCCCTGTGCTCGCTGACCTACATTGGCTCCCGGTTAAGCGGCGCCTCGATTTCAAAATTCTCATCCTTGTCTTCAAATCCCTCCGTGGCCCTCGCCCCTCCCTATCTCTGTAATCTCCTTCAGCCCCACAACCCCCCCGAGATATCTGCGCTCCTCTAATTCTGCCCTCTTGAGCATCCCTGATTATAATCGCTCAACCATTGGTGGCCGTGCCTTCAGCGGCCTAGGCCCTAAGCTCTGGAATTCCCTCCCTAAACCTCTCCGCCTCTCTCTCCTCCTTTAAGATGCTTCTTAAAACCTACCTCTTTGACCAAGCTTTTGGTCACCTGCCCTAATTTCACCTTATGTGGCTCGGTGTCAAATTTTTTTGTCTTGTAACACTCCTGTGCAGCGCCTTGGGACATTTTACTACGTTAAAGGCGCTATATAAATACAAGTTGTTGTGGTTGATGTTGTAAAGTCTGTGGGTTGTGCAGTAAATAAATACACAGACTTTTGAAGTACAAACAAACAGGCCTTTACTATTCAGAGGTCAGGGCGAATCTGCCCTAGTTATCCTGTAACATCACTTATATACTGGTGTGGTCACTGTCGGTATTACCGTATACAGAAGCCAATCAAATAGTGCCACACCTAAAGTAGTTCTCTTAAAGGTGAACGGTTACACTCAATCGTTCCCTTAAAGGTAGACGGGTACATACACTACAATCCTCCCTTTTTAGCTTATTACTTACAGGGTCCCCGTTAAACATACATATCTTCAACTTCACATAACAATTTACAGATATACTCTCGGTGGAGAACAAACAATTTACAGAGATAATTCCGGTGGAGTCAACGTCATATAAAACAGTTTACAGATATACTTTCAGTGGGAACAGTTCACAGGTTCAGTCTCTGCGGAAACAGTTCATAGATTCAGTCTCTGATCTTGACTCATTCCGAACAGCATCTCTTTGGTGTAGCCGGTTCACATGGCTAGCGTGACTCCTCCATAGCCTTTTTCTTAACATAACAGCTTGACCTTCCGTCCTGTTGAACCAGCAGTGCGGACTTTTACAACCAACTGGCTGTCTTGATAATTTTCGGGTTTTCAACTAATTTAGCTCCTTTCATGGTGTCCCGCCTGAGATGATAGTATTTTAGACAGTTATTATCTCCTGCTTCTTCTTTTTCTTTTCTGCCTTTTTGAAACTCTCGGAGCTCCTTTCTCTGCGGCCATCTGTAGCGCCACCAACTCTCTATGTTCATTAGACCTTAAGTGCTTCATGCGGATTTCTGTACTTTGGGAGCTTTCATCACAAACTGGGCAGACCAGATCTTCGTAATATTCAGTGTCACTCAATAGGTCATGATAGTATTCGGGGTCGTCCTGAGTTAGGCCAGTGAGGGGCCCTTCTACTTCCTTCTTATCCAACTGGACGTTAGCCGACGGTGGTTCCTTCTCTGACCATCTTTCTTGAAAAGACTTCTTCAAGCATTCATATTCATCCCGCTCTTCCTGGGATGTCTGCCATTCCTTCACGCCTGGCCTCATTTGTGAGTTCAATACCTTCCCTTCCATCGGGGATTCCGTTATCAGGCTATTTAATCCTTCTACTGAAGTAGCTGTTTCCGCATTCTTCTGTTCCCCTTGACGTAATTCAGCATACTTTTGACATCCATGTGCAAGCTGTGTTGCCCCCTCAGCTCTCTCCGTGACTTTTGGAAGCTCCGAATTCTTTCCCTTTGAAACCTGAAACTCGTGTTCCCATTTTGGAGTCTTGTCCCTCAGCGTGTATAAGAGTTGGCTGGCCGTTAACTCTTCTACGGGGACACTGTGGATTAGCGCCTTCTCCATTTCATCCACCTTTCCCTCCAATGTTTTCACCTTCCTTTCCTCCGGTCCTTTGGTTTTAAGCGCTCGAAGAAATTGCGCCTTGGTGTTCTCTAACTCCTGATCAGGGGCCATTCCTACAGTCTCTGTGTTCCTTCCATTGGCCTTTCCTTCCACTGCCCGGATTCCTAGTTGAATATGTTCTTCAAGTTGTTGGACCTCTGCCATTGCCGCCTCATATTTGTCTTGGGTTTCCTTCAATAATTTAACGAGTTCTTGGACATCTTGAATTTCACGTTCTGCTATGTCTTCCACCTCTAATTTTCCATCTACGGATGGAATCTCTACCGATGAGTCTGTCTTGGCCTGGAGCTCGTCAAACATTTCCTGCAGCCTTTGTAATTCTCGCTCATGTTCAAACTTTAGTTGTTCATATGCTTCTACTGAAACTAGCTTTTCGGAGGTTGCCGAGTTAATCCCCTCCAGAATTGTAGCCTGGGCCTGTTCATACTGTTCTTTCCACTTCTCACACTCTGCTTGTAAGGAGTCGTAGAGAAGAACTGGAATAAAATCCTGGCTTCCTGAAGATTCCTCTTCATTTGCTTCTTTCGCAATTTCCTGTTGGAGTTCAGCCAAGGCTGCTGTGCTATCTGCCTCTTGAAGTCTCACTGCCATCAAATCTTCTTTATTCTTGCAGTCTATCTCAGTCATTTTCCCTTTATTTTCATTTAACTGAGTGATAAGCTCCTCTTGCAACATGGCCACATTATTCACATCAAGTAAAGAAGCGTTTCTCTTTTCCATGTCCAAGATTTTTTCTGCATCTCTTTAAGTGCACACTGCGATTCAGCTTCTCTTAACCTTGCCTGCACTAGCTCCGTCTCCAATTGCAGAACAAAATCCTCAGTGTAGCGTGGTTTGCCTTTATGCTGTATCTCTAGATCATGCAAATATTCTAACTCCTGAACATCATAAGGGAGGTGTGATCGGTAATTGGTCACGATGGCTCTATGGTCGCTCTCTGCTTGAGCCAACAGGTTCTGTTGTCTTTCCAGACTCTCCCATTCGGTGTCATAGAACTTTTTCATTGTTTTCATTTCCTGTACGAGACGGTAACTTAATTGTTCGAATTGTTGTCGTACTTTGAAATAACGTTGAGTTCGAGCTCGGTGTTCCTCCGTAATGCATATGTCTGTGACTTGAACAGACTCAGAATTCTCTGTCTTTATGCACGCCATCGTTTTTCCAACCTTAGTCAGTGAGTTCATGTTAACCTTGTTTTTCATACGTGGGCTGGACTTATCGTCTTCCGGCTCAGAGTCTGAGCTGCTTGTCTGCACCGAGTCCTCACTCGTCATTGCTTGTTGGTAGTGCCATTCCATGTCTATTTTCTTGATCCACTCCCATCCTAGAAGTGGTGGTCCTCCCTCATGTAGTACATACAAGTTCATTCTTGGGTGTTCTTTACCCCTATCTCTCACCTTGACTCTTATTTTTCCCATGGGGTATACTTTATGCCCCGTGTATGTCTGCAATACGAACTTGGTATCTCTTAAGGGTATGTGTGAGAATAGCCGGTGGTAATCCCCTCGATTTATGACTGATACAGCTGATCCAGTGTCCAACTCCATTTTCACTTGGACTCCAGCTATTTTTAGCATGACCCAGATAGTTTGTAGGTCAGCTTCCTTACTCACATGGTGGATACTCAGACTACCCAGCTCCTGGCCGTTTGGATCTGAGTCTGGATTCTGTTCGTCTGAACTCTTCTCAGCCCCCTTGTATACCTTGTTGTACTTTTCTTGTGATGGCTTCCTTTGGTTGTTGGTCTTCTTCCCTGACCGGCATACCTTAGCGATGTGACCCAGTTTGCCACATTTCCTACATTCTTGGTTCTTAAACCAGCATTGATTCTGGTCGTGTGTTGTCTTCCCACAACGATAGCATTTTGTTGTACTCGAGGTAATTTGGTCCACCCCGAGCGCCGCCGCCTTTAGTTGCATTTCCGCCGTTCCTTTCGCTGCGGCTTCGTGTGATGCGGCTATAAGGACAGCCCTGTCAAGTGTAAGGTCGTTCTCTTCTAGTAGGCGCTTTTGCGTCCCTTCCTTGGACAATCCGCCTACGAACTTGTCTCGCAGTGCCTCTGTCAGATTCCCTCCGATCTGGCAGTATTTCGCTAGCCTACGCAGTTCGACCAAGTATTCTGCGTTGTTTTCGTCTTTCCGTTGCGTTCTTGCATAGAATTTGAATCGTTCAGCCAACATCAACGGTGTGGGGTTCAAGTGGTCCTTCAGAACAACCACAATCTCTTCGAAAGACTGATCCGCCGGTTTAGCTGGTGCTAGTAAATCCTTCAAGAGCCCGTATGTCTTTGCGCCCATCGAGTTTAACAATGTTATCGCCTTGTCGTCTTCCTCTATTTTGTTGGCTTCACAATAGATCTCGATGCGTTCCACGTACGTGGCCCAGTCTTCTATTTCAGAATTAAAGTCGTTAATATTCCCTCGCTTAGGCATCTTTCTTTCTTTGAAGCAGCACAGTATTTCTTTACGTATTATTTATTATCTTTTTTTTTCTAAAATGGCGGTTTTCCTGCGAAAATGGCGGTTTCCCGCTCTTCCCTTCTCTCTCTCTCTCTCTCTCTCTCTCTGCCCACTTCAATGGCAGTTAAGATGGCGGTTCTTTCCCCGCGAAAATGGCGGTTTCCCGCTCTTCCTTTCTCTCCCCGCCCACTTCAATGGCGGTTTCCCGCCTCTGTCGTCTTCTCCGCCTAATGGCGGCTTTCCGCGTTTCTCCCTGGTGTAAGGGGTACGCTTTCCCCACAGCGGACAGGTTCAGCCGCTGGGCTGGCTCTCGCACAGCTCCCCTTACTCGGCTCTGTCTTTTCCTCCCGCCCGCACGGCTCTACCGGCGCTGGGTACACCCCGTTAACGGAGGACAGTTCAGCCGCTGGACTGGCTCTCGCGCAGTCTCTCTCTCCCCGTGCTCGGCTCTGTCTCTCCCTCTCCCGCACGTTCGGTTCTACCGGCTCTGGGTACTCCGTAGGTGGAGAACAGTTCAGCCGCTGGACTGGCTCTCGTGCAGTCTCTCTCCCCGTTCTCGGCTCCTGTTCGCTCTCCCACTCCCGCACGTTCGGTTTTGCCGGCTCTGAGTACCCCGTTGGTGGAGAACAGCTCAGCCGCTGGACTGGCTCCTTGCAGTCTCTCACTCCGCACCCGGCTCTCACCCGCACGGTTCCCGTTCGCCTCCCCAGCCCTCTCGCAGACCGGTGTTTCCCTCCCCGGCTGCGGCTGGGTTTCTCCTCCCGCGCCTACTCGCAGGTTCAGCGCTTCGTGGCTGCGGTCGCTGCCCGGATTTTTCCCGCCGATCGCGGTCCGGCTGTCACCCGACGCCGTTGGACCTGACTTTTGGCCGGTACAGCTCCCCCTCGACCGAGGTCGAGTGCTCTGCCCTTCTCCTCCGGATACTTCTACCCCTTCCCCTACTCACAGTCTCTTCGGCCGCCTTGTTTCTTGCTGGTCGGCTCACTCCACACCGTGGTAGCAGAGTAATCAGTGCCTGTTGCTGATGAAGCTTTTGTTGCTAGTCTTCCAGCTTCTGTAAAGTACCACACTTTCTGTTGTTGTAGCCTCGTGTTTTCTTTTGGTAGCACGACGAGGGCGGTTGCCTCTCTTCGACGCTCTTTGTTACTTTGCTATTCTTGCCGCAGGGTACGATCGGACTCGTCGCCACTGTAAAGTCTGTGGGTTGTGCAGTAAATAAATACACAGACTTTTGAAGTACAAACAAACAGGTCTTTACTATTCAGAGGTCAGGGCGAATCTGCCCTAGTTATCCTGTAACATCACTTATATACTGGTGTGGTCACTGTCGGTATTACCGTATACAGAAGCCAATCAAATAGTGCCACACCTAAAGTAGTTCTCTTAAAGGTGAACGGTTACACTCAATCGTTCCCTTAAAGGTAGACGGGTACATACACTACAGATGTGTTTTCCATTTTTTAAGGAATAGATTGACAACACATTGCTGTCTAAAAGCCTCCTTGGTAGTTGTGTGACGCTATTCGTGACAGGATGAAGCACTTTTCACCACAGCAGGCAATCTGCTTCAGCTAAACTCATGAATAATGCTGGGAAAGAATTACTTGGGCTTGTTTTTAGCTCATGGCCGCACAGAGAAGGAAATGGTTTGGTTAGAAGAGCATCGTCATTTTGGTAAAGAGCCTTATGTGCCATTGTAGGCTGCGGTGATTGTAATAATAACCACATCCTGCCACCAATCACTTACAAGCAAGTCCAGGAAGTGACAGCTTTCCTAAGCCTGACTGTTATTTTTTTTTCAGTTATCGGTTCACGGTGTCGCATTGAAATAAACCCAAAATACGACGACTCAGACATCAGAAATAGCTTTATTACTGTAATATCAGCCCTGGCCAATATTTGTCCCTCAATTGACAAAACAGAAACAGATTATCCGGTCATTATCACATTGCTGTTTGTGGGAGCTTGCTGTGCACAAATTGGTTGCCGCGTTTCCCACATTTACAGCAACACTTACAAAAGTACTTTGTTGGCTGTAAAGCACTTTGCGACGTCCAGTGGTTGTGAAAGGCGCTATAGAAATGCAAGTCTTTTTTTTTCTAAAGTACAAAAATAGAAACAAATTCTAAACTAAAAAATGTAAGCCATTCAGGATCAATCTTCCGCTCAAATCTGCCAGATTCCGGGAGGATCTTGGGAAAGGGGTAGCGACGGAAAATCGGCCCGGGGGAGCTGCTCCAGATTGTCCGCCGGGAGTGACGGCTACCATTGAATGCGTCCGCCCAAATATGGGGATCGACGTGTTCAAATTGAGCGCTAATGATGGGATGGCATCATAGGAATGTGTAATGATGGGAGGGGACCACATCTCCTGGCCCCACAGAAATAAAAAATTAAACATTTCTTCAGCCGATTTTTTTTGGAGAGGCCCCTTTAAGAGCCGCTGGTTAGGTCCCACTCCACGCCTGGTACAAACGGGCACAGCCTGCAAGATGCCCATTTCGTGGGCATAACCATAAAATTAGAGCCAGGCCGTTCAGGGGTGATGTCAGGAAGCACTTCTTCACACTAAGGGTGGTGGAAATCTGGAACTCTCTCCCCCAAAAAGCTGCTGAGGCCAGGGGGCTCAATTGAAACTTTCAATTCTGAGATTGATAGATTTTTGTTAGGCAAGGTTATTAAGGGTTACAGAACCAAGTAGGGGGTAGCTGGAGTTAAGATACAGATCAGCCATGATCTAATTGAATGGCGGAACAGGCTCGAGGGGCTGAGTGGCATCCTCCTGTTCCTATATTCCATTTGTACCTGAAAATTACAATCGGGGTCCTACAACTGGCATAGGACCCTGACTTGCATAATTAAGCTGCCTTACATCTGTTTCTGGCGAGCGGGCGGGTGGGCTGCTCATCCAGTCACAGGCCTGCCTGAAAACCGCATTGATTGTCAATGGGGCAGTCAAGGTGCCCACCCTACCTCCCTGACTTTCATCTGCCAGCCAGGTCGAGAAACAGGCATCTGACAGCTGAAAATGGCCCCCACAGGAACAACAGCAGTGCAGAGGACCAGAGTGACCTTGCAGTCCATTGGCCTGTCTATGGTTCAAAAAATACCACTGTCTTTCTCTGAAACCTACCCAGTTCCCTCTTCACTTTGCTGACATTATACACCGACATTGCCATCAACAACAACTTGCATTTATACAGCGCCTTTAACATGGTAACACATCCCAAGGAGCTTCACAGGAGCGATTATCAAGCAAAGGAGGAGAGATTGGGTCGATTGGGCTTATACTCACTGGAGTTTAGAAGAATGAGAGGGGATCTCATTGAAACTTATAAAATTCTAACAGGACTGGACAGGCTAGATGCAGGAAGGATGTTCCTGATGGTCGGGGAATCCAGAACCAGGGGTCACAGTTTAAGGATAAGGGGTAAGCCATTTAGGACTGAGATGAGGAGGAATTTCTTCACCCAGAGAGTGGTGAACCTGTGGAATTCTCTACCACAGAAGGCAGTTGAGGCCAATTCATTAAATATATTCAAGAAGGAGTTAGATATATTTCTTAAGGCTAAAGGGATCAAGGGATATGGGGAGAAAGCAGGGACAGGGTACTGAATTTGGATGATCAGCCATGATCTCATTAAATGGCGGAGCAGGCTCGAGGGGCCGAATGGCCTCCTGCTCCTATCTTCTATGTTTTTAAAGGTTTAACACCGAGCCACATAAGGAGATATTAGGACAGGTGATCTAAAGCTTGGTCAAAGAGGTAGGTTTTAAGGAGCGTCTTAAAGGAGGAGAGGGAGGCAGAGAGGTTTAGGGGCCTAGGCAGCTGAAGGCACGGCCGCCAATGGTGGAGCGATGAAAATCGGGGATGCGCAAGATGCCAGGATTGGAGGAGAGCAGAGATCTTGGAGGCTTGTAGGGCTGGAGGTGGTTACAGGGATAGGGAGGGGCGTGGTCATGGAGGGATTTGAAAAGAAGGATAAGAATTTTAAAATCGAGACATTGCCAGACTGGGAGCCAATGTAGGTCAGCGAGCTCAGGGGTGATGGGTGTCAGGAGATGACAAGAAAGATATGGATGAAGAAAGCTGATTGGCCAATCCTAGGTGATCTATCCAGGAAATGCTTCATCATGGCATCCTACTGTTCCTTAAATAATTCTGGATTTTTGCCTCCATTACCTTACCTAGACCTCGATTCCATGTGCTAATCTGTTCCATATATCCACCACTTTCTGTGTAAAGTAATGAAAACCAGAATGCCTCTTTGCTTTCCCTTCTCTGAGGTTCTCTGAGTCCTGCCTCCTTGTTGTAGTTTGTGAATTATGTCAAATATATTATTACTGTTCAATTAATCTATACCCCTTAGAATCTAAGTAACAGTGTATGATAGAGTGATACGTTATGTCAAAAAAAAACTACGCTCCATTGCTGAGGTCACCGTTTCAAGTTAAACAGCCTACTTATAGCACATGGAGAATTAGACAGTGTTGAATGAATAGTCAGGCGTTACTGAGTCATAAACGATTGGTCAGTTAATCCTTGATCTTACACTGGAAATGCTTTGACCCTGTTTGCAGAAATCAGCCACGCTCAGCTGCATTTGAATATCTTCAAAGTCTCATCCGAAAGACGGGGCGGCACTCCCTCAGTACTGCGCTGGCGTGTCGGCCTGGATTGTGTGTTCAGGTCTCTGGAGAGTGACTTCAACCCACGTTCTCCTGACTCAGGGCGAGAGAGTGTGACCCACTGAGCAACAGCTGACACCAAGGCGTCGATTTTCCTGGAGCCGTCAGGCGGGGTTTCAGGCGTGTGGGGGGGGGGGAAATCCCGCGATTCCCGACAGCATCCCCCCAAAACCACGCTCCACGCAAGTTTCAGAGGCGGCAGATACCCGCCCCGCACTGGGACCCGCCGACCCCAGGCGGGAAGGGATTAGTGCCAATTAACTGCCTGTTAACAGGTAGTTAACAGGCAGTTTTTAGCCTAATCCCTATTTTGAGGGGTGTTATGTGGGATTCCCGACGGCTCCAAACCACGCCAGGTTAGAGCAGGCGGGCCGTCGGGTTGAAGGAGTTGGAGGGGTCGCGATGTTGGTGTTCAGGTGAGTGATGGGTGCATGAGTGCAAAGGTAAGTGTGTTTGGTGTGTCTAAAGTGTGTAAAGCACTTTTACTTACCTGTACTTACCTTAACAGCCTTTCTTCCTGCCAAAAGAGGAACAGCCTTTCTTCCTGTAGGCGTCGGGAGCGCATCACTCAGCCGGCACTTAAAGCTGAACGGCTGCGATCTGTGAAAAGTGACAGGCTTCAGCTTTGAGTGCTGCTGAGAGTTCTAACTGAGTCTGTGCAGAAGGACTCATGTTAGAACTCAGACTGTCAGTGTTTGGCAGCTTCAAACAGCTGTGAAACACTGATATTTCATCTGTCAAGAACTCTTGACAGATGAAATTTCAGTCTGTGACGTCACCTGTTGCTGGGTGGCCCTTAATTGGCCTGCTGAGCCCGCTGGGCGGGCTTAACAAGGTCAATCAAGGGAAAATCGCGTGGGTTGGCCGGACGTCGATGTAGGCGGGTCTAAAACCCGAAAGTTGTAGTCCCGTCTTCTTCCCGACAACTTCAGGAAAATCGACCCCCAAGGGTCAATTAAACTGCTCCAGCTGAGAATGTCTAACTCACCGCCGACCAGGGATTAACCTAGGACCGTCCCGCTCTGTGTGTGGCTCAGCTACACACTTACTTAACCAGCAGAATCATCTGGGAATGCCCCTTTGTCACTTTAATTTAATGTACGCAAAACTAACAGGAACCTAAAAGGAGGAACTAAATCCCAGTAGGAAAAAACATCCCTTTCAATATCACTCACTCTCTCTTCTTACTGCTTAATGAATCTCTATCGTTTGCAGTCTCCCTCGTCAATGGCGCAGTCGAGATCAGAGCACTGGGGAACAGAGAGCCCCAGTGTGGGGGAGGGGGGTCACCCGAAACGTGGTCAAACAGTTGGGTCTTGAGGGGGTTTTTGAAGTTGGAGAGAAATGGAGAGGTGAAGAGCTTTACTCAGCGAAGGACCAAGACTGCTGAACAGTGAGCCATGAATTGTGGGGCAAAGGGTTGGGGGAGGAGACTGGAGTCAAAGGAGTCATTATTAATATCACTAATGATGGTATACATAGAAAATAATGGATGCCTGGGAGTCATTATCAGACAGCAATCTCAGTGAGGGATGCAGATAAAGAACATAATGGATACCCCAGGGTAATTACAAGGTAATAATCTCATAATAACATAAAAACTAGGAGCAGGAGTAGGCCATACGGCCCCTCGTGCCTGCTCCGCCATTCAATAAGATCATGGCTGATCTTCGACCTCAACTCCACTTTCCCGCCCAATCCCCATAGTCCTTGATTCCCCTAGAGTCCAAAAATCTATCGATCTCAGCCTTGAATATACTCAACGACTGAGCCTCCACAGCCCTCTGGGGTAGAGAATTCCAAAGATTCTCAATCTTCACAATTCTACGTTACGACAGTGATTACACTTCAAAAAGTATTTCATTGGCTGTAAAGTGCTTTGGGACGTCCGGTGGTCATATAAATGCAAGTCTTTCTTTCTTTCTGAGTGAAGAAATTTCTCCTCATCTCAGTCTTACGTGGCCGACCCCTTATCCTCATGGAGGGGTACAGATGAATTCATGAAAAAAAAAAGATCAAAACTCGAGTGGATCATTTTTAAGTTTAACTGAACCCCAAGGTGAGACCTCTTAATGTCTCTTCACTTCTCTTTTGTTCTCTCCCAGCCCCCACTGGCCTTTTAATCTGTTTCATTTCCTGTGCTTCTTCAGTCTTGACAAAGGGTTTTCGCCTGAAACGTTGACTCTATTTTCTCTCCACGGATGTTGCCTGGCCTGCTGAGTTTTTGCAGCATTTTCTGTTGTTATTCCCAAGGTGAGACTATTGGCCTTGAGGCCAGGCTGTTAGCTGTTTGTGCAGTTCACAGGGATCGGTTTATTCGGCCAATGGACCCTATTTGTTCTAACGCAGTCTCTCAATATATATCCTGACTGTAACAAGTTTAATTTTCTCTTTTTAGTGGCCTGGTTAATCCAGATGCATAAATTCCTGTCTGCGTTATTTGAAACCAGTCACAGGCCTGTTTAAAATCAAAGGGTTAACAACGGTTTTAAAACAGTATAAACAGCAATTTATGCAAATGCATTAACTTGTGATTTTAAAAAAACCCACAAAGGAAATTAAACTCAAATAGGTGTACTTAATGCTGTTAGTTGCTGATCACAGTTACACTGTGGAATTATCGTATCAGCCGTAGCAAGTATGCAAGTTTTAAGTCTCACTCCAGAGATTTAACTTCTTAATCTAGGCTGACACTTCAGTGCAATCCTGAAGGAGTGCCAAAATCGAGGAAGGAAAGAAGGAAGGAAGGAAGGAAGGAAGGAAGGGAGGGAGGAAGGGAGGGAGGAAGGGAGGGAGGGAGGGAGGAAGGGAGGGAGGGAGGGAGGAAGGGAGGAAGGAAGGAAGGAAGGAAGGAAGGAAGGAAGGGAGGGAGGGAGGGAGGAAGGGAGGGAGGAAGGGAGGGAGGGAGGGAGGGAGGAAGGGAGGAAGGAAGGAAGGAAGGAATTGCATTTCTATAGCGCCTTTCATGACCACCGGACATCCCAAAGCGCTTTACAGCCAATGAAGTACATGGGATTACACAGGATATACGGCACAGAAACAGGCCATTCGGCCCAACCAGTCCATGCCGGTGTTTATGCTCCACTCGAGCCTCCTCCCGTCTTTCCTCATCTAACTCTATCAGCATAACCCTCTATTCCCTTCTCCCTCATGTGCTTGTCCAGCCTCCCCTTAAATACATCTATACTATTCGCTTCAACCACTCCCTGTGGTAGCGAGTTCCACATTCTCACCACTCTCTGGGTAAAGAAGTTTCTTCTGAATTCCCCATTGGATTTCTTGGTGACTATCTTATATTGATGGCCTCTTGTTTTGCTCTTCCCCACAAGTGGAAACACTCTCTCTGTATCCACTCTATCAAAACCCTTCATAATTTTATAGACCTCTATTGGGTCACCCCTCAGCCTTCTTTTTTCAAGAGAAAAGAGCCCCGGCCTGTACTTTTTGAAGTGTAGTCCCTGTTATAATGTTGAATCATTTTACTATAAGACATACAGAACGGGTCACAATTTTAACAGTTAATAAGGTCTGGTGACATGGTCAAACTTCTAAGACTAGTGGAAACCAACTTGGCTATTCAGCAACCACCAACATTGCGAATTATTGGGCTGGGGTCAGAAATATAGAGAGACAGAAAGAGAGAGACAGAAAGAAATGTTCCATGTCTACGTGGAGTGTGAGAGGTGGCAGCCCCTCTTCCACTGTTTGAAGGGGCAGTCCCTCAACATCCGGCTGTGCTTCAGTCCCAAGCTCCTGCTCTTTGGCCAGCTGGTGTGGAGGAGGGGAGCGGGCAGGCCGGAGGGCCACCTCATGGGTCTGCTCCTGGGCCTGGCCGAGGTGGCCCCACGGGTCCAGGCAGCGGGCGATCGAGGGGGTCGTTCGGCCCGGCTGCCTGCCTCTCGTCCGCAGCTATGTCCACGCCCGGGTGTCCTTGGAGAGGGAGCACGCACTGTCCGCCATGTGACTGGCGGGCACTGCAGCGACTGGAGTGCTTAGCTGACATGGCCTACAGCATTTTGATTAGTTTTTTCTCTTTGTTTTAAGTGTACATTTGGGTGTATTGTGTGTGTCCCTTTAAAGGTTCTAAGACTAGTGGAAACCAGCATGGCTATTCAGCAGTCACCAACATTGAGAATTATTGGGCTGGGGTCAGAAATATAGAGAGACAGAAAGAGAGAGACAGAAAGAAATGTTCCATGTCTACGTGGAGTGTGAGAGGTGGCAGCCCCTCTTCCACTGTTTGAAGGGGCGGTCCCTCAACATCCGGCTGCGCTTCAGTCCCAAGCTCCTGCTCTTTGGCCAGCTGGTGCGGAGGAGGGGAGCGGGCAGGCCGGAGGACCACCTCGTGGGTCTGCTCCTGGGCCTGGCCGAGGTGGCTACCCACGGGTCCAGGCAGCGGGCGATCGAGGGGGTTGTTCGGCCCGGCTGCCTGCCTCTCGTCCGCGGCTATGTCCACGCCCGGGTGTCCTTGGAGAGGGAGCACGCACTGTCCGCCACGATGCTTGAAGCTATCCATGACTGGTGGGCATTGCAGAGACTGGAGTGCTTAGCTGACACGGCCTACAGCATTTTGATTAGTTTTTTCTCTTTGTTTTAAGTGTACATTTGGGTGTATTGTGTGTGTCCCTTTAAAGGTTCTAAGATTAGTGGAAACCAGCTTGGCTATTCAGCGATCACCAACATTGAGAATTATTTCTCTAATTTCTCTAGTTTCTCTCCACGGATGTTGCCTGACCTGCTGAGTTTTTCCAGCATTTTCTGTTGTTATTGAGAATTATTGGGCTGGGGTCAGAAATAGAGAGAGACAGAAAGAGAGAGACAGAAAGAAATGTTCCATGTCTACGTGGAGTGTGAGAGGTGGCAGCCCCTCACACTCCACGTAGACATGGAACATTTCAATTATGTTCAATTGAAACCCAAATGATCATCTTAATTGGCAATTAGGAAGAGGAGATGGAAAGAAAGAGTCAAACACAAAGCAAAGGAGAATCGACCAAAAAGTGACAGAGATGGACTGAAACAAGTATAAAGACAGATAAAGATTGAACTACAATGAAGAAGAAAGATAGATGGAACTGAGTGAGAGAGAATTAATCAGAGGGATTGACTGAGACTGACAGGCTAATGTGTTATTTACATTGCAGAAGTGTTTCCAGTTATTCTACATTGCCAGTTACAACTCCCGGTGCTGCGGGAACCGCCCTATTTATATTGTGGGATGTTTTCTTTACAACACTTTATAAGCCAGGAAATTAAGGCCAATTAGTTTTACCTTGGTTGTGGGTAAGCTTCTTGAGCTCAATAATCCAGGCTGACACTCCCTGTGCAGTACCGAGGGAGTGCTGCACTGTCGGAGGTGCCGTCTTTCGGATGAGACGTTAAACCGAGGCCCCGTCTGCTCTCTCGGGTGGACGTAAAAGAACCCATGGCCACTATTTCGAAGAAGAGCAGGGGTGTTATCCCCCTGGTGTCCAGGCCAATATTTATCCCCCAATCAACATCACTAAAAAAAAACTTATTATTTGGTCATAATGCTATTTGTGGGAGCTTGCTGTGCACAAATTGGCCACCGTGATTCATACATTACAACAGTGACTACACTTCAAAAGTACTTTATTGGCTGTAAAGTGCTTTGAGACGTCCTGAGGTCGTGAAAGACGCCATAGAAATATAAGTCTTTCTTTCTTTCTTTCGACTCAAATTAGTGAACACTTAGAATGGCAATGGGGCAGTCACTATGGGTTTGCTTAACTCATTGCGATGAACTCACAGCATGTATAGATGATGGGGATACAGCAGATATTGTACGTGTGGATTTCCAGAAGGAATTTGATAAGGTGCCAAGTAAGAGGTTCTTTGGGGAATTGACTGTAAGAGCAAGCAAGTGATGGCGAATTTGTACAGGATGTTTGTTTAGACCACAGCTGGCGTGTTGTGGGCTGTGCTGGGCGTCCCCGTATAGGAAGGTTATGAGAACTATGGAAAGAACAGTAGGGACAATGAGGTTACAGTTATGAAAGGTTTTAAAAGTTGGGACTTTTTCACTGGTGCAGAGAAGGTTAAAGGGGAGGGGAATCTAACAGAAGCTATCAAAATTATGAAAGGTTTTGAGAGGGTAAATAGTGAAAGATAGTTTCCACTAGTTGGTGAATTGGTAGGATAGAGTAATGGAGGAAAATAGAAGGTTTTTTTTCCACACAGAGGGTTATTGGAACATGGAATGTTTTAGCACAAGTGGCATTGAAACAGAGATTACAACATCATTTAAAAAGGTATTAAAAGGAAGATAATGAAAGGGTGGTCAGGGAAACCGGCACCAGCTCAGCAGGATGGGCCAATGGGCCTTCTTCGGTTCTATAAATTCTATCGATCTATGCAGACAAGGTGGGCTTGTGTGGTTGTTTTAATGTTGCTGTTTGTGACTTACTTTCCCCCTGAGGGCCAGTACTTTCCCCAACAACTGGGGATAATCGATAGAGGCCGGCGAAGTGAAACTGCTTTGGTGGGAAGTAAAGCGTGGCCATGAGCTTTCTGTGCCCCATCCTTCATATGAGACCATGAGGGCTTGACAGGTTAGGTGCTGAGAGGCTGTTTCTCCTGGTTGGAGAGTCTAGAACTCGGGGGCATAGTCTCAGGTTAAGGGGTCGGCCATTTAAGACTGAGATGAGGAGAAATTTCTTCACTCAGAGGGCTGTGAATCTTTGGAATTCTCTACCCCAGAGGGCTGTGGATGCTCAGTCGTTGAGTCTATCCAAGGCTGAGATCGATAGATTCTTGGGCACTAAGGGAATCAAGGGATAGGGCGGGAAAGTGGAGTTGAGGTAGCAGTTCAGACATGATCTTATTGAATGGCGGAGCAGGCTGTATGGCCTACTCCTGCTCCTGTTTCTTATGTTGACCTAAGGTCCTGTCTCCCTGTTCAAGTGGACGTTAAAGATTCCATTGAAGAAGTGCAGTGAGTCCTCCCAGTATCCTGGCCAGTATTTTTCTCTCCAGCAACACCACCAAGAGCAGGTTCGATGGACATTCATCTCATTGATGTTGACGGGAGGTTGCTGCTGCAGAAAGTCTTCCTATGTCACAACAGACACTGCAGCTCACTGTGTCAATCGCTTTGTGGAATTTTGATGACATGATAAGGAGCTATACAAATTTCCTTTTCCTTTTCAGATATAAAGACAGAGAGAAAGGAAGAAGTCTTGCATTTCTACAGCACCTTTCACAGCCTCAGGACGTCCCTAAGTGCTTTACAGCCAATAAAATACTTTTGAAGCGTAGTCACTGTTGTAATGTAGGAAACGAGGCAGCCAACTTGCGCACATCAATGTCCCACAAATAGCAATGTGATACTGACCAGATAATCTGTTTTTTTGTAATGTTGATTGAAGAATAAACATTGGCCAGGACACCAGGGAGAGCTCCCTGCTCTTCTTCAAAATAGTGCCATGGAATCGTCTACATCCACCTGAGAGAGCAGTTTACCGTCTCGTCCGAAAGACGGCACCTCCGACAGTGCGGCACATCCTCAGCACTGCACTGGGAGTGTCAGCCTCGATTTTGTGCTCAAGTCTCGGGAGTGGGACCTGAACCCACGAGTTTGCGATGCTCTTAGAGGTCATTACGTTGTCAGATGTGCCACCTCTAGCGATGCTGTGCTTTGGTTCTGATGGCTCTTGCTCTGCCTTGTTTCATTTGCTACTGTCCCACCAGCCCCGCCAGCAAAGTAGATAGATTGTTGCGGGGAGCACAGCAGCACAGGCTGCAGCTGTATCACAGAACCACTCGAGGGACAGCCTCTGACCAGCACCTCCTCTATATCTCGAAAGGCGCTTGTCATTAGAAGAGTGTAGTTGATGAGGAAATGCATAGTTTTCCCGCCATCCGCTGCCCTTGTAAATATAAACAGTCCAACCTCTGTTCTTCCGATTGCAGCAAAGAAGCCCATTTTCCTTGGTCACATGTGCTCGTCAGGTCTCTGTTGGACAGGAAAGCCACGGAGCTGGATTCCCTCACTTACAGACCTCTGACTTCCGACAGGAGCGACGAGAGCAGGTAAAATAAACATGGCCGAGCGCCACCTGGCCGTCTTGGGGCCTGCTTTGGATCATGTTCTTTTCTAAAAATATTCGCAGGATATGGTGAGACTCTTACGAGGCCACGTTTATTGCCCACTCTTGTTACCCTGAGAAGGTGGTCCTTCTAGATACAGAAAGACAGAGAGCTCAAGGGACAGAAAGAAGTCCAGAGAAATAAATAGTTTAGGTGATCAAACCGCTTCTAGAATTAATGGTTCTACAATGTACAGGACGGTGGGTTCTGTCCTTTTATATTATGGACTAGATTCCCGAGCACTGGTAACTGCATGAAACTATCCGTGTCAGCTGTGGCTCAGTGGGCAGCACCCTCACCTCTGAGTCAGAAGGTTGTGGGTTCACAATCCCACTCCATGGGACTTGAGCACATAAAGCTAGGCTGACACTCCAGTGCAGTGCTGAGGGAGTGCTGCACTGTCGGAGGCGCTGCCTTTCAGATGAGATGTTAAACCGAGGCCCCGTCTGCGCTCTCAGGTGGACGTAATAGATCCCACGGCCACTATTTCGAAGAAGAGCAGTGAAGTTCTCTCCCCGGTGTCCTGGGCCAATATTTATCCCTCAAACAACATAACAAAAACAGATTATCAAGTCATTATCACATTGCTGTTTGTGGGAGCTTGCTGTGCGCAAATTGGCTGCTGCGTTTCCCACATTACAACAGTGACTCCACTTCAAAGAGTACTTCATTGACTGTAAAGTGCTTTGAGACATCCGGTGGTTGTGAAAGGCGCTATAAAAATGCAAGTCTTTCTTTATCTGCAGTGCGAGGCTGCGAATCGCATTGGCCACCATAAGTGCTGCCCCTTTGGCTGGGTGTGCATGGTGATGCCTCCGCTTGTGGTGTCACTCCACACCACCAGGGGCAGTCCAGCTACAGCGTTACGGCACTGCGACCAGGCCAGGCGCTACCGCCGGTGGGAGGTTTAAGCAAGAAAGAGAGAGAACTTGCATTTATATAGCACCTCTCACAACCTCAGGACGTTCCCGAGGCGCTTTACAGCCAATGAAGTACTTTTTAAAGTGCAGTCACTGCTGTAATGTAGGGAAATGCGGCAGGCAAATATGCGCACAGCAAGATCCCACAAACAGCAATGCGATAATGACAATAATAATCTGTTTTAGGCGTTGGAACAAGGATAAATATTGATCTGCTTACCGGAAAAAGAGGAGAAAATGAATTAAATGGTTTAAAAGAAACATTGTGTGCATTAGTTAGAAATAAATGTACATTCAAAGGCCTAAATATGATATGGTGAGGTAAAGAAAGAACTTGCATTTATCTAGCACCTGTCACGACATACCTAAGCGCTTCACAGCCAATGAAGTACTTTCCATATGTAGTCACTGTTGTAATGTAGGAAACACAGTAGCCAATTTGCGCACAGCAAGCTCCCGTCTCCTCCAGCCAATAGCCCTTGAAGATCCCTTCGCTCCTCCGCTGGCCTCTTGCGCATCCCTGATTTTCATCGCTCCACCATTGGTGGCCGTGCTTTCAGCTGCCTGGGTCCTAAGCTCTGGAATTCCCTCCCTAAACCTCTCTACCCCTCGCTCCTCCTTTAAGACGCTCCTTAAAACCGACCTCTCTGACTGATCTTTTGGTCACCTGTCCTAATATCTCCTTATGTGGCTCGGTGTCAAATTTTGTTTGATAATACATTAAAGGCGGTGGGACCGTCTTTCGGATGAGACGTTAAACCGAGGCCCCCGTCTGCCCTCTGAGGTGGACGTAAAAGATCCACGGCACTATTTCAAAGAAGAGCAGGGGAGTTCTCCCCAGTGTCCTGGCCAATATTTATCCCTCAACCAACAGAACAAAAACAGATTACTTGACCATTAGTACATTGCTGTTTGTGGGACCTTGCTGTGCACTAATTGGCTGCCACTACATTACAACAGCGACTACACTTCAAAAGTACGTCATTGGCTTTGGGACATCCTGAGGCCGTGAAAGGCGCTGTATAAATCTAAATCTTTCTTTTCTTTTTTTTATAAATATAAGTTGCTCCTGGAATACATGGCCAAATGATCTGGGAGGATTGTAATATAAAGGCATGGGGAGAAAGACAAGGATGGAGACACAGAGACAGACTCACTGACGGATGCCACATTTGTGAGCATGTGTGTGTGTATGTGTAGGGGGGAGACAGTGAGCGTACTGTGCAATCTTCCTGTTGAGTCTATAGTTGGTGCTACACAGGAAGAGAGCCCAGCACACACACACCTAACCAAACAATAGGCACTCAGCCTTGCTCTGGAAAAGCGCACTCTGACGGGCGGTTGCTGGAGACTTCAAAGCAGAGGTTCCCGCTGAGCGGTAACCACGGAAACCCACTGGGGCAGACAGCACACTCCTGTGCTAATCCATTAAGGCCAAATGGCACTGGATGTCGAGAGATTGAATCAATATGAGAGCATGGCCTTGAAATTCCTCCCGAACAAAAATAAAAGAGGTCTGCTTTTCTCCATAATTAACAATCCACTACGAAAATCTGCAGGAACACTTGGCTTTCAAACAATGTCAGAATGAGATTTTGTTAGGACATTAATCAGAGAAGAATATAGACATAGAAACATAGAAGATAGGAGCAGGAGTAGGCCATTCGGCCCTTCGAGCCTGCTCCGCCATTCAACGAGATCATGGCTGATCATCCAAACCCTAGCACCCGGTCCCTACACTGACAGCCATCCCACCCAAGCCCTATCCCCGTAACCCCACGTATTTAATCCCCCCTAACACGAAGGGTCAATTTTTATCATGGTCAATCAACCTAACCCGCACATCTTTGGACTGTGGGAGGAAACCGGAGCACCCGGAGGAAACCCACGCAAACACAGGGAGAATGTGCAAACTCCACAGACAGTCACCCGAGGCCGGATTTGAACCCGGGTCCCTGGCGCTGTGAGGCAACAGTGCTAACCACTATGCCACCGTGCTGCATCTTCCAGTTAATTGGGTTTCACTCCTAATTTTCCACTTTAGCAGCTTTGACCAAGCTTTTGGTCACCTGTCCTAATATCTCCTTATGTGGCTCGTGTCAAATTTTTTGTTTGATAACAGTGTCAGCTGTGGCTCAGTTGGTAGCGCTCTCACCTCACAGTCAGAAGGTTATGGGTTCAATTCCCACTCCAGAGACTTGAGTACAAAAATCCAGGCTGATCCTCCAGTGCGGTGCTGAGGGAGTGCTGCACTGTTGGAGATGCCGTCTTTCGGATGAGACGTTAAACCGAGGCCCCGTCTGCTCTCTCAGGTGGACGTAAAAGATCCCACGGCCACTATTTCGAAGAAGAGCAGGGGTGTTATCCCCGGTGTCCTGGTCAATATTTATCCCTCAATCAACATAACAAAAAAAAACAGATTATCTGGTCATTATCACATTGCTGTTTGTGGGAGCTTGCTGTGTTTCCCACATTACAACAGTGACTACACTTCAAAAAAGTACTTTATTGGCTGTAAAGTGCTTTGAGGCATCCAGTGGTTGTGAAAGGTGCGATAGAAATGTAAGTCTTTCTTTCCTATGAAGCTCCTTGGGTCGTTTTACTACGTTAAAGGTGGTGGGGCCGTCTTTCAGGTGAGACATTAAACCGAGGCTCTGTCTGCCCTCTGAGGTGGACGTAAAAGATCCCATGGCACTATTTCGAAGAAGAGCAGGGGGAGTTATCCCCGGTGTCCTGGCCTATCTCTGGGGCGATGACGCTTCCGCCCACCGCACAGATATGACACTGGCTGACCTTCGAGCCTGGGACCATTTACTACATTAAAAGCGCTAAGTTGCCATTGTTACGTATCTTGTGACAGTTTCCCTGGCCTTCACCGAGGAGTCCACCACCACAAACAGGCCTCTCTGGCACTCAGCGATGCTGTGGCAAGAAATGGCAGATGATTACATAGAATTTACAGCACAGGAAGAGGCCATTCAGCCCAACTGGTTTAAGCCGGTATTTATGCTCCACACGAGTAATGTCATTTGCATATTGGGTCCTAATTTGCATACCATTAACAGAGGCCCGACCATATATACGGGAGAGTGTATTGAAGACTGCCGGCAGGATGTTCAGTGTGTGGGACAATAGGTGGGGGGTACAGCAGCGAATGTTCTCATCCAGCTCGCTGTCCTCACTCTTCCCAGCTCCAGCCATGAAATCGGTGGAAAGAGGATGGAAGGTCCCAGACCATGCCCTGTGCATCGCCCTTATGTTTCTCTGCAGTGTATATATAAAACACACACCCACGTGCATACTGATGGCTGCTGTCCTGTCTTTTCAATCGACTTATCAATTATCCAGTCGCAAGAAACAAAGAAAGAAACAAAGAAAGAAAGAAAGGAGGAACTTGCATTTATGTAGTGCCTTACACGACCTCAGGACATCCCAAAGCGCTTTACAGCCAATGAAGTATTTTTGAAGTGTAGTCACTGTTGTAATGTAGCAAACGTGGCAGCCAATTTGTGCACAGCAAGCTCCCATAAACAGCAATGTGATAATGACCGGATAATCTGTTTTTATTAGTGGTTAATGCTGGTTAAGGGATGCGTGTTGGCCAGGACACCGGGGAGAACTTTTACGTCCACCTGAGAGAGCAGGCGGGGCCTCGGTTTAACGTCTCATCCGAAAGACGGCACCTCCGACAGTGCAGCCCTCCCTCAGCACTGCGCTGGGGGAAGAGCTGCTTGGTGACTATGGGTAGTAACAATGGTAAACCATGTTGTTTTGAATACCAGTTGCCATGTGGTCACACACAGTGCCCAGAGCCGGTCCTTCTCGTTGGGAGTGTGATTGTTTGTCTCTTCCATTTTGATGCCGAACAGCTTTGGTTAACAACAACAACCGTCTACATCCCTGTGGACTTCCTCTTGTACAGGAAGAGTTGGCAACACTTTAAATGCAGCGTGGGGGGGCAAACAAAATGGACAGGAAGGGAAAAAGCAGAGAGAGTTGGCTGACTGAAGATAGGGTCAACGGAAAGGATTTTGAGGAGGTTTTTGGAAGCAAGGAGGGAGCTCTAAGGATCCAGGGAGGTTCAGGGGCATAGCATATGGCACAGCCACTGGTGGAATGAAGGCACTGGTGAACAAAGAGCGAAGGTGCTTGTCGGGACGGAGTGTTGGAGGAGATTGCTAAAGTAAAGTGGACAAGGCCATTGAGCTCACTGGAAACCAAGCACAAGGGCCTTAAACTCAATTGCCTGGAGTGTGGAGAGCCAGCTGGGCTTGGACAGGATGAGGTGGTGGGAGGGCAGGGGTTATTACGGGCGAGGAAACTGGATGGCTGTAATCGGATTGAGCGAAGGCCAGCTTGAAGAACCTTGGAAAAGTCAAGCCCAAGTTGGTTAAGACAAGGGCTAGAGGTTCTGCAAGGGTGAGGCGGAAATAACAACAACAACAACTTGCATTTATATAGCACCTTTAACATAGTAAAATATCCCAAGGCACTTCACAAGAGTGTTATCAGACAAAAATTGACACCGAGCCATAGAAGGAGACATTAGGACAGGTGAACAAAAGCTTGATCAAAGAGGTAGGTTTTAAGGAGCCTCTTAAAGGAGGAGAGAGAGAGGCAGAGAGATTTAGGGAGGGTGACGTAAGAAAACTACTAGGCACTTGGTCTAAGCATTAAACAAAGCTTTAATCAACTGTTTTACAACATGGAGGTCTAGTTGTGTCCTTCACTGGTTCCTGTTAAGAATGTCCTGCGCAAGCTGGGCCCGTGCCCGAGTATTTATACTCTCCCTGGACAGCGCCACCCGCAGGCCGCTCAGTATTATTTCATAAGCCTTTCTTTCATGAATGACTGATTCATGTCAGACGGTATTCTAGAGCTTAGGTCCTAGACAACTGAAGGCACAGCTGCTAATGGTAGGGCGAAGGAAGTCAGGGTTACACAAGCACATGAGGCAGAGATGGGTGAAAGCATTCCTGGTAACAGACGGAGAGGGAAGTTCAGCTCGAGGTTGAGCAATATGCCAAAGAGCCACAGGGGGGAAATGCACTACTTTACATAGGTAGAAAGAAATGAGTGACGTAAGCACTCAGCGATTCATTGAAGCCAAAAGAGTTTTAGGGCCCTCAATGTTCCTCAGGGAATGTGGGGAAAATCCCCAACATTTTTGTTGCACTCTTTCGCTATACAGGTGATGGAATGTTGGGTATATCTGTAGCTCAAGTTGTGGCAAGCCTGTGACCATTGCACTTCCAATGTATGCGCCAATGATACCTCTATTCTGCGCGGCTGCGCAGCGATCTGCAAGGTCCCGCGCAGGCCACTCACCGGCTTTTCCATTGTAAATACCGGGCAAGCCCCAAAATTTAAAGGGACCACGCATTGAAACAGGCTGCGCAGAACACAGCGCAGCTTACAGAGAACATTGGTATGCATGTGTCAAAGTCTTATATTCATGGCTTTTTATAATTTGTCATCCTTTTTCCTTACATTACAACAGTGACTACTCTTCATTGGCTGTGAAAGGCTTTGGGGCGTCCTGAGGTCGTGAAAGGCGCTATATAAATGTAAGTTCTTTCTTTCTTTCTTTCGGGCTGTTACCAGTTTTCTAGGTTGACATGTTTTGCACAGAGCTGACTTCTGATAATTCAAAGTCGTTTCCGCACTACGGAATTTGAATTTTCAGATCATTTGAATTACGCAAAGGGAGTAGGCTGTACACAGGTGCACACTTATTGGGGGGAATTCTAACTCCTGGTCGGGAAGCTAGGACTGCCTGCCCAGGAGCTGCAGGCAGGAATCCTGGTCCATTTTAACGGCCAGGCCTCGTTAACAATCTGCCGGCCAGCTGTCCGCCCGAAACAGGCGACCAGAGGCTTGGTGCGAGTTGGGATGGGGGGCGGCAGAGGTTTCGGATCTCCCATGGATTTGTCCATGGAAAGTCAGCACAAAGTGATTTTCCCTCAAGGTGCTTCAAAGATGTTGTAGCTATTGGTTTGGGGATCTGCAGCCCCTGGGGTGGGTGAAGCTCCGGAACAGGAAGGTGGATTCCTGAAGAACTTTGTTAAGTGTGCTGATGAGTCACATAGCCGGTGTCTCTGGGATTAAGGAAACAGGTGCATTCTTTGAGCATGAGAGGACCTCGCTGATTGACTTTCACAGGTCAAGGGTCAAGGTCCCTTCCCTTCACCGTCTGTGCTAAAAGCTCTTTTGATATCTCTTTTACTCTCTTTTAGGGGTGGGCCTAGGGTAGATTAACAAAGATACAGTCAACAACCTGTTTAGCGCACAAGAAGACAAAAATGTAGCTGAGGATTCCATTCCGACCCCGTCTGCCTTGTCCAGTTTAGTAACCCTGGACGTCAACCTGGCGTGGGCAAACAGCTCTTCCCTTCCCTTCCCTTCCCCGTCTGCGCTCAAAGCTCTTCTGATATCTCTTTTACTCTCTTTTTAGGGGTGGGCCTAGGGTAGATTATCAAAGATACAGTCAACAACCTGTCTAGCGCACAAACAGCAGACATCTAGTCTGGAAACAAGGTCACCGCCACGGTGCAGAATGTTAGAACACCCGCAGGGAACCAAGAACATCAGCAAATTCTAAGCGTCCATCCAGTTATCCTAACACCAGCCTGAAGAGGCTTTTTTGTCTCCAGTTATTTCTTCCAATTCATGATTTCTTACAGGCGGTCTTTGCAATGGAGAGGATATGGGGTCGGAAGCTCAGCTCGGGGTTGAATAGGACACAGAGATTGCAAACAGTCTGGTTCCAGCCTGAGACAGTGGCCAGGGACAATTTGCTCGAAGATGCATTCATCAATAATGTTTATCTGGCATCCAGAATCAATCATTATATTCATGGGCACACCTTCAATTGGCAGTACAGTACTAGCAATCTTGGATAGGCATACAGTGAGGCATCAAATAATGTTATGATGTGGAGGAGCTGTATTGTGTGTCAACTACAAGGGACATCCTGTTTAGTGCGGGCATCAGATAAAAGGAAGGTAACAGAGGTGCATACCTTTTGGAGCAACAACAGCACCTTGAATTTATATAGCGCCTACATGGTCAAAACGCATCCCAAGACTCTTCGCAGAGGTGAAAACGGTCAAAAATGGGCGGCGCGCTCGGTCAAAGAGGTAGGTTTCAAAGAGGATCTTAAAGGAGGAGAGGCGTAGAGGGTTAGGGGGGAATTCCAGAGCATGGGGCCTAAACGGCTGAATGCACGATAAAATAAACAGGGGAGCACGGCGTATGGAGGTTTCGGGGGTCTCTGTTTAAGCATTGCACCCCCCACACCCCCTCCCCGTATCCCTCAGAAAATCTAAAATTGCCTAAAGATGTAAACTGGTATTGTTATACATTGGTTTAGTTACAGACACACATAAGGCACTTTTACAGTTATGTAAGTAACAGCGTCCCTCCGACATGTGAACCCCGCACTGTAAACAAGTCCTGACCTCATCCCCATGGCATTGTAGACCTTCTAAAATGGGTGTCTACAGATCAGTCATTGGGATCAATGCAGGGAGCTGTTCCTGTCTGTGGAGCTCCATATAAAAGTCCTACTGCGTTTGTAGAGACCAACTCCCAGTCCTTGAGTCAGCATGGTATGAACATTTCTACATCAAGTCTCATTTGAGTGTCAGCCTTGGCTCAGTGGGTAGCATGAGTCAGAAGGTTTCTGGGTTCAAGTCCCTGCTCCAGAGACTTGAGCACAAAATCTAGGCTGACACTCCCAGTGCAGTACTGAGGGAGTGCTGCACTGTCGGAGGTGCCGTCTTTCGGGTGAGACGTTAAACTGAGGCCCCGTCTGCTCTCTCAGGTGGGTGTAAAAGATTCCATGGCACTATTTTGAAGAAGAGCACTGGAGTTATCCCCGGTGCCCTGGCCAACATGCATCCCTTAACCAGCATTAACACTAATAAAAACAGATTATCTGATCATTATCACATTGCTGGTTGTGGGAGCTTGCTGTGCACAAATTGGCTGCCCCGTTTCCTACATTACAACAGTGACTACACTTCAAAAAAGTACTTCATTGGCTGCAAAGCGCTTTGGGACATCCTGAGGGCGTGAAAGGCGCTATAGAAATGCAAGTCTTTCAAGTAATAACACTGTGGTTACAGTGGGAGGAGGCTCGTGTGGCGCATAAACACCGGCATAGGCCAGTTGGGCCGAATGGCCTGTTTCTGTGCCGTAGACTCGATATATAAATGTAAAAGCAAGCGTTTGGTGGATGGGCACTGCTGCCTCAAAACAGAATTCGGTTCAAGTACGAAGCTGGAAATGTTTACAGACACGCACAGAGACAAGGAGAAAGGCACAAATACAAGCTCACACAAGCTTAATCAAACTACTTAAGCATTTCTAATTATTTTGATATTATTTAACGTGTCCACTTTCAACAAGTTGAGTTTAACTGTGACTATTAAAATGGTTAAAGAACACATTGCATTCGATCAGGCTTTTTGCATTTAAATGTTCCGTCGCTCTGGCCCCGTGGTTTGGTCCATTAGAAATCTATGCTCAGAGCACTGAATGAGATGTGTTAATTTCAGGGTCAGGTGTTCTTGGCTCCGTTTAGTTCTGTGGGATGGCTCTGAATACGTAGGTGTGATGAGACCTTTCTTAGTCATCGACGACTTGCCGCTATTTATAACCCGGATCCAAAGTACAGCTGGTTCTGATTTATCAGGGCACCACTGCCAAAAACCAGCCCTATTGTACCACTGACCACCTCCCCTTGACCATTGCCAAGTCCCACTCCAGAGACTTGAACACATAATCCAGGCTGACACGTCAGTGCAGTGCTGACAGAGTGCTGCACTGTCGGAGGTGCTGTCTTTCAGATGAGACGTTAAACCGAGTGACATGAATCAGTCATTCATGTAGAAATGACTTATGAAATAATACTGGGTGGCCTGCTGGTGGTGCTGTCCAGGGAGAGTATAAATACTCGGGCATGGGCCCAGCTTGCTCAGGACATTCTTTAACAGGAACTAGTGAAGGACACAACTAGATCTCCATGTTGAAAAACAGTTGATTAAAACCTTGTTTAATACTCAGACCAAGTGCCTAGTAGTTTTCTTACATCACCGAGGCTGCTCCCTCAGATGGACGTAAAAGATTTCACGGCCATTATTCGAAGAAGAGCAGGAGAGTTCTCCCCGGTGTAGTTATCCCTCAACCAATGTCACTAAAACAGGTTGTCTGGCCATTATCACATTGCTGTTTGTGGGAGCTTGCTGTGTGCAAATTGGCTGCTGCGTTTCCTACATTACAATAGTGACTACACTTCAAAAAGCACTCCATTGGCTGTAAAGTGCTTTGGTACATCCTGAGGTTGTGAAAGGCGCTATAAAAATGCAAGTCTTTCTTCCTTTCATAGAATCATAGAATAGTACACCACAGGAGGCCATTTGGCCCATCGAAGAGCAATCCAGTTAGTCCCACTCCCCCTGCTCTTTCCCCATATCCCTACAATTTTATCCCCTTCAAGTATTTATCCAATTCCCTTTTGAAGGATGTTATTGAATCTGCCTCCACCGCCCTTTCAGGCAGCGCATTCCAGGTCACAACCACTCGCTGCGTAAAAATGTTTTTCCTCATGTCGCCTCTGGTTCTTTTGCCAATCACCTTAAATCTGGGCCCTCTCGTTATCGACCCTCCTGCCATTGGAAACAATTTCTCTTTATTTACTCTGTCTAAACCCTTCATGATTTTAAACACCTCTATCGAATCTCTTCTTAGCCTTCTCTGCTCTAAGGAGAACAACCCCAGCTTCTCTAGTCTATCCACGTAACTGTAATCCCTCATCCCTGGAACCATTCTAGTAAATATTTTCTGTACCCTCTCCAAAGCCTCCACGTCCTTCCTTAAAGTGGGGTGCCCAGGATTGGAGACCATACTCCAGCTGGAGCCGAACTAATGTTTTATATCGGTTCAGCATAACTTCCTGGCTTTTGTACTCTATGCCTCTATTTTTTTCCACACAGTGTAGGCGCTGGATGTCACCACTGTCTGATGTGGTTAAGCACAGTAACAGATGTTGGGATAGTGCCGTTAAGGAATTTGAATCCAGAAGTTTGGAATTCAAACGCGCTGGCCCTTGTTGACTCAATTCTATTAGTTGGCGGAAGGGGCCTAGCTGCCCTGCTGGTTACTGAGCCGTCCGGGGAAATCAGAAACGTCCCAGGTTCATTATCTCGCCTGCACTGGACGGGCTGACCTCGGCTAGGGCACGATTACAATTGGCCTCCACACCCCATGGGGTGGGTAGGGGGTGTAAAGTCTGTAGGTATTATGGCGAATTAATACACAGACTACAAGAGTAACTTTAACAGGACTTTACTATTCGAAGGTCAGGGCGAATCTGCCCAATAAATCCTGACACAGCACTTATATACCGGTGTGGTCACCGTCGGTATTACAGTATACAGCAGCCAAGATAAAGTAGTGCCACACCTAAAATAGTTCTCTTAAAGGTGGACGGTTACATACAATAGTTCTCTTAAAGGTAGAACAGTTACATACACTACAATCCTCCCTTTTTAGCTTACAACATACTTATTCCCCATTAACATAACATCATAACATATATACAACTTATGCAAAACAGTTCACAGATTCAGTCTCTCTGGAGGCTTCCTGACTCTGTCCGGATAACGCCTCGGTGGTGTAGTAGTTTTTGGCGGGGTAGTAGGTTCTTCTGGCAAGGTCGATTCGGCTTGAAGGACAGTGTCAGGTTCATCTGATTCCAGTATTACCAGATCGGAGGTAGGTGTTCTGGGTATCTCTGCTTCAACATTAGCCGTGTAAGGTTGTGGAGTAGGTTGGTCCTTTGTGGATGACCCTATGATCTGGTCAACATGGCGCCTTATTATGCTGTCACCAATGTCCACGGTATACATCAGCGGCCCTAGCCTTTTCCCAATAGTTCCAGGCTGCCATTTCTCGGTACGGTAGTCCCGGGCCAAAACTTGTTGACCTATCTGAAAGGATCTAGTTGGCCTTTCATTCATGCCCTGAAATTGCCGGTTCTCTACGTCCCTTCTGACGTTTGGCTTAATCAAATCCAGCCGGCATCTTAGTCTTCTATTGAAAAACATCATGGCGGGAGTTTGGTTTGTGACCGCATGTGTTGCATTCCTGTACGCCAACAAGAAGTTATCTACCTTATGTTGTAGGTTGATGTCTTCATTACCCATGGCCTTTATGGCCTTCTTGAAGGTCTGGACAAACCTTTCAGCTAATCCATTGGTGGCGGGATGGTATGGGGCTGACGTGTAGTGCTTGACCCCATTCCTTTTTAAGAACTTCCTGAATTCTTCGGACACAAATTGCGGTCCATTATCAGAACAGATCTGTTCCGGCAGCCCATTCCTGGCAAATATGGTCCTTAATACTGTGATGGTTTTTTCCGTGGTGGTGGAGGACATCTTTATTACCTCCGGCCCCTTGGAGTGTGCATCCACCGCGATTAGAAACATTGAGTCCATAAATGGACCAGCAAAGTCGACGTGTACCCTTTGCCAAGGAGATGAGGGCCACTCCCATGGATGCAGAGGAGCTCGTGGTGGCGCATTTTGGACCTTCTGGCATCCTAGACAGCTCTTGGTTATTTCTTCGATGTCTCCATCAATACCTGGCCACCACACAAACGCTCTTGCTAGGTTCTTCATTTTCACTCCACCCAGATGCCCTTCGTGAAGCTCCTTTAGCACCTTATGCTGAAGTTTGGGTGGAATCACCACTCTAGATCCACACATCAAGGTTCCTCGGCACACTGACAGCTGTTCTTTTCTTTGCGAAAATGCGGGCAGCGTTGGTTCGCCATGTGCTGGCCATCCCTCCACTGTTAAATCGTAGACTCGTGAGAGAGTCGGGTCATTTCTTGTCTCATTTTCGATCATCGAATTTGTTACTGGTAGACATTCCACTATGGATGAGTGGAACATCTCTACCGGGTCCACTGTAGCCGCCTCTTCTACTACTGGCAATGGTAGGCGCGATAACCCATCAGCATTTCCATGCTGTTTGGACCTTTTGTATTCGATGTCATATTGGTGTGCCCCAAGTAACACGGACCACCTCTGTAGCCTTTGCACTGCCATAGTGGAAACGGCCTTGTTAGGGTTGAATATGGACACCAACGGCTGGTGGTCTGTCAGTAATGTGAACTTCTTGCCCTGCAGGTAATGATTGAATTTCTTTACTCCCCACACAAGGCTGAGGGCCTCCCTATCTATCTGAGCATAATTTCGCTCAGCGGAGGTCAATGATCGGGACGCAAATGCGACTGGCCTTTCCGAGCCATTTGGTAACTTGTGTGAAAGTACTGCTCCAATTCCATAAGGGGAAGCATCACAAGCTAGACGAAGAGGTAACGTTGGGTTGAAATGAGCCAACACTTCCTCAGAGGTAATCAACGCCTTGCTTCTGCGAAAGGCCTTCTTACAGTCCTCGCTCCACTTCCATGGTACTTCTTTCCGCAACAGAGCATTCAGCGGATGCAGCACCGTGGATAGATTTGGCAGAAACTTGTGGTAATAATTAATCAACCCCAGAAACGATCTCAACTGTGATACATTTTCCCGGAGCGGGGGCCTTCACGACAGCTTCTATCTTGTCAGGTGACTTGTGCAGCCCCTCTTGGTCAATGACATGACCGCAGTACGAGATCCGTTTCTGGAAGAACTCACATTTCTGGCGATTAACTCGAAGGCCATATTCCTTCAACCTGGTGAGCACCAGTTTCAAATTTGTGAGGTGTTCCGCCTCGTCTTCTCCCGTAATCAGGATATCGTCCAAGTAACACTGCGTGCTTGGAATACCCTGTAAGACCTGCTCCATGGCCCTCTGCCAAATTGCTGGAGCCGAAGCTACTCCAAAAACCAGTCTATTATAACGATACAAGCCTCTGTGCGTGTTGATTGTGAGATACTTGCGCGACTCTTCCTCGACTTCCATTTGTAAGTATGCTTGTGCCAGGTCTATCTTGGTGAAGTGTTTCCCGCCAGACAATGAAGCAAAGATATCCTCAATCCGCGGGAGCGGGTATTGTACCGTGTGAAGCACCGGATTAACTGTGATCTTGAAGTCTCCGCAGATGCGGACCTTTCCCGGTCCCCCTGGCTTGTTACTTGATGAAGACTTCATGATGGGAACAATGGGCATGGCCCACTCACTCCAGTCCACCTTAGACAGTACCCCTGAACATTCAAGCTCTTCCAGTTCTGCCTCCACAGCAGGTCGTATCGCGTAAGGTACCGATCTGGCTTTGAAAAATTTTGGGCTTGCATGTTCTGCAATCTTGATTTTTGCTTTAATTCCTCTCAGTGTTCCCAGTCCTTGCTGGAATACCTCTTTAGCTTCGTCCAATATTCTGGACAACCGTTCAGGTTTGACATCTTCCTTTCCGGAATCTACCGTCATTGTGTTTAGTGAATGCCAGTCTATCTTTATTTTCCTGACCCACTCCCGTCCCAGAAGTGGTGGACCTCCCTTAGGCAGCACATACATGTCCATCCCTTGGTGATCTTTGTCCTTGTATCTCACCTTGACTTTGTGCCCCGTGTATGTCTGCAATACTATCTCCGTATCCCGTAGGGGAATATGTTTGAATAACTTTTTGTAATCTTGCTTATTCATGACCGTCAACGCCGATCCGGTGTCCACTTCCATCTTCACTTGGACTTTTGCAATCTGTAGTGTGACCCAGATAGTTTGTCGGTCAGCTTCTTTACTCACATTGTGAATCCTCAGACTACCCAGTTCCTTGCTGTTGGAGTCTGAGTCTGAATTCTGTTCATCTGGACTCTTCCCAGTCACCTTATGTACCTTTCTGTACTTCTTCTGCCTGACCGGCATACCTTAGCTATGTGACCAAGCTTGCCACATTTTCTACATTCCTGGTTTTTAAACCAGCATTGGTTCTGGTCGTGTGTTGTCTTCCCACGACAATAACATTTCGTTGTACCCGAAGTCATTTGATCCACACTGAGTACCGCTGTCTTCCACTGCATTTCCGCCGTGCCTCTCGCTGCGGCTTCGTGCGATGCTGCAATAAGGACAGCCTTATCAAGTGTAAGATCGTTCTCTTCGAGCAGTCGTTTTTGTGTTCCTTCCTTCGACATCCCGCACACGAACTTGTCTCTCAGTGCCTCTGTCAGATTTACCCCAAACTGACAGTATTTTGCTAGCCTACGCAGTTCAACCAGGTACTCCGCGTTGCTTTCCTCTTTTCATTGCGTTCTCACGTAAAATTTTGATCGTTCCACTAACATCAGCGGTGCGGGGTTAAAATGATCCTTCAGGACAGCAACAATATTAGCGAAAGACTGATCCGCCGGTTTAGCTGGTGATAGAAGATGCTTCAATAACCCGTATGTCTTCGCACCCATTGAGTTTAGTAAGGTTAGAGCTTTGTCATAATTTGCTATCTTATTGACCTTACAATATATCTCGATGCGTTCTACATACGTGGCCCAATCTTCCACATCGGAATCGAACCCGTTGATGTTACTACACTTAGGCATCTTCACACTCTTCCTGAGAAACAACAACGAAATATTTCTTTAACTTTTTTTTTTCAAAATGTCGGTTTCCCGCGCTTGTCTTCTTTCCCCGCCCACTTTCAAAATGGCGGTTTCCCGCTTCTGTCTTCTTCCCCGCCTACTGGCGGCTTCCCGCGTTTCTTCCCCTGGCGGGAGGGGTAAGCTTTTCCCTCGGGCGACGACCGCTGGCTTTCGGGGTTCGCAGCCTGCGCGTCGGCTTCAGTGTGTTCCTTGTTCCCTTTTCTCGGCAGGGCAACCGGCGCTGGGTACAACCCGTTGACGGCGAACAGTTTCAGCCGCTGGGCTGGATCTCGCTCAGTCTCCCTCGCTTGGGCTCTGTCTCTCCCGCTCGCTCGGGCTCTGTCTCTCCCTCAGCGGCTTCCAATCGCACCTCCCAGCCCTCTCGCAGTCCGGTGCTTTCCTCCCCGGCTGCGGCTGAGTTCTCCGCGATTTATTTATTTTTATATCTTCCCGCGCCTTACGATCCCGGTCGCAGCGCTTCGTGGCCTCGGTCGCTGCCCGGCCTTTTTCACTCCAATCGCGCCTCCCAGCCCTCTCGCAGTCCGGTGCTTTCCTCCCCGGCTGCGGCTGAGTTCACCGCGGTTTATTTATTTTTATATCTTCCCGCGCCTTATGATCCCGGTCGCATCGCCTCGTGGCCTCGGTAGCTGCCCGGCCTTTTTCGCCGGTCGCGGTCTAGCTGTCTCACGACGCCGTTGCGTCTCCCAGCCCGCTTGTACCGCGGCTTCCGTGCTCCACGCTGCCCCAGTCTCAGCGCCTCTGGGCCCGACTTCTGTCCGGCTCCTTTCCCCCGACCATGGTCGAGTTCACCGCCCTTATCCTCCGTTTATTTTTTTTATTTTCCCTTTACTCACAGTCACCGTGGCCGACTTGCTTCTCGTGCTGATCGGCTCACTCACCACCGTGGCAGAAGGGACAATCAGTGCCTGTTGCTGATGGAAGGCTTCGTGTCTGAATTCTTCCTTCTTCCTTGCTCTGCAGACTCGAGTTTTCTCTCAGCAGAACGACGAGGGCGGGTGCCTCTTCTCGACACTCGTTAACTGCTTCGGAAGTATTGTTGCCGCAGGGTAAGATCGAACTCGTCGCCACTGTAAAGTCTGTAGGTATCAGGGCGAATTAATACACAGACTACAAGAGTAACTTTAACAGGACTTTACTATTCGAAGGTCAGGGCGAATCTGCCCAATAAATCCTGACACAGCACTTATAGACTGGTGTGGTCACCGTCGGTATTACAGTATACAGCAGCCAAGATAAAGTAGTGCCACACCTAAAATAGTTCTCTTAAAGGTGGACGGTTACATACAATAGTTCTCTTAAAGGTAGAACAGTTACATACACTACAGGGGGGGATCAGTCAGCCGTCGCTCCCGCGCCCGGTCACTGACCAGTGAGCCCCTTGCTTGTAGAAGGCGAGTGCCTGGATTTTCGGCAAAGGGACAGCGCCAGGGCTAAGCGGTGGTGCCTTCCAGAGTTGAATATCCGGCCTGCACGTGCGGCCTCCTTGTGGGGAAAAAAAACAGCCAGCTGGACGAGGGCGCGGAGGCACCTCCAGCACTTGCTGAACTGTTACCTTCCGGGATGAAAACCCCAAAGGAAATTTGGGAGGGATGGAACAAGAAAGTTGCATTTCTGTAGCGCCTTTCACGACCCCAGGGCGTCTCCAAAAGCGCTTTACAGCCAATGGCGTTCTTTTGAAGTGTAGTCAGTGTTGTTCATGTAGGGAAGGTATGCAGTGTGGCTGAGCTTGGGTTAGCAGCTGGATTCAGATGCCCACAGCGAGGGTCTGCGAGTGGGATTCGGGATTCGGGAACGGGACGAAGCCTATAATCGCTGCAGCTTATAATTAGCGAGCGGTGCAACTTCTAAATAAAGATTACGGCTTTCTTTTTAAAAAAATGTGCTAATAAATTAGCCAGCGTCCCGAAAATACCGCATCATTCAAACATTGCCTTTTAAGTTCAGTCCATTCACGTTCGCCATGGCAACAGTGTTATTTATGATGGGGAGCTTCCCAGGCACCGCCTGCTCTGCCCTGTACATTGTTGAGTATTTGCAATCTGTGTGCAATGTTGCAATGTTATCACTCAGCAGCTTTGAGTAAGTTAGCGATGGTGCAATCGCCCAGCGCCTGTGCAAAGCCAGCCTGAAAACATTAATTTCTTGTTTCTCGGCGCCTCCCTCCTCTCTCCACTCCACGTTTTTTACCCCCTGCTGTGAGTTTTTTTGCTCTCTCTCGGTATCTTGCAACCGCTTTACAGATTAAAAGGACAGATTTTTGTCTTCAGCATTTGGGCATAAGATATCACTGGCGTTGCATAAAATTGGGAGAGTGGGCACAAGATGGAAAGGCTTGCATTTCTACATCGCATTTCATGACATCCCAAAGAGCTTTACAGCGTTCTTCTTCTTCCTAGGCAGTCCCTTGGAACCGAGGATGAATTGCTTCCACATTAAAAATGTGTTCTCAGGTGACTGATGAGTCCAATGCGGGACCTACAGTCTCTGTCACAGGTGGGGCAGACGGTGGTTGAAGGGGCGGGTGGGTGGGGTGCTTGGGTTGACGTGCGCTCCTTGCGCTGCCTGCGCTTGGCTTCCGCTTGCTCCCGGCGAAGAGACTCGAGGTGTTCGGCGCCTTCCCGGATGCTTCTCCTCCACTTTGTGCGGTCTTGGGCCAGGGATTCCCAGGTGGCTGCCGTGCATTACAACAGTGACTCTACTTCAAAAAGTTCTTCATCAGCTGTAAAACGCTTTGTGACGTCCTGAGATGGTGAAAGGCGCGATAGAATTGGAAGTCTTTCTCCTTGCCCATTAAAAAGGGGGCACTTTTATTAGATTTCTTTTATTTGCGATTGATGACATGAGGGCGACCCAGTGTCTCCTTATGGGGTTAAGCAGAAAAGGGCATCTGTGGAGAGAGAAGGAGAGTTAATGTTTCAGCCTTTCTCCTGATTTAGGCTCCCATTATTTTCAGTTGTGTGTGTCTCTCTCTATCTTTCACTTACAATGTTGTGCGATAAGCGTGAATGATTTAGAGGGGGGAGAGAATGGAGCTGGTTTGTTGGGACTGCACATCAGAACCAGGAGCAGGAGTGGGCCATTCGGCCCCTCGAGCCCGCTCCGCCATTCACTATGACCATGGCTGATCTGATCTTGGCCTCAACTCCACTCTCCTGCCCGTTCCCCATAACCCTCGACTCTCTTATCTTTCAACAATCTGTCTATCTCCACCTTAAATATATTCAATGACCCAGCCTCCACAGCTCTCTGGGGCTGCCCGTGTCCTAACTCGCACCAAGTCCCGTTCGCCCATCTCCCCTGTGCTCGCTGACCTACATTGGCTCCCGGTTAAGCAACGCCTCGATTTCAAAATTCTCACCCTTGTTTTCAAATCTCTCCATGCCCTCGCCCCCTCCCTATCTCTGTAATCTCCTTCAGCCCCACAACCCCACTGAGATATCTGGCCTCCTCTAATTCTGCCCTCTTGAACATCCCTGATTATAATCGCTCTACCTTTGGTGGCCGTGCCTTCTGTTGCCCAGGCCCTAAGCTCTGGAATTCCCTGCCTAAACCTCTCCGCCTCGTTACCTCTCTTTCTTCCTTTAAGACGCTCCTTAAAACCTACCTCTTTGACCAAGCTTTTGGTCACCTGCCCTAATTTATCCTTATGTGGATCAGTGTCAAACTCTTTGTCTTAAAATACTCCTGTGCAGCGCCTTGGGACGTTTTACTATGTTAAAGGCGCTATATAAATACAAACATACGAACATACCAATTAGGAGCAGGAGTTGGCCACTCGGCCCCTCGAGCCTGCTCCGCCATTCAATAAGATCATGGCTGATCCGATTACTCCACATTCCCGCCTACCCCCGATAACCTTTCACCCCCCCTTGCTTATCAAGAATCTATCTACCTCTGCCTTAAAAATATTCAAAGACTCTGCTTCCATCGCCCTCTGAGAAAGAAAGTTCCTCATCTCTGTCTTAAATGGGCGACCCCTTATTTTTAAACAGTGGCCCCTAGTTCTAGATTTTGTTGTTTTTTTTCTTTTCTTTTTTTTTACTTATCAAATTAAATTAAAATTACATTGGCCGGGGTGATGATGCACTCCAGTCCCCGCGGCGCCCACCGGTCTCGGAAGGCCTCGAGCGTGCCGGCGGACACCGCGTGCTCCATCTCCAGGGCCACCCGGGCGCGAACATAGCCGCGGAAGAGAGGCAGGCAAACGGGCCGGACAACCCCCTCGACGGCCCGCTGCCTGGACCTATTAATGGCCACTTTGGCCAGGCCCAGGAGCAGTCCTACGATGAGGTCCTCCGATCTGCCCGCTCCCCTCCTCACCGGGTAACCGAAGATCAGGAGCGTGGGACTGAAGTGCAGCCAAAAAACAAGGAGCAGCCCCTTCAAATAATGAAAGAGGGGCTGCAACCTCTCACATTCAATATAGACATAGAACACGGACTCCTCTAGGCCGCAAAAAAGGCAGGCAGCCTGGGAGTCCGTAAACATAGAAACATAGAAGAAGATAGGAGCAGGAGTAGGCCATTCGGCCTCTCGAGCCTGCTCCGCCATTTAATGAGGTCATGGCTGATCATCCAAATTCAGTACCCGGTCCCTGCTTTCTTCCCATATCCCTTGATCCCTTTAGCCTTAAGAAATATATCTAACTCCTTCTTGAATATATTTAATGAATTGGCCTCAACTGCCTTCTGTGGTAGAGAATTCCACATGTTCACCACTCTCTGGGTGAAGAAATTCCTCCTCATTTCTGTCCTAAATGGCTTACCCCTTATCCTTAGACTGTGACCCCTGGTTCTGGACTCCCCCGCCATCGGGAACATCTTTCCTGCATCTAGTCTGTCTAGTCCTGTTAGAATTTTATAAGTTTCAATGAGATCCCCTCTCATTCTTCTAAACTCCAGCGAGTATAAGCCCACTTAATACCTACTTAAAAGCTTATTGCACGGGACTGCTCCGTGCAACACCCTCCAGGCCAAGTCCCTAGATTGTTGTTGTGTTGTTCCTCTTTTGGTAGCACCAATCAAAAAATAAACAAATAAACTGTAACTAATAGAACTTTAAATAAATGTTAACAAATCAAATCAGAATTTGGTTATTCAAATCAATTATGCACTCCAGTCCCCGCGGCGCCCACCGGTCGCGGAAGTCCTCGAGCGTGCCGGCGGACACCGCGTGCTCCATCTCCAGGGCCACCCAGGCGCGAACATGGCCGCGGAAGAGAGGGAGGCAATCTGGCTGGACGACCCCCTCGACCGCCCGCTGCCTGGACCAATTGATGGCTTTCTTGGCCAGGCCCAGGAGCAGACCCACGAGGAGGTCCTCCAACCCGCCCGCTCCCCTCCGCACTGGGTGACCGTAGATCAAGAGCGTGGGACTGAAGTGCAACCAAAAATCGAGGAGCAGCCCCTTCAAATAATGGAAGAGGGGCTGCAACCTCTCACACTCAGCGTAAATGTGAAAGACGGACTCCTCCAGGCCACAGAACAAACAGGCGGCCTGGGTGTCCGTGAACCTACTTAAAACTATGTTGCACGGGACTGCTCCGTCCTCTTTTTGGGAAAACAAATAAATTAGACAAATAAATACTGTAAATAAACCATTAAAACTTCAAATAAACCTTACGAATCAAATTAAAATTTGGTTTTCCAGCCCAATTATGCACTCCAGTCCCCGCGGCGCCCACCGGTCACGGAAGTGATTGAGCGCGCCGGCGGACACCGCGTGCTCCATCTCCAGGGCCACCCGGGTGCGAACATAGCCGCGGAAGAGAGGGAGGCAATCCGGCCGGACGACCCCCTCAACCACCCGCTGCCTGGACCGATTAATGACTTTCTTAGCCAGGCCCAGGAGCAGACCCACGAGGAGGTCCTCCAACCTGCCTGCTCCCCTCCGCACCGGGTGACCGTAGATCAAGAGCGTGGGACTAAAGTGCAACCAAAACTTGAGGAGCAGCCCCTTCAAATAATGGAAGAGGGGCTGCAACCTCTCACACTCAGCGTAAATGTGAAAGACGGACTCCTCCAGGCCGCAGAACAAACAGGCGGCCGTGAACCTACTTAAAACTATGTTGCATGGGACTGCTCCGTGCAACACCCTCCAGGCCAAGTCCCTAGATTGTTGTTATGGTGGAGAATGTCAAAGATTCACTGATAAATGGGAGGGACCCCCTAATGGTTTCTGGTCTGCCCGTCCACTTCTTGTTATCCTCTTTTTTTTTTGAAAACATAAATTTAGGCAAATAAAAACTGTAAATAAACCATTAAAACTGTAAATAAACCAATAAAACTTCAAATAAACCTTAATAATCAAATTAAAATTTGGTTCTCCAGCCCAATTATGCACTCCAGTCCCCGCGGCGCCCACCGGTCACGAAAGTGATCGAGCGCGCCGGCGGACACCGTGTGCTCCAGCTCCAGGGCCACCCGGGCGCGAACATGGCCACGGAAGAGAGGGAGGCAATCCGGCCAGACGACCCCCTCGACCGCCCGCTGCCTGGACCAATTAATGGCTCTCTTGGCCAGGCCCAGGAGCAGACCCACGAGGAGGTCCTCCAACCTGCCCGCTCCCCTCCGCACCGGGTGACCGTAGATCAAGAGCGTGGGACTAAAGTGCAACCAAAACTTGAGGAGCAGCCCCTTCAAATAATGGAAGAGGGGCTGCAACCTCTCACATTCGATATAAATATGAAATACGGACTCCTCCAGACCACAGAACAAACATGCAGCCTGGGAGTCCGTGAACCTACTTAAAACTATGTTGCACGGGACTGCTCCGTGCAACACCCTCCAGGCCAAGTCCCCCCCTCTCTCCCTCTCCTGAGATGGAGGCCTTTCCTCTCCTCCTCTCCCTCCAGGCACCTCAGTTGTAGATGGTCTGGTTGGTGGTGGACTGGTGCTTCTCCTTCTCCTCCCTGCCTGGTCAGGAGGCCACCACGCTCCACTTTCCTCCTGCAGCACTCAGAGCAAGCCAGAGAATGATTCCAGTCCTCTGGATTACTAGTTCAGTCAAGTTACCAGTAGACTACTGTCCCCTTCCCTTGGGGTCCTTATTGCCTTGTCAGCCAATGACACTCATTTTTCAAAGTTCTGATTGGCTCTGGGAGTCATCTCCCCTCCTCCCTTTACTTGATCCTCTTTTTGTGAAAACATAATTTAGACAAATAAAAACTGTAAATAAACCATCAAAACTTCAAATAAACCCTAAGAATCAAATCAAAATTTGGTTATCCAACCCAATAATGCACCTCAGTCCCCGCGGCGCCCACCGGTCACGGAAATGATCGAGCGCGCCGGCGGACACCGCGTGCTCCATCTTCAGGGCCACCCGGGTGCGAACATGGCCACGGAAGAGAGGGAGGCAATCTGGCCAGACGACCCCCTCGATCACCCGCTGCCTGGACCAATTAATGGCCTTCTTAGCCAGGCCCAGGAGCAGACCCACGAGGAGGTCCTCCGACCTGCCCGCTCCCCTCCGCACCGGGTGACCGTAGATCAAGAGCGTGGGACTGAAGTGCAACCAAAACTTGAGGAGCAGCCCCTTCAAATAATGGAAGATGGGGCTGCAACCTCTCACATTCGATATAAATATGAAATACGGACTCCTCCAGACTGCAGAACAAACATGCGGCCTGGGAGTCCGTGAACCTACTTAAAACTATGTTGCATGGGACTGCTCCGTGCAACACCCTCCTCTCTTTTCATTGGACCCAAATAAAAAAGAAACAATTTCACAAATAAGGTGACAACAACCCAATTACCCTTTTAAATAACCCTCCACCAATCAAATTAAAATTTGGTTGTCCCGATTAACAATGCACTCCAGTCCCCGCGGCGCCCACCGGTCACGAAAGAGCTCGAGCGTGCCGGCGGACACCGCGTGCTCCATCTCTAGGGCCACCCGGGCGCGAACATGGCCACGGAAGAGGGGGAGGCAATCCGGTCGGACGACCCCCTCGCTCGCCCGCTGCCAGGACCAATTGATGGCTTTCTTGGCCAGGCCCAGGAGCAGGCCCACGAGGAGGTCCTCCGACCCGCCCGCCCCCCTCCGCACGGGGTGACCGTAGATCAGGAGCGTGGGACTGAAGTGCAACCAAAATTTGAGGAGCAGCCCCCTCAAAAAATGGAAGAGGGGCTGCAACCTCTCACACCCCGTGTAGACGTGAAAGACGGACTCCTCCAGACCGCAAAACAAACAGGCGGTCTGGGAGTCCGTAAACCTATTTAAAAATCTATTGCACGGAACTGCTCTGTGCAACACCCTCCTCTCTTTTCATTGGACCCAAAAAAAGAAACAATTTCACAAATAAGGTGACAACAACCCAATTACCCTTTTAAATAACCCTCCACCAATCAAATTAAAATTTGGTTGTCCCGATTAACAATGCACTCCAGTCCCCGCGGCGCCCACCGGTCACGAAAGAGCTCGAGCGTGCCGGCGGACACCGCGTGCTCCATCTCTAGGGCCACCCGGGCGCGAACATGGCCACGGAAGAGGGGGAGGCAATCCGGTCGGACGACCCCCTCGCTCGCCCGCTGCCAGGACCAATTGATGGCTTTCTTGGCCAGGCCCAGGAGCAGGCCCACGAGGAGGTCCTCCGACCCGCCCGCCCCCCTCCGCACGGGGTGACCGTAGATCAGGAGCGTGGGACTGAAGTGCAACCAAAATTTGAGGAGCAGCCCCCTCAAAAAATGGAAGAGGGGCTGCAACCTCTCACACCCCGTGTAGACGTGAAAGACGGACTCCTCCAGACCGCAAAACAAACAGGCGGTCTGGGAGTCCGTAAACCTATTTAAAAATCTATTGCACGGAACTGCTCTGTGCAACACCCTCCTCTCTTTTCATTGGACCCAAAAAAAGAAACAATTTCACAAATAAGGTGACAACAACCCAATTACCCTTTTAAATAACCCTCCACCAATCAAATTAAAATTTGGTTGTCCCGATTAACAATGCACTCCAGTCCCCGCGGCGCCCACCGGTCACGAAAGAGCTCGAGCGTGCCGGCGGACACCGCGTGCTCCATCTCTAGGGCCACCCGGGCGCGAACATGGCCACGGAAGAGGGGGAGGCAATCCGGTCGGACGACCCCCTCGCTCGCCCGCTGCCAGGACCAATTGATGGCTTTCTTGGCCAGGCCCAGGAGCAGGCCCACGAGGAGGTCCTCCGACCCGCCCGCCCCCCTCCGCACGGGGTGACCGTAGATCAGGAGCGTGGGACTGAAGTGCAACCAAAATTTGAGGAGCAGCCCCCTCAAAAAATGGAAGAGGGGCTGCAACCTCTCACACCCCGTGTAGACGTGAAAGACGGACTCCTCCAGACCGCAAAACAAACAGGCGGTCTGGGAGTCCGTAAACCTATTTAAAAATCTATTGCACGGAACTGCTCTGTGCAACACCCTCCTCTCTTTTCATTGGACCCAAAAAAAGAAACAATTTCACAAATAAGGTGACAACAACCCAATTACCCTTTTAAATAACCCTCCACCAATCAAATTAAAATTTGGTTGTCCCGATTAACAATGCACTCCAGTCCCCGCGGCGCCCACCGGTCACGAAAGAGCTCGAGCGTGCCGGCGGACACCGCGTGCTCCATCTCTAGGGCCACCCGGGCGCGAACATGGCCACGGAAGAGGGGGAGGCAATCCGGTCGGACGACCCCCTCGCTCGCCCGCTGCCAGGACCAATTGATGGCTTTCTTGGCCAGGCCCAGGAGCAGGCCCACGAGGAGGTCCTCCGACCCGCCCGCCCCCCTCCGCACGGGGTGACCGTAGATCAGGAGCGTGGGACTGAAGTGCAACCAAAATTTGAGGAGCAGCCCCCTCAAAAAATGGAAGAGGGGCTGCAACCTCTCACACCCCGTGTAGACGTGAAAGACGGACTCCTCCAGACCGCAAAACAAACAGGCGGTCTGGGAGTCCGTAAACCTATTTAAAAATCTATTGCACGGAACTGCTCTGTGCAACACCCTCCTCTCTTTTCATTGGACCCAAAAAAAGAAACAATTTCACAAATAAGGTGACAACAACCCAATTACCCTTTTAAATAACCCTCCACCAATCAAATTAAAATTTGGTTGTCCCGATTAACAATGCACTCCAGTCCCCGCGGCGCCCACCGGTCACGAAAGAGCTCGAGCGTGCCGGCGGACACCGCGTGCTCCATCTCTAGGGCCACCCGGGCGCGAACATGGCCACGGAAGAGGGGGAGGCAATCCGGTCGGACGACCCCCTCGCTCGCCCGCTGCCAGGACCAATTGATGGCTTTCTTGGCCAGGCCCAGGAGCAGGCCCACGAGGAGGTCCTCCGACCCGCCCGCCCCCCTCCGCACGGGGTGACCGTAGATCAGGAGCGTGGGACTGAAGTGCAACCAAAATTTGAGGAGCAGCCCCCTCAAAAAATGGAAGAGGGGCTGCAACCTCTCACACCCCGTGTAGACGTGAAAGACGGACTCCTCCAGACCGCAAAACAAACAGGCGGTCTGGGAGTCCGTAAACCTATTTAAAAATCTATTGCACGGAACTGCTCTGTGCAACACCCTCCTCTCTTTTCATTGGACCCAAAAAAAGAAACAATTTCACAAATAAGGTGACAACAACCCAATTACCCTTTTAAATAACCCTCCACCAATCAAATTAAAATTTGGTTGTCCCGATTAACAATGCACTCCAGTCCCCGCGGCGCCCACCGGTCACGAAAGAGCTCGAGCGTGCCGGCGGACACCGCGTGCTCCATCTCTAGGGCCACCCGGGCGCGAACATGGCCACGGAAGAGGGGGAGGCAATCCGGTCGGACGACCCCCTCGCTCGCCCGCTGCCAGGACCAATTGATGGCTTTCTTGGCCAGGCCCAGGAGCAGGCCCACGAGGAGGTCCTCCGACCCGCCCGCCCCCCTCCGCACGGGGTGACCGTAGATCAGGAGCGTGGGACTGAAGTGCAACCAAAATTTGAGGAGCAGCCCCCTCAAAAAATGGAAGAGGGGCTGCAACCTCTCACACCCCGTGTAGACGTGAAAGACGGACTCCTCCAGACCGCAAAACAAACAGGCGGTCTGGGAGTCCGTAAACCTATTTAAAAATCTATTGCACGGAACTGCTCTGTGCAACACCCTCCTCTCTTTTCATTGGACCCAAAAAAAGAAACAATTTCACAAATAAGGTGACAACAACCCAATTACCCTTTTAAATAACCCTCCACCAATCAAATTAAAATTTGGTTGTCCCGATTAACAATGCACTCCAGTCCCCGCGGCGCCCACCGGTCACGAAAGAGCTCGAGCGTGCCGGCGGACACCGCGTGCTCCATCTCTAGGGCCACCCGGGCGCGAACATGGCCACGGAAGAGGGGGAGGCAATCCGGTCGGACGACCCCCTCGCTCGCCCGCTGCCAGGACCAATTGATGGCTTTCTTGGCCAGGCCCAGGAGCAGGCCCACGAGGAGGTCCTCCGACCCGCCCGCCCCCCTCCGCACGGGGTGACCGTAGATCAGGAGCGTGGGACTGAAGTGCAACCAAAATTTGAGGAGCAGCCCCCTCAAAAAATGGAAGAGGGGCTGCAACCTCTCACACCCCGTGTAGACGTGAAAGACGGACTCCTCCAGACCGCAAAACAAACAGGCGGTCTGGGAGTCCGTAAACCTATTTAAAAATCTATTGCACGGAACTGCTCTGTGCAACACCCTCCTCTCTTTTCATTGGACCCAAAAAAAGAAACAATTTCACAAATAAGGTGACAACAACCCAATTACCCTTTTAAATAACCCTCCACCAATCAAATTAAAATTTGGTTGTCCCGATTAACAATGCACTCCAGTCCCCGCGGCGCCCACCGGTCACGAAAGAGCTCGAGCGTGCCGGCGGACACCGCGTGCTCCATCTCTAGGGCCACCCGGGCGCGAACATGGCCACGGAAGAGGGGGAGGCAATCCGGTCGGACGACCCCCTCGCTCGCCCGCTGCCAGGACCAATTGATGGCTTTCTTGGCCAGGCCCAGGAGCAGGCCCACGAGGAGGTCCTCCGACCCGCCCGCCCCCCTCCGCACGGGGTGACCGTAGATCAGGAGCGTGGGACTGAAGTGCAACCAAAATTTGAGGAGCAGCCCCCTCAAAAAATGGAAGAGGGGCTGCAACCTCTCACACCCCGTGTAGACGTGAAAGACGGACTCCTCCAGACCGCAAAACAAACAGGCGGTCTGGGAGTCCGTAAACCTATTTAAAAATCTATTGCACGGAACTGCTCTGTGCAACACCCTCCTCTCTTTTCATTGGACCCAAAAAAAGAAACAATTTCACAAATAAGGTGACAACAACCCAATTACCCTTTTAAATAACCCTCCACCAATCAAATTAAAATTTGGTTGTCCCGATTAACAATGCACTCCAGTCCCCGCGGCGCCCACCGGTCACGAAAGAGCTCGAGCGTGCCGGCGGACACCGCGTGCTCCATCTCTAGGGCCACCCGGGCGCGAACATGGCCACGGAAGAGGGGGAGGCAATCCGGTCGGACGACCCCCTCGCTCGCCCGCTGCCAGGACCAATTGATGGCTTTCTTGGCCAGGCCCAGGAGCAGGCCCACGAGGAGGTCCTCCGACCCGCCCGCCCCCCTCCGCACGGGGTGACCGTAGATCAGGAGCGTGGGACTGAAGTGCAACCAAAATTTGAGGAGCAGCCCCCTCAAAAAATGGAAGAGGGGCTGCAACCTCTCACACCCCGTGTAGACGTGAAAGACGGACTCCTCCAGACCGCAAAACAAACAGGCGGTCTGGGAGTCCGTAAACCTATTTAAAAATCTATTGCACGGAACTGCTCTGTGCAACACCCTCCTCTCTTTTCATTGGACCCAAAAAAAGAAACAATTTCACAAATAAGGTGACAACAACCCAATTACCCTTTTAAATAACCCTCCACCAATCAAATTAAAATTTGGTTGTCCCGATTAACAATGCACTCCAGTCCCCGCGGCGCCCACCGGTCACGAAAGAGCTCGAGCGTGCCGGCGGACACCGCGTGCTCCATCTCTAGGGCCACCCGGGCGCGAACATGGCCACGGAAGAGGGGGAGGCAATCCGGTCGGACGACCCCCTCGCTCGCCCGCTGCCAGGACCAATTGATGGCTTTCTTGGCCAGGCCCAGGAGCAGGCCCACGAGGAGGTCCTCCGACCCGCCCGCCCCCCTCCGCACGGGGTGACCGTAGATCAGGAGCGTGGGACTGAAGTGCAACCAAAATTTGAGGAGCAGCCCCCTCAAAAAATGGAAGAGGGGCTGCAACCTCTCACACCCCGTGTAGACGTGAAAGACGGACTCCTCCAGACCGCAAAACAAACAGGCGGTCTGGGAGTCCGTAAACCTATTTAAAAATCTATTGCACGGAACTGCTCTGTGCAACACCCTCCTCTCTTTTTATTGGACCCAAATAAAAAAGAAACAATTTCACAAATAAGGTGACAACAACCCAATTACCCTTTTAAATAACCCTCCACCAATCAAATTAAAATTTGGTTGTCCCGATTAACAATGCACTCCAGTCCCCGCGGCGCCCACCGGTCACGAAAGAGCTCGAGCGTGCCGGTGGACACCGCGTGCTCCATCTCTAGGGCCACCCGGGCGCGAACATGGCCACGGAAGAGGGGGAGGCAATCCGGTCGGACGACCCCCTCGCTCGCCCGCTGCCAGGACCAATTGATGGCTTTCTTGGCCAGGCCCAGGAGCAGGCCCACGAGGAGGTCCTCCGACCCGCCCGCCCCCCTCCGCACGGGGTGACCGTAGATCAGGAGCGTGGGACTGAAGTGCAACCAAAATTTGAGGAGCAGCCCCCTCAAAAAATGGAAGAGGGGCTGCAACCTCTCACACCCCGTGTAGACGTGAAAGACGGACTCCTCCAGACCGCAAAACAAACAGGCGGTCTGGGAGTCCGTAAACCTATTTAAAAATCTATTGCACGGAACTGCTCTGTGCAACACCCTCCTCTCTTTTCATTGGACCCAAAAAAAGAAACAATTTCACAAATAAGGTGACAACAACCCAATTACCCTTTTAAATAACCCTCCACCAATCAAATTAAAATTTGGTTGTCCCGATTAACAATGCACTCCAGTCCCCGCGGCGCCCACCGGTCACGAAAGAGCTCGAGCGTGCCGGCGGACACCGCGTGCTCCATCTCTAGGGCCACCCGGGCGCGAACATGGCCACGGAAGAGGGGGAGGCAATCCGGTCGGACGACCCCCTCGCTCGCCCGCTGCCAGGACCAATTGATGGCTTTCTTGGCCAGGCCCAGGAGCAGGCCCACGAGGAGGTCCTCCGACCCGCCCGCCCCCCTCCGCACGGGGTGACCGTAGATCAGGAGCGTGGGACTGAAGTGCAACCAAAATTTGAGGAGCAGCCCCCTCAAAAAATGGAAGAGGGGCTGCAACCTCTCACACCCCGTGTAGACGTGAAAGACGGACTCCTCCAGACCGCAAAACAAACAGGCGGTCTGGGAGTCCGTAAACCTATTTAAAAATCTATTGCACGGAACTGCTCTGTGCAACACCCTCCAGGCCAAATCCCTAGATTGTTGTTATGGTGGAGAATGTCAATGATTCACTGATAAATGGGAGGAACCCCCTAATGGTTTCTGGTCTGCCCGCCCACTTCTTGTTATCTGGTTGAACCAGTCTTTGAAACAAGGTTCTTTTCCCTCCCTCCCTCCTGCTGCCAATAGTTGTTGCCGGGAGGATGTTGCAATAGGCGACTCCGTGAACGTCAGCCAGCTCACAGTGAGAGTGAAAGCACAGAGCTGTGTAATAATTCAGTAAGATTACAGCAAGCCCCACATCATACCCTGTCTGGTCGCTGGGCAGAGGAGAGAGAGACAGACACACTCGCTCGCACAGAAGGACCTCACCGAGATCTCACCAGCGAACAGCTTCAAAACAACAGGGAAAGCAGAAGAAAGAGAAAAAATCATCAGCCTCGCCGAATCTCGTGGAAAGAATGAGCGAGTGAAAGATACTTCTGAATACAAAGAAACAGCTTGCATTCTTCGTTCGAGACTTTCTGCCCCTTTAATGATTCTGGTTGTGCGGGAGGGCTGGAGTTTTTTGTTAAAATAAGTTATTTTCGATGAATTACAAAGTTTCCCCCTCTCCCTCTCTCTTTCTCGCTGGAACTTTATATTATTAAATAACAATGTTGGCGGATGGTGGGAGATAGCGCGCTTTGTTGCCGAGTTTCCAATTGTAGCCAAGGTTGGATTTCATGTCAGTTTCGGGGCTCCTGAGATCCACACGTGGGGAACCCTGAGCCGCCCGCTGGAGACAAGAGACCCAAAGGGCAACAAACGGATTCCACCCCCCTCCCTCGCTTCGGCTCAGGAACCGGTATCTGCCGAGTCTGGAAACTTAAAACGCGGAGAGAGAGAGAGAACGCCGGCTCGGACATTGCTTTGTTGCTGGGAATTCCTAATCGAAACTGACTTGGCGAATTACCCCCCTTTTGGTAACGAAAGAAAAACTTAGGTAAGAGTTTTTAAAAATAAAATAAAAAGTGTGTGTGTGTGAAACTCGTAGAAATTTAATGTTTGAATCGTGTTTTTTTTTAATCGGGGCGTGTTTCAGTTTCTTTCTTTGTCCCCACATTCGACCTTCCTCTCTTTCTCTCCCCTCCCCTCTGTTTTCTGGTGTTGAGAAATTATGCTGATTACACTTACAAATATTTTCACTCTTCCTCTTCCCCCCCCCCCCCCCCCCCCCCTCTGGTCAGGTTGTGTTTTAAGTATATTGCCGAAAGTAATCCTTTGTCTAGAAAGTTTTAACGTCACAGAAGTTTGTCGAAACTTCTTTTTCTCCTCCCTCCCTCTAACGGTTTGTATTGTTGGAGTTCTGCGTTAGTTTTTATTCGAAGTCTTTTACATTCGTGGTCAGTATCGCGCGTGTTGAGCTTTTCAACCGCTGCCCCGATTTATTTTACTAATTTGTGGGTGTTTTTTGTGATGGTATTGTGTGTCCCGGGACCCCCCTCCCCTCCAGGGGTAAAGTTGCGCGGTGTGTTAATGTAAAGTTACGACGATACCTGAAATTCCTGAACCTTTATACTGCACTATTTGTGAATATAGTAGTTAGCCCCCACCCCATATGTAGAAGTCTCATTGCTGTCCTTCCTGTCCCCCCGCCCTGTGTGTTTAGGGATGGCTGGGTTAGTTTAGGGGTGAATCAAGACCCTTGAAATATTTCAAGGTGATTAAAGGAGTTGATAGGGTGGGTAGAGAGAGAAACTATTTCCTCTGAGTGAGTCCAGAACAAGGGGGCAGAACCTTAACATTAGAGCCAGGCTGTTCAGGGGTGATGTCAGGAATCACTTCTTCACACAAAGGGTAGTGGAAATCTGGAACTCTTCTCTCTTTTTCCCCCCCCCCCCCACCCAGCCCCCCAAAAAAGCTGTTGAGGTTCGGGGTCAGTTGAAAATGTCAAAACTGAGATTGATAGATTTTTGTTAGGCAAGGGTTACGCAACCGAGGCGGGGAGATGGGGTTGAGTTGCAGATCAGCCATGATCTAATTGAATGGAGGGAACAGACTTGGGCTGAATGGCCTCCTCCTGTTCCTATGCTCTAAGGGAAGTGTTGGGTTGGTTTTCTCTGGTATTTCTTCTCCCCACCCCCCCCCCCTCACTCCCCCCCCCCCCCCCCCTCACTCCCCCCCCCCCCCCCCCCTCACTCCCCCCCCCCCACTCCCCCCCCCCCCCCCCCTCACTCCCCCCCCCCCCCTCACTCCCCCCCCCCCCCCCTCACTCCCCCCAAAGCGGTCATTGCATGTTGGTCTACAGCCTGTAGTTGGAATCAATGGCTTTGAGTTTTCAATGCAGGCTTGGTGTGATCCTTAAACCAAGTTGCCCTCATCCTCCTCAATGTGGGTAATGACTGTCGCCCCCCCCCCCCCCCCCCCCCCTTCTTTCCTTTCCCCTCCCCACCCACTTTGAGTCTGGCCACTCAGCCTCTGTGTTTCATCCTTTCTACCCAATGCCATGTGATGGATTCTGTACCAACCCAGACTGGGACTGGATTTTGATCTAAACTGTCTCACTCTTAACAACAACATGCATTTATATAGCACCTTTTTAATGTAGTAAAACGTCCCAAAGCACTTCACAGGAACAATGTCAAACAAAATTTGACACCGAGCCACATAAGGAGATAGCACAACAGGTGACTAAAAGATTGGTCAAAGAGGTAGGTTTTAAGGAGCGCCTTAAAGGAGGAGAGAGAGATGGAGAGGCTTAGGGAAGGAATTCCAGAGCTTGGGGCCCAGGCAGCTGAAGGCACGGCCGCCAATGGCGGAGCGATTAAAAACGGGCCAGAATTGGAGGAGCGCAGAGATCCCGGAGGGTTGGAGGAGGTTCCAGTGATGGGGAAGGGTGAGGTCATCACTCTAAACCCCTTTCCAGCTCAGAATTTGCCCTTCATTTATATTAAAAAAAAAAAAAATGTCACTGCCCCCAAGTGTGTGACTGTGACATGCTTCTGCAACAATGAAAGAATGTCTTTTTCCAGGCTCTGAGCAGATTTGAGCTTATTGACGACTAATGGCAGTGTCATCTATAAGCAGTGATCGAGTCATGGATGAGGCATGTACTTGTGCTCCTGGCCCTGGTAATCGGATTGGCTGGGCAGTGATTTGTTACCTGAACTTAGCTATTTGATTCATCCTGAATGTGATTCATCAGAAGCCGCCTGGCTCATGAGGCTGCTGCGCGCCAGAGATGTGAGTCTGGTCTCTTGTGTTTACTAGCTTGTACTGCAGGAGGCTTGCTCGAAGCACCGGATCTAGATGGATGTACGTGTGTTTGTTTTGGGAGGTTGGGGAGGAGCAGAGTTGGATCTGTGTGAGTGGTGGTAGGATTGGAGGGGTGTCTCTGTGCCTTTTATGGGGTGGGGGGGGGTGGTGTTACTGGCTGAAGCTCTGGAGTTGTGTGTTTCACTTTCGATCAGTCGGTTATCTCGCATGCCTCCACTGTACCTCAGCACCACCTACTGCACCAGTGTGGCAGTTCCGTCTGCCATCCTCAATGGCCTCTAAACAGCACTCTAATGCCAAACTCTGGTCAGTTTTGTGCCGTGGACCCACGCCTGCGGAAAGCTAGATTGAAGTCTGTTCAAACTCATGTTACAATGGGCCCTCTTGGCTTCAGACCCCACACACCTTGGGAGGTGAAGAATTGGCATTTGAAAAACCAGGTGAATGTGAGCCAAACAATTTGAGGAGACTGGAGCTGTTTTCCTCTCAGTCCTTCACAACAACCCTTATCAACTGAAAAGGTGGTGGTTAAATGGGAACTCCCTTAAGTATATAAAATATTAATTAAAAAGGTATAAAATAGAAGTTCACAGGGTGGAGCTGAATTCACTCTCAGTCTGTGCTGACAGATAATTGCATTGTTACACAAACTAGGTTGTCTTATAGCAAAATACTGCGGATGCTGGAAATTCAAAGGGTCTTCGAACTGAAACGTTGTCTCTGTTTCTCTCTCCACGGATGCTGCCTGGCCTGCTGAGTTTTTCCAGCGTTTTCTGTTGTTATTTAGGCTGTTGTATTCCCTGGAATTTAGAAGATTTAGGAGGCGATATGATGGAAGTTTTCAAGATATTAAGGGGAACTGATAGAGTAGAGAGAAACTATTTCTGCTGGTTGGGGAGTCTAGGACCAGGGGGCATAGTCTAAAAGTTAGAGCCAGACCTTTCAGGAGTGGAATTAGGAGACACTTCTACACACACAGGGTGGTAGAAGTTTGGAACTCTCTTCCGCAAACGGCAATTGATGCGAGATCAATTGTTAATTTTAAATCTGAGATGGATAGCTTTTTGTTAACCAAAGGTATTACATGCCTTTGGCGGGTGTATGGAGTTGGGTCGCAGATCAGCCAGGCTCTCGCTGAATGGCAGAACAGGCTCGAGGGGCTGAATGGCCTCCTCCTGGTCTGATGAAAGTAGCTTTGGGGCCATTTTATACAAGAAGCCATTTTGTAAAACTGTCCTTTTTTTTTCTTTCTTTCCACAGATCCTCATGAGTGTGAACGCCCCGAGATCGCTGCCCTCCCTCCCCGCCAGGCTGAAGAGGTTAGACTTTGACGATGCTGATGATCCCGACCTTCCCAAATGTAAGCGGGCCCGCTTGAGCCAGCTGTCCATCCCAGCCTTGTCTCCGTGCCTCGGCTCGCCTTCCCCTACACCCTCCTCCTCCGATGACGACAACAGCGTATCCCGCATCGGACCTTACCTCCTGCTCAATCCCACCGAGGCGAATAACTGCTACAGAGCCGTCCACACCCACACGGAGCAGGAGTACATCTGCAAGGTAGGGTTATTGATGGTAGCGGGTGGGTGGTGGGGGGGGAGGCTCGCTGGATAGACTGTCCTGTGTGTCGCGCACTGCCCCACGGATCAGGGAGGATCCAGATCCATTCCTGGCCTGTGTTGTGTTAGCTGATCCCAACTTGATTGGGAATGGGTGTTTTTTTTTTTTCCCTTGGCCATGGTAAGGAAGACAATTGGCCTCGGGACCCTAGGCCGTGGGAGGGGGAGGACAATTGGCCTCAGGACCCCAGGTCGTGGGCGGGAAGAGTTTTCAGGAGAGGACATGGAAGTTTCTGCCCTGAGTGTTTCCCCCTCTCGCGAACCCAACCCAACCTTTGAGCACAGCTTCCAACCACTAACCACAGCTTACTTGCTGATGCGCATATTTCTTGTAAATGGTCATTTCCCATGACCCGTGGTGTAACCGGCAAAACAAATCCTCCGCGGTCACTTGTCTTTTCATCCTTTCAATAAATTCACCCGTCCCACAAAAGTTTACATTCCTCTCGCTGCTTTCCCTCCCCAGTCACCCTTTTCCAAACGCCCGCTTCCCCCTGTCTGGGAGAACAGAGATTATTTGTCCCTGTTCTCTACAGTGTTCTCGCGTCACCCTCTGGGAAGAGCATGAGACTGGTCGCAGATGATGACCAGCCTCCGCTCCCTCACCTTGTCTCCTTCCTTTACCTGGCAGTGCAGGTCACAAGCATGTTTTTAGGGTCCGGACGAGCGGAGTAGCACCATTGGCGGCCGTGCCTTCAGCTGCCTGGGCCCTAAGCTCTGGAATTCCCTCCCTAAACCTCTCCGCCTCTACCCCTCGCTCCTCCTTTAAGACGCTCCTTAAAACCAACTCTTTGACCAAGCTTTTGCTCACCTGTCCTAATATCTTATGTGGCTCGGTGTCAAAGTTTTGTCTGATGTACGCTCCTGTGAAGCGCCTTGGGGGGACTTTAAAGGTGTTATATAAATGCAAGTTGTTTGTTGTCTTGACCAGCTCTCCTCCTTTCCGCGTTGCAGGTGTTTGCGATGAAGCGCTACAGTGAGGTGGTTGCGCCCCACGCCCGCCTCCCGCCTCACGCGCACGTGGGGCAGATGGCCGAGGTGATCGCGGGTGACCGCAAGGCTTATGTGTTTTTCCATCGTGGCCACGGTGACATGCACTCGTACGTGCGGACGTGCAAGAGGCTCCGCGAGGAGGAGGCCGCCACGCTCTTCAGGCAGATGGCGCAGGCGGTGGCGCACTGCCACGACCACGGGATCGTGCTCCGAGACCTCAAGCTGCGCAAATTCGTCTTCGCCGACAGAATGAGGTGAGTTTTTTTGGGTGGGGGTTGGGAGCAGGCTCGGAGCCATTTAACGAACCTCTCTGTACAACAAAAGTGCCATCGGCCTTTGTGCTTCAGGTGCGCGGGGTATGTGTGTGTGTCCTTTCAACTCGGAACTCTGCTTGAACCCAAGCTGGACATAAAAAGATCCTATGGCACTATTTTGAAGAAGAGCAGAGGCGAGTTCTCCACGGTGTCCCGGCTAGTATTTATCCCTTGACCAATATCACTTTTATATTTTTTAAAAAAAAACCAGATTATCTGATCATTATCCCATTGCTGTTTGTGGGATCTTGCTGTGCGCAAATTATTTCTGCCGCGTTTCCCTACATTACAACAGTGACTACACTTCGAAAAGTACTTTGTTGGCTATGAAATGTTTTGGAACATAGCGCAAGCGTCAAAGGTGCTATATAAATGCAAGTGTTTTCTTTTTCTTATGAACCCAGACAAGAGGGGTGAAGAGAGCTCTTTTCTTTCTGCTGGTTATTCACGTCCGAGGTGAAACGGTTCCCTGGGGCAGTCTCAAGCCAGCTTCATGGTGGGACCTGTTGCCTTGGCCGAGGGGGTGGTGCAAAGGATCGGCGGGGGGGGGGGGGCGGGCAGGCAGGCAGGCAGAGACCCCGAGAGAGGGAGAGACACCGAGAGAGGCCAAAAATAAAAGAAATTGCACAAAAGGGGAGCAGGCAGTGATCGAAGACTCGGTCACTGCTCCCTGAGCTTGTGTGTAGCGGAATCTACTGACGGCTCTGTGATGCGATGCTTCCGGTGGTGAGCGGCCCCAGCAGAGGGAAGTGCCGGAAATCCTGGGCCGGTAGCCCGTGACTGAGAATCGGGTGTAGTTTCTGCTGAGAGTCGCTCCCTGTGAGTGCCCTCTCTCCGCTCACAACGCCACATCGTACAATCACCCCCCCCCCCCCCCCCCTCTGGTGTACTGTGACGATCTCGACCGTTCCTCCTTCCTGCCCAGCCCCACGTCCCCCTTTTAATTTGCATTGTTGCAGTAGTTGCTGTATTAAAGTGGTATACACGCTTTCCCTTAAATGTCTTGTTTTCACCCAAAACATTGTACTGACAGACGTGCATTGTAATTGTTCATTTGAAAACATGTTGGCCAGCTAGATAGTTTTGATTTTGAGCTATCATCATTGAAGTGCAATATAATCCGAGTATTATTTCAGCCACTTAGTGATGCTCTGTAGCCGTAGAACTGTGAGGTTCTGTCTGGTACCTTCAGATTGCCACCAAGTGGTTGATATTAGAAACATAGAAGATAGGAGCAGGAGTAGGCCATTTGGCCCCTCGAGCCTGTTCTGCCATTTAATGAGATCATGGCTGATCATCCAAATTCAGTACCCTGTCCCTGCCTTCTCCCCATATCCCTTGATCCCTTTAGTCTTAAGAAATATATCTAACTCCTTAAATATATATAATAAATTGGCCTCAACTGCCTTCTGTGGTAGAGAATTCCACAGATTCACCACTTTCTGGGTGAAGAAATTCCTCCTCATCTCAGTCCTAAATGGCTTACCCCTTATCCTTAGACTGTGACCCCTGGTTCTGGACTTCCCCCGCCATTGGGAACATCCTTCCGGCATCTAGTCTGTCTAGCCCTGTTAGAATTTTATAAGTTTCAATGAGATCCCCTCTCATTCTTCTAAACTCTAGCGAATATAAGCCTAATCGACCCAATCTCTCTCCATGACATTCCTGCCATCCCAGGTATCAGTCTGGTGAATCTTCGCTGCACTCCCTCCATGGCAAGAACATCCTTCCTCCGATAAGGTGACCAAAACTGCGCACAATACTAGGTGTGGTCTCACCAAGGCCCTGTACAACTGCAGCAAGACATCCTTGCTCCTGTACTCGAATCCTCTCGCTACGAAGGCCAACATACCATTTGCCTTCTTAACCGCCTGCTGCACCTGCATGCTTACCTTCAGCGACTGGTGCACAAGGACACCCAGGTCTCATTGCACTTCCCCTTTTCCCAATCTATTGCCGTTCAGATAATCTGTCTTGCTGTTTTTGCCACCGAAGTGGATAACCTCACATTTATCCACATTGGGCAGATGCAGTATAATCACCCAACCTGTCCAAATCCTACTGGAGTTTCTCAGCATCCTCCCTTAAAAGAAAAAAACTGATTGCTGGAAATGGAAGAATCAAAGAACTAGCCTTGGACGTCCCAAAGTGCTCCCAGCCGATTAATTACTTTTAACGTGTAGTCACTGTTGTAATGTGGGAAACGCGGCGGCCAATTTGCGCACAGCAAGCTCCCACAAACAGCAGTGTGATAATGACCAGATAATCTGATTATTTTTTTTAGTGATGATGATTGAGGAATAATTGTTGGCCCAAGACACTGGGGGATAACCACCCCCCCCCCCCGGCTCTTCTTCGAAATAGTGTCATGGGATCTTTTACTTCCACCCGAAAGACAGTGCCTCCGACAGTGCAGCGCTCCCTCAGTAGTGCCAGCCTAGATTTTTGTGCTCGAGTCTCTGGAGTGGGGCTCGAACCCACAACCTTCCAATTCAAAGGCGAGGGTGCCACCCACTGAGCTGCGGCAAAATCATTAGTTTCCGACAGAAAGAGGTTACAGGGAAAACGGACCATTCGGCCCGACCCATGTTGCAGTTCACCCTCCACACCAGAGAATAGTCCTACTCACATTTAGCTGCTCTGTTTCCTCATCCACCTATCCAATCTAATCCGTAATGTTGACCTCGTCTCCGCCTCAATCAGTAACTCTGGAAGTGAATTCCACAGCCTCGCAGCTCTCAGTGAAGAAGTTTCACTTGTTCTCTTACATTTAACCTTGTAACTGTGGACAAGGCCTCTGGAGCAGCCTACACACCAGCATTGGTCTCTGAGGTGTATAGTTCTAAGAAGCATTCTGGCAATTATTACAACTTTTAACATGCCTTTCTGTAAATTAAAAAAAAAAAATTAAACGTGGTAATTTGCTTGCAACGTGGTAATTTGCTTGCAACAAGAGAAAAGTGAGTTCTGAAAAATTACCCAATATCACTGCTGTGATGGAACTTGCTTTCAGTTATAAGTGTCTGGCTATTTCAATTGGGAGTTCTTTTTAAAAAGGTTTTATTCATTAAATAGGTAACGAGATTTATTGAGCTACCGACCACATATCTGCACTATCACCAAGACTCCCTACTTCCACCTCTGAAACACCGACCCGCCTCAGCTCATCCGCTGTCGAAGCCCTCATCCATGCCTTTGCAACCTCCAGACTCGACTATTCCAACGCGCTCCTGGCCGGCCAACCATCTTTTCACCCTCCATAAACCTGAGCTCATCCGAACCTCGGCTGCCCGTATCCTAACTCGCACCAAATCCCGTTTGCCCATTGCCCCCCTGTGCTCGCTGACCTGACATTGGCTCCCGGTCCGGTGACGCTTCAGTTTTTAAATTATGATCCTTGTTTTCAAGTCCCTCCACGGCCTCGCCCCCCTCCCTGTCTTTGTAGCCTCCTCCAGCTCCTACAACCAACCACCCGCCCCCACCCCCCCCCCCCCCGGAGATCTCTGCGCTCCCTCCAATTCTGGCCTCTTGCGCATCCCCGATTTCCATCGCTCCTCCGTTGGGGGCCGTGCCTTCAGCCGCCTGGACCCTAAGCTCTGGAATTCCCTCCCTAAACCTCTCCGCCTCTCTCTCCTCCTTTTAAGACGCTCCTTAAAACCTACCTCTTTGACCAAGCTTTTGGTCACCTGTCCTAATATCTCCTTATGGTGGCTCGGTGTCTGATAATCGTTCCTGTAAAATGCCTTGGGGACATTTTAATACATTAAAGGTGTTATATAAATACATGTTATTGTTGTTGTTTAAATGCACCTGCTCTAAATAGTGTTTTTTTTCCTTCCAGAAACAAACTGAGGCTGGAAAATCTGGAAGATGCCTGTGTCCTGAAGGGAGAGGACGATTCCTTGATGGATAAGCACGGCTGCCCTGCCTACGTGGGGCCGGAGATCCTCAACGCCAAGCAGTCGTACTCGGGGAAAGCCGCAGATGTCTGGAGTCTGGGCGTGGTCCTTTATACCATGCTGGTGGGCCGCTACCCGTTCCAGGACACGGAGCCGGCTGCCCTCTTCAGCAAGATCCGGCGAGGGTTCTACACCGTCCCGGACAACATCTCCCCCAAAGCCAAGTGCCTTATCCGGTGCCTCCTGCGGCGGAACCCGGCTGAAAGATTGACGGCCAATGAGATCTTGGATCATCCCTGGTTCAGCTCCAACTTCAACCTAACCTTCAACACCAGCTCAGGACCATCGACCGACCAGCTGGTCCCAGATAGTTACAGGGAGGACACGGACGATTTGTAGAAGTTTTTACAATTTATTTTTAAAAAATGTATTGGGGGAAAAAAAGTCACGCTGCGTGCCTTATCTGTGAATTGGACAGTGACTTTAAACTTCTGCGTCCTTCCTCGTTTTGAGGTGGTCTGAAGTGAAAGCCTTTGACCTTGGGGTTCCAGATTGTACCCTGTAACCAGGGGTTTGGGGTTTTCTGACTGAAGATGGTGCGCTGGGCTTCAAGGTGGGGGGAGGCGGGGTGGGGAGGGGGTACGCCTCATCAGTCCGTGTTTGCAACGTGACCTGATGGTGTGTGTTTGGACTGTGGGGTGGTCCACCCAGTCTGGGGAACCCCCCCCCCCCCACGATCAGCCTTCCAAACCTCCTCTGAAGACCACACCAGACTCTTCCCCGAGATCGGGCGTGGAAGAGAGCTTCTAGTCGTCTCATTTGTAGCTGGAGGTTTGTTGGCAGCAATAACTGCAAAACCAGGATTACCTCGGAGTGGAAAGACGATGGAAATGAAATATCTGAGGGAGGGGTGGTGGAGAGCATTGGTGGCCTGTTCAGTGATGCCTAACTAAATCCATGGACTTCTGAGCTATTCTTCCGCTCTCTGACCTGTGATGAGATGTAACAATTATTCTGTACTGTTAGTTTATTGGTTGATTGTATGGCCTCTCTGTCCCATGACTTATCCTTAAAACTGGGGACCAAAGTGTTTATTAATGTTGCCCGGTGGGGAAGAAAAGTAATGTTCTGGGCCAGAATTTTGTGGCGATTTGCTCCAGATTGGGTAGAATACAGAGCAGCTTGCCCAATCTCGCCTCCACCAGCAGTATTCTGTACAATAACTCTTATCTGGAATCTGTGGGTGGAACGCCAGATTCAGGTGGATTCTGACACTTAAACCAAAAGCTCCTCGCCCAGACCCCATTATTGTACAAAACTGAAGGATTTTTTTTTTTCTTAACTGTGCTTTTGAGGAATGGATAAGGGTCAGCAATGCAGAGTCTGGACTGAACTGTCTCTTTCCTTATCCTCCTCCTACCTACCCTCCCCCCCCCCCCCCCCACCACCCTAGGAGAGCACTGATCGAGAACTGACTAATGCAGTGTAAATTCAGGCTGTGCAGTGTTGCTCTCTGCTGACAAGAGATCGCTGTTCCGAGAACCTGATGTGCACGTCTTGATACTTGATTACATTTAATGCCTCATCAGTGTTTACAGACTGTGGAACCAATGGATTTCCTGGTTCCCGAGTGATTAGTAGCGTGGGATCGCATGGGCTAGCCCGATACTTGGCACTGGAGTGATTGGATTTCAAACTCGGCACGGTCCTGATAAAGTTCAGTGATGTGTGTACATATTTTGTCCAAAAAGCTCAGCCTGCGTTTTTACCTGACTGTGTTCGACTTGGCGTTTTAAAAAAAACATTTAAAATATCCAAGATGGGAAATGGATTGGGGGGAGGGAGGGGGATGCTGTCCACTTGCCCCCTTGTGCTGGCGGGCAATGTAGGGGCCACGTTTGGATAACGCGAGTCTTATCTCGCATGCGGCAGCGTCGAGACCGCACAGTCGATGCCTTGCCTGGCCTTCCTTTAGTTACGGGTGCCGGCCGTAAGCTCTGTTAAAGGCAATGACCAACCGTGGCAATCGGCAGTGGGCTGTGTTCGTTCGTTCTAAGTTGCCAAAAAAAAATAATGTGGACAATTCTCGTTGGCTGGTGACTCTTTGCCAGGACCCGTGGCTGCTGAATTTGCCGGCAATGACTGACCGCGGCTAACGTGACAATTCAGTAGCCATCAGTTGCTGTGCCTTTGGTATCTGTTAGCGGTCCGTGTTTCCCCCCCCCCTCACTAACTCTGTACCGTAACTCCGCTCAAATCCATGAGTGTAACATGCCTGGCCGTGTTACTGGTCTCTCCTTGGGCAGGTGCTAGTTCCTCTTGTTTTTGTACAGGACAGTATCTATGATACAGAATGACAAGTTGATGTAAATATGTTTGATAACCTGTGCAGCAGCACCAACACTACATTGGAGTTATTGCGTGTACGTACTGATTGTATATTTGTCGATTTCAAATAAAAAAATTGTATTTTTTGTTTAGTTAATTTCTGAGCCGCACGTCTCCTATTTCAGATTATTCCCGCGGCTGGCTCATTTAATACTTGGGTGCTATATCGCTTTTATAAATGGTCAAACGAGGCCCAGAGCACACAACGCCAAGAGGCAGATCATTGACTTTGTGCGATCGCTAGAAACGGGTGACCGAGTCGCCACCACGTTTTGTGTTTCTATTGATGTCAATGGAAGAGATGTAAAATCTTCCACCGACTCGCTGTCGCCTGTTTCACACTATCGCACAAAGTCAAAGATCCGCCCCCCAAGACTGAAAATGGTCGGACAGAAGATGCATGTGAGGGGTCTGGGCAGAGTAGATCGAGAGAAACTGTTCCCATTGGCGGAAGGGTCGAGAACCAGAGGACACAGATTTAAGGTGATTGGCAGAAGAACCAAAGGCGACATGAGGAAAATCGTTTTTATGCAGCGAGTGGTTAGGATCTGGAATGCACTGCCTGAAAGGGTGGTGGAGGCAGATTCAATCGTGGCTTTCAAAAGGGAATTGGATAAGTACCTGAAGGGCTACAGGGTAAGGGCGGGGGAGTGGGACTAGCTGAAGTGCTCTTGCAGAGACGGGACGGGACGGGCTGAATGGCCTGTGCTGTAAGCATGATCCTATCCGGTGCACCTACCGAGCATTAAAATTGGGAGATTCAAACTTTCCCTACTCCAGGAAGTCTCTGTGTTTGATGGGGTGACTCCCTGAAACACAGGATCTGCTGCTCTTAACCACAAACGTGGTCAAGGTGGTTCCTGTCGTTCCCCATCTCCCATTCCCTTCCTGTCTCCAGTCCTTGAACGTGTTGTTGCCTCCCAGATTGCTGCCTGTCCAACCTGCAACTTCCTGTTTGAATCCCTCCAATCAGGTTTCTTGCCTTGCCCCGAAACATTGGTGCTTTGTGAAACCTCTACGTCACTAATAACGCAGGTCTGGGACTCGGTCTCCACCTGCCATCAAAAAAGGGTTTTAAATGAAGGGCTGATTCAACAAGTCAGCTTCAGCTGCATAAAGGTCTTACAAGAACAGGAGGAGGCCATTCAGCCCCTCGAGCTTGTCCCCACCATTCAAGCCTTCATTAGGTGCGGGTGCCCAGAACTGAACACACTATTCCAGACGAGGTCTGGCCAAGGCGCTGTACATCTTTAGCACAGTGGTAGCGTTCTCACCTCTGGGGCAGGAGGTGCAGGGTTTGAACCCCACTCCAGACAGTCCCGGTGAGTGGAGTCGGTGCATCCGGCTTTGAATCCAGCGTGATACTCGCGTCTGGTGGGTATGGGTGGTGGGAGCCCATCAAACCCTCCCGCCGTATCGGACTAACCACCCTTACGGGCTGGTATAAAGATGGGTGCGGCCACGGAAGGAGCGTTAACGTTGCGGCCTGTCAGACTGTTAATCAGCCTGCGAATCCCTCCACTGCCTCACACTGAGAAGATACGAAAAGGATGATGATCTGAAGTATTGCTTCCTCAGTTTTGTATTCCAGCCCCTTGAGCCAAAGGTCTTTTTGTGCCTGTGCACGAGCTTTCAGTGATGTGTGTACATGAACGCCTAAATCCTTTTGCTCCGCCATAACTCCTCGTGTCTCACCATTAAGAAAATGTATCTTTCTCGGACCCAAAGATGCCCTCACGCTTCCACAGATTGAACTCTATTTGCCAATAGTTTGTCTATGTCCCCTTTGCAACTCCCTGCTCCCAGCCGCACAACTTATTCAGCCTCCTAGCTTAAGTGTTACCTGTAAACTTGGATATGCAAGGCAAAACTTATATTCAGACATGGCGATTAACAAGCCCTGCTGTTAATCGCCAGCGCTCAGCCCAATCCATCTTGGGGTCACTGGAGAGCGAGTAGGAGCAAGAAAACCTGTCTGATTGTTTTCCTTCCCGAGTGCAGGGACGCTGAGGTAACTGCAGTGCCCGTACAATTACACAGGATGTACGGCCCAACCAGTCCATGCTCCACTCGAGCCTCCTCTCGTCTTTCCTCATCTAACACTCTCAGCATAACCCTCTATTCCCTTCTCCCTCATACGCTTGTCTAGCCTCCCTTTAAATGCATCTAAACTATTCGCTTCCACCACTCCCTGTGGTAGCGAGTTCCACATTCTCACCACTCTCTGGGTAAAGAAGTTTCTCCTGAATTCCCTATTGGATTTCTTGGTGACTATCTTATAGTGATAGCCTCTAGTTATGCTCGTCACCACACGTGGAAACACTCTCTATCCACTTTTTCATAATTTTAAAGGCCTCTATTAGGTCACCTCTCTGATCTGAAGGGGATTGACAGGGTAGATGTTGAGAGATTGTTTCCCTTGGCTGGAGTGTCTAGAACTAGGGGGCATAGTCTCAGGATAAGGGGTCAGCCTTTTAAGACTGAGATAAGAATTTCTTCACTCAGAGGGTTGTGAATCTTTGGAATTCTCTATCCCAGAGGGCTGTGGATGCTCAGTCATTGAGTACATTCAACGCGGAGATAGATTTTTGGACTCTAGGGCGATCAAGGGATATGAAGAAAGGGCAGGAAAGTGGAGTTGAGGTCGATGATCAGCCATGATCGTATTGAATGGCGGAGCAGACTCGAGGGGCCGTCTGGCCGACTCCTGCTCCTGATTCTTACATTATGTTCAGCCTTTATTCAAGAGAAAAGAGACCCAGCCTGTTCATCCTTTCCTGATATGTATACCCTCACATTTCTGGTATCATCCTTGTAAACCTTCTCTGCACCCTCTCCAGTGCCTCTATATCCTTTTGTTGTAACTCAGCACAGATCAGGTCTTCCCTGGTTTATTCAACTCATATTCACATCGAGTCACCAGTCAGCCGGAAAACATCAGCCAAAGCTGATTACTGGGAAACTCGAGCTTTATTTGGATAATGCAGGGAGGGTCCATTTCTTTCACAAGTGGCATTGCAGCACGTGCTACAGGGGGACAGAGCGTGGGGTTGCATTTACCATTTTTCACACTAAGTTCACAATCAGTTGCATCATCGAAGGGAAGGCGTGGGTGAATGACACCTGTCTGAGAGAAGGCAGAGCAAGGACAATTCACCCGAAAGGCTCTCGAGCAACCCGTCAGCTGCTGATTACCTTCCTACCTTCTCCCTAACCTGCCTCTTTTTTTTTTAAAGAAAGCTTTTGGGTCACCTGTTCGAAGCGCATTCCCCAATTTTAATCGCTCCACCATTGGCGGCCGTGCCTTCAGCTGCTTTGGCCCCGAGCTCTGGAATTCCCTCCCTAAACCTCGCCGCCTCTCTCTCCTCCTTTAAGACGCTCCTTAAAACCTACCTCTTTGACCGAGCTTTTGGCCACCTGTCCAAATATCTCCTTATGTGGCTCGGGGTCAAATTTTTGTCTGATAATCACTCCTGTGAAGCGCCTTGGGACTTACTACGTTAAAGGCGCTGCATAAATGCAAGTTGTTGTTGTTGTTGGCAAAAAATGGAAAAGACATCTTGCATAAATTACAACCTTTAAATCACTTCCAGGCAGCCACCATCATATAGACACAGGTACTATCCAAGCCCCTCCTCCTGCTCTTACAGCACAGGAGGAGGTCATTCAGCCCATCGAGCCTGAGCCAGCTCGTTGTCTTCGTACAAACAGCAACTCACCCTTTGCCTCCCCGTTATTTTTTTAAGAACTTGCCGGATTTGCACATTAATTGCCCGTTAATTACCAGACTTTCTGTGGTGAGTTTAAGAGCGCAAGTACCTTTTTAATGAGGCGCTAAAACGCTCGGACCCAGAACGGGAACAATTTAAAGTGTTCAATCTCACTCCTGCGTACAGTCTAATTGTTGTCAAGAGGTTTTAACAAGTCAAATTGAATTATTTTTTCAAACTTTTCCTGTCTTTTTTTCCTCCTCTCTCTTAATCCAACCTTTATTTCTCTTTCTGTAACCGATTCGACTCCAATTCAACCCCATTTCCTTCTCCGTCGTTCCTTTCTCAATCCTTAAATCCCATGGGTTAAGGAGATGGACTGTTGGTCCCACCGTTCACCGGAGGTCCCAGCTGCCCCGTTGCCCTCGCACGTCCGGCAAGTTACGGTGCAAAAATCCACGGCGAGTAACGGTGCAGTGGTACAGTGCACCACCACCATCTGGTGGGTGAATGCTATACTGCAGTTTTCAGCACAGGCAGCTGTTTAGGAGCAGCAACTGTTTTGGAAAGATGTAAAAGGGTGGATAATATAGGATTATAAATTGAGAGCATGTCAGCTTTAGATTTAATAAAACAGCTGGCTGCATTTTCCCCACTTCTGTCGGTTGTTGGTTCAGGTGTAGCATGCATGCAGTTTTAGACAGAAACGTGCCTCCTGGCCACACAGCCTAGAATCATTCCAACAGGCTTCAATCATAGGGGCACAGGAGGAGGCCACTCAGTCCCCTCAAGTCTGAGCCACCATTCAGTTAGATCGCGGCTGATCTGCATCTTAACTACATTTACCCGCCTTGGTTCAGTAATTCTTTACACTTTCCCTTGCAAAATATCCCTTAATACCCTGGCGTAACAAAAATCTATCAATCTCAATTTTGAAATTTGAAATTGACCCCCAGCCTCAACAGCTTTTTTTTTTGCAGGGGGGCGGGGCGGGAGTGAGTTCCAGATTTCCACCACCCTTTGTGTGAAGAAATGCTTCCTGACATCACCCCTAAACGGCCTAGCTCTAATTTTAAGGTTATGCCCCCTTGTTCTGGACTCCCCCTCCCCCCACCAGAGGATATAGTTTCGCTCGCTCTCGACCCTAAAAAGTCAATTAGATCACCCTTTAATCTTCAATGCTCAAGGGAATGCAAGCCTAGTCTATGCAACTATAATCAAGGTGATTGGCAAAAGAACCAGGGGCGACATGAGGAAAACTTTTTTACCCAACGAGTGGTTAGGATTTGGATTGCGCTGCCCGATAGGGTGATGGAAACAGATTCAATAGGGTGATGGAAACAGATTCAATAGCAGTCTTCAAAAGGGAACTGGATAAATACTTGAAGAAAAAAATTGCAGGGATATGGATTGCTCTTCGAAAGAGCCGGCGCAGACTCGATGGGCCGAATGGCCTCTTTCTGTGCTGTACTATTCTATGATTCGATATGTGGTATCCTTCAGTAATACTCTCAACGGGTAGTTCTCACGAGGCACAGCACTGTCAGAGATTCATCGGTTAGAAACTTCATCTAACCATCAGCCTACCAGCAGTTGAGGGAGTTTTTCAGAATCCCTGTCCTGGCTATTATAAAACATTCAGCTTACACGTCACCTGCCATCCCAGTAACTGAGCGGCTCAGCTGTCAGAATTTATTACAGCAACGCTAGCAATATACACAAAGAATTTTAAATTAAAATTTAAAACTTCTTCTGCTGCTTTCATTCTATTTCCGCCCCCCCCCCCTTACTGACTCCTCACTAGGCCGGGGTTTCGAAGGTTCCAGACCAGCCCACCCCCCCTCGACCTGCTGCCTCTTCCGCGTGCAAGCCTCAACAGTGAGGGTCACCGAGGTATCCAAGGGTAGCGGGCATCAAAGCCAAGCCCAATCCCATCCTTAGCCAAATGGCAGGAATGACGTATGAGGAGAGATTGGGTCGATTGGGCTTGTACTTGCTGGAGTTTAGAAGAATGAGAGGGGATCTCATTGAAACTTATAAAATTCTGACAGGACTGGACAGACTGGATGCAGGAAGGATGTTCCCGATGGTCAGGGAGTCCAGAACCAGGGGTCACAGTCTAAGGATAAGGGGTAAGCCATTTAGGACAGAGATGAGGAGGAATTTCTTCACCCAGGGAGTGGTGAACCTGTGGAATTCTCTACCACAGAAGGCAGTGGAGGCCAATTCATTAAATATATTCAAGAAGGAGTTAGATATATTTCTTAAGGCTAAAGGGATCAAGGGATATGGGGAGAAGGCAGGGACAGGGTACTGAATTTGGATGATCAGCCACGATCTCATTGAATGGTGGAGCAGGCTCGAGGGGCCGAATGGCCTACTCCTGCTCCTATCTTCTATGTTTCTATGTCTACACTCGGTAGGGATCACTGGAGAGCGAGCAGGAGTGGGAACTCGGGCACTTGCGGTCATTTGCACAGCACAACTGCTGCCCCAGCTTAGATCAGTTCAAGACACTATTTTTAATGAAAAGTGGAAGTGGGAAAGCAGGGCGAGTCATCAGATCCATCGCATGGACGGCAAGCTTGTGCCGGAGATAACTCACCCGCAGTGCACTTGGGGTTAAATCATTAACCACAGAACTGCACACAGAGAATAATGGACAGCTGGTTTGAGATTTAATGGAGATTCAGACCATATCAAACCACAAACAAACAAACCCATGTCAGCTTATGCCCACCACCTTATAGATGTTATCACCCAAGAATCTGCCTTGCCATACTGGTTTTTGCATAGACCGTACAACTTCACATTTGTCAGCGGAATCGTTTTTTTTAATTAGTAAAGATAAAGGTAAATTGCATTTATATAGCAGCCTCATACCTTCTCCCTCCCCTCCCATCCCCCAAAACCAAGTACAGGGATGACAACGACATTTATATAGCGCTTTTAACGTAGCAAAATGTCCCAAGGCGCTTCACAGGAGCGTTATCAAAAAATAAACACCGAGTCACATAAAGAGATATTCGGACCAGGGTTTGCTGTTGTGGTTTGATATTGTCTGAATCTCCATCAAATCGGTCAAAGAGGTAGGTTTTAAGGAGTTTCTTAAAGGAGAGGTAGAGAAGTGGAGGGGTTTAGGGAGGGAATTCCAGAGTTTAGGGCCTGGGTAGCTGAAGGCACGGCCGCCAACTGTGGAGCGATTAAAATAGGGGATGCACAAGAGGCTAGAGTTGGAGGAGCACAGAGATCTCGGCAGGGTGTAGGGCTGGAGGAGATTACAGAGATAGAGGGGGGGGGGGGGGGCGCGAGGCCGTGGAGGGATTTGAAAACAAGGATGAGAATTTCAAAGTTGAGGCGTTGCTGGACCGGGAGCCGATGTAGGTCAGCGAGCACAGGGACGATGAGTGAACGGGGCTTGGTGCGAGTTAGGACACGGGCGGCAGAGGCTTGGGCGAGTTCAGGTTTATGGAGGGTGGAAGATGGGGAGGCCAGCCAGGAGTGCGTTGGAAGTCAAGTCTAGAGGTAACAAAGGTACGGATGAAGGTTTCAGCAGCGGATGAGCTGAGGCGGGGAGGGAGTCAGGCAATGTTAGAGGTGGAAGTGGCCAGGCTTGGTAATGAGCGGGTATGTGGTCGGAAGCTCATCTCGGGGTCAAATATGACACTAAGGTTGCGAATGGTCTGGTGCCGCTTCATAGTCACCAGGGAGAAGGATGGAGTCAGTGGCCAGCAATTGATTGCCAAAATTACAGCTTTTATAATTTGGGATTCCTTGTACCATGAGTTATATATAATAATAATAAAGTTGTACATTTTATACCTACGATTCACGTACATTTTATAAATCCTGATAATTACAGGCCAGTGGCACTCCAGAGTTCTTTGGGGGAGGTAACAGACATGGTAGTTGGGGGAAAGTGCAGTGGATGTAGTTAAGAAAGCCTTGGACAAGGTACCACACGGGAGACTACTAGAGAAAATTAAGGAGTATGGAATTAGGACGAGGATAGCTAACAGGGTTAAAGATTGGGTTAGAAGAGAGAAAACAGAGTAGGAGTTGAGGGCAGTTTTTCCAGAGCAATCGGAAGCGAGTAGTGGTAGTTCTGGGACTACTTCTGTTCGCTGTGTACGTCAATGATTTCGATAAAAGCCTAGAGGTAGTCGCGTTAAAATTTGCAGATGGCACCATAATAAGAGGTATTGGTTTAATTCTTTAGAAGACCAAAGTAAGCTGCAAAGGGATATTGTTATCACAGAATCACAGAAACCCCACAGTGCAGATAGAGGCCATTTCGGCCCATCGAGCCTGCACCGACACATATCCCACCCGATCCCCGTAACCCCTGCACCAACACATATCCCACCCTATCCCCGTAACCCCATGTATTTAATCCCCCTAACACTAAGGGTCAATTTATCATAGCCAATCAACCTAACCTGCACATCTTTGGACTGTGGGAGGAAACCGGAGCACCCGGAGAAAACCCACGCAAACACGGGGAGAATGTGCAAACTCCACACAGACGAATGAGCTAAAAAGTGGCAGATGGAATTCAGTAGGTGGGAAGTGATGCATTTTGGTGAAAAAAATGACAAGCAGTAATTATACTCTGGATGGAAGTCGGCTCGACGCTGTGGAAAAGCAGAGAGATTTGGAGGAACAGGGTCACAGGAAATGTTCCCGCTAAACCGCGCAGCGCTCACCGGCTTTCACACGGAAGAAACCGCGCATGTGTGAAAATTTGAATGGGCCGCGCAGCCAGTTAAAGGGACCGCAGACGGAAAACAAAATTAAGAGGGCGCATTGGTCACAGGACGTTAAAGGCAGCACCTCAGGTTGGCATGGCCGTGAGAAAAGCTAATGGAATTCCAGGTTTTATTACAAGGTCTAGAATATAAAAGCCAAGAGGTAATGATGAGCCGATATGAAACCTTAACAAGACCTGAGTCTTGTGTGCAGTATTGGGCTCCACACTACAGGAAGGCTACTGAGGCTTTAGAGGGGTATGAAGTAGTACAGATACAAAGAAAGACGTGAAAATATTGGGGCTCTTTTCATTAGAACACAGATTATGGGGGTGATATGGTAAAAGAGCTTAAATTTACAAAAGTATGGGACAGGGTTGATAGAAAAAGGTTGTTTCCAGTAGTTAAGGGGTCATGGATACAAGATTAAATGTCAACAGATTTAGAACAAAGGGCAAGGGACACTTCTGTACACAGAGTTGTGAATCGGTGAAATTCACTTCCAGAGGCAGAAACTATGTCAACATTGAAGATTAGATTGGATAGCTGAAGGCTACAGGCCCTGACAACATCCCAGCTGTAGTGCTGAAGACTTGTGCTCCAGAACTAGCCGTGCCCCTAGCGAAGCTGTTCCAGTACAGCTGCAACACTGCCATCTACCCAACAACATGGAAAATTGCCCAGGTATGTCCTGTGCACAATAATTAGCACAAATCCAACCCAGGAAGTTATCACCCCATCAGCCTACTCCCTAAACAGCAGGAAAGTGACGAAAGGAGTCATCGACAGTGCGATCAATGGGCATTTTCTCATTAGTGCAGTTTGGGATCCGCCAGGACCACTCAACTCCAGACTTGGTTCAATCATGGACACAAGAGCTGAATTCCAGCGGTGAGGTGAGATGAGAGTGACTGCCCTTGGCATCAAGGCAGCATTCGACCGAGTGTGGCATCAAGGAGCCCTAGCAAAACTGAAGTCAATGGGGATCGGGGGGGGAGAAACGCTCCAATGTCTGCAAGAAGCTCGACACCATCCAGGACAAAGCAGTCCGCTTGATGGGCATCCCATCCACGAGCTTGAACATTCACTCCTTCCACCACCAGTGTACCGTGGCTGCAGTCTGTACTATCCACAGGATGCTCCCAAACCTGCAACCTCCACCACCTAAAAAGGACAAGGGCAACTGATGCACGAGAACAGCATCACCTCCAAGAGACACATCGTCCTGAGTTGGACATATATCACCATTCCTTCATAGTCGCTGGGTCGAAATCCTGGAACTCCCGACATTGTGGGGGTACCTTCATGTGGACTGCAGCTCACCACCACCTTCTCAAGGCCAACGAGGGATGGGCAGTAAATGCCAGCCTTGCCAGCAACGCCCACAGCCTGAAGAATGATTTTTTTTTAAAAAGGTTAATCTGACGACAAACCTTAGGATTTGATTTGATAGAACAGAAATTCAAAACTAGAGCAACAGTAACAATGCTGTGTCCTTAATGAGGTCTGAACAATTTACCAACAGCTTAGAACAGGGGAGGCTTCTATGTAAATTAAGCAAAATATATCTGCTGCCAGGTTAGTTCAATGCAAGATATAAATGACATTGCTGATGTGAATGTCCTGTGCAGGATCGCCATGTAGAATTAGGAGCCGAAGTTCTTCATGGTCCAAACTACTTTAATGCACCCAGTTTAACTTACGGCTCACACAATTAACAACAGATTATAAACAGGCTGCAGTGCAACATAACATAGCTCACAGCACGTTTTTTTATTATTCATTATGATGCGTTGTTGCATAGCATTTAAATAAATCAGTAATACAATACTGATTAACACTGTTAGTGTTGAACTTTACAACTGGGAGTACAACAGAATTAGGCTTTATTTCTTTGCAAGGGTGGAGAGAAAGCTTTTTATCCAAGGTGTTGCCTTCGTTCTTTCAGTAATTCTTTTCTTAAACCCACCCTCTCTTCTGCATTTCTCCTCAGCTTCAAATTCTTTTTTTTAAGGCCTACATCTTGGAGCGAGCGTGCCTTCTGCCATCTCTCCTAACTCTTCTCCCAATACCTGCTTGGGCTCCTTCTCAAGTGCTTTGGGGAAGCTTTGCTATGTAAAGAAAGAATGAACTTGCATTTCTATAGCGCCCATCACGACCTCAGAACTTCCCAAAGCGCTTTACAGCCAATGAAGTCCCTTTTGAAGTGTAGTCGCTGTTGTAATGTTAAAGACGCTACGACTGCGAGCTGCCACAGCCAAGTGTTTGTGCACCCTTACTAAGACACAATCCGAAGGTCACTCAAATTGAAAGGTAACGCTGGTGTATACACAAATATTATCCCCAATCAATTCAACCCACAATACTATTGCAGTATGGACATTTTTTACAACATCTTTCAAGGCAGCAAGTGAAATTGCCCTGAACACGAGCTTGGCAGAAACCCAGATCTGTATCAATCTCATTGATCGTAATCCACCATAACTTGCTGGCTCCACGCGTATTTCAGTGCGTTCAAAAATACACGCCCTCCACATGCAAAAACGTGCTCAAAGTGGCACCAGACCGCCCACTGGGGTGAGTTTGCACTCCCCGAGACATTCGATGTGTTGAAAGAACTTTCACAGGGAAAATCTAGGTGTTAAATGGAGGCAGTTCAGAGACGATTCACATGGTTGATTCCTGAGATGAGGGGGTTGACTTATGAGGGAAGGCTGAGCAGGCTGGGCCTATACTCATTGGAATTTAGAAGAATGAGAGGTGATCTTATTGAAACATGCAAGGTACTGAGGGGGCTCGACAGGGTAGATGCAGAGAGGATGTTTCCCCTCGTGGGGAAATCTAGAACTCGGGGGCATAGTTTCAGAATAAAGGGTCGTCCTTTTAGAACTGAGATGAGGAGGAATTTCTTCGCTCAGAGGGTAGTAAATCTGTGGAATTCTCTGCCCCAGAGAGCTGTGGAGGCTGGGTCATTAAATACATTTAAGGTGGAGAGAGACAGATTTTTACAAGGGAGTGAAGGGTTATGGGGAGCGGGCAGGGAAGTGGCTTTGAGCCCAAGATCAGCCATGATCTTATTGAATGGAGGAGCAGGCTCAAGGGGCCAAGTGGCCTATTCCTGCTCCCATTTCTTATGTTATGTAAGTAATAGTGATTATTTAATTGTGCAGAAACAATCGGGAGGCAAGAGCTGATAGACTCGGAAGCCACAGGAAAGCATATAAATATGAAGCAATTTGATTAGAAGGCTGGTGAATTGCTGGTTTTCTCAGCCTCTCCAAAGCGGCAGTGTCAATTTTTTAAAATTCATTCACGGGATGTGGGCATCACTGGCAAGGCCAGCATTTATTACCTATCCAGAACTGCCCTTGTGAAGGTGGTGGCGAGCCTGTATTGCTCTCCCCCAACCCCTAAACTTGGCAGGAGAGAATCTTTCAAACTCAAGTTCAAGTGTAAGGATACCATGCTGGTCTTCCTCAAACAGAACTACGAAAGAAAATCTGCAGCTTGCGTTTTAGATGTTAATCCACAAAAGACACAGAGAAAAATCTTTAGCATCACCCTAGCTAGAAGAACAGGAGAAGGCCATTCAGCCCCTCGAGCCTGTTCCGCCATTCAATTAGATCCCTATCTCTGTACCCTCCTCCAGCCCTACAACCCTCCGAGATCTCTGCGCTCCTCCAATTCTAGCCTCTTTCGCATCCCCGATTTTCATCGCACCACCATTGGCAGCCTTGCCTCTTCGGGACAAGAAGGCAGAAAGTTGGGAAAAGGCCCGAATCGTTGGAAGACATGTTCCATTGCACACTGGAAGTGGCGTAAAGCGAAGACGTTGAGCAAGAAATAAAATGTTGAGGAACCTAATCGCTTGTGGTGACTGGAACAAATAATAGAGATGAACCAGGCTCCTTGTGAAAAACAGTCCAACAAAGAACAAAGCACATGTTGGGCTATGTGCTGTTGTCCTCTTTTCACAGACGTACTGTTACACTGCAAAAAGTCAAACCATTTGGATAACAAGATGTCACATTGTGTTTCAACTGAACAAGCAGAAAAAAACCAATAAAATACATTAAGTATACTCGAAACCCCTGTGCCTGGCTGAAGTAATCAATGTGGCAATTAATGCTAATTTGTGCTGTGGACTCGTGGCCACTTGGATTGATGCTACCCAAACTAATTCCACAAGGACCATTACAGCCATCAACAGGAGGAGAATATCATCCACCTAGTCTGAGGTGGGCTTTGAATCTGGCCCAGAGGTGTTCTGATTGATTGAACTGTCTACATTAAGTTCAGTGAACAAAATCAGTCAGAATAAGCTTCATGCGATAGGGTAAGACGGGAAGGAGTCTGGTGTAAGAAAACAAACACTATCTCAACGTTGTTCAATCTTTCACCTTGTGCACACACATTAAAACGTAGAATAGAATGCTTGCCGCCCCTGGAATCGCACGGGCCCCGGGAGCACACCCCTGCAGCAATTTAAAACAAGTTATCTATCCATTATAGTCTCTTCTCCTATCTAAAAAGGGCAGTGTGCAGTGTACTTGCAAGACAGTACACATGTAGACAAGAGTCCACGCTCTCAACATCTGAATATTTGGTGTCAGAAAAAAAAATATTGCACGCCAAGTGCTGTTTTAATGTGAAGCGAGCACCAAGTCAGGTTGACACTGACTGCCTTTTTTCTTTGTAATTTGCACGTATGGAAACGTATTTTGCAGCATGGTGGGATTCCAGGAACCCCCGATACTGTTTAATCCAACAAACACCTGTAGAAAGGATAGAGAGAGAGAGAGAGAGAGAGAGAGAGCATCGAGGAGAGACTAAACAGAGTCAACGTTTAGGGGGTTCGACCCGAAACATTGACTCTGTTTCTCTCTCCTCGATGCTGCCTGACCTGCCGAGTGTTTCCAGCACTTTCTGTTGTTATTTCAGAATTCCAGCATCCGCAGTATTTTGCTATTGTAGACAGAGAGATACTTTGGGATGTGTGGTCGTTGGCTACTTACGACTTTTTTTTTTTAAATGCTGGCTTCTGGTTAGTAGCAATAAATTCCCACAGTCCCACTCGCAACGCTGGAGCCTTGCCCCATTACTGGAAAAAATGGGCAGCAGCATCCCTTTATTCAACGTCACCACCTTAAGGAGCATTTCGCTTTTCCGCACTCTCTGCAAACTAAGATGAGATGTAAATGCAGTCCTATATAAAGCGAAGCAGAAGTTGGAAACATCAGTCTCAAGATGCAGGAAAATAAAGTTGAGTTTTCAGTCTAATTGGGCTCCAGCTTCAAGCACAGATGGCTTTGTACCTGCAACATAAAAAAGAGGTGTCTTTTACTTCAGATCGACTCCTTAACCAGTATACAACTGTGTTAACTGCAGAAGGGAGGTATAATCAACGGAATATTTGATAATCATTTAAGAAACAGGGAATGCCAGGAAACCTCAAGAATCAAGAAGTTAAAGATCTTGGCCTGGAAATTTGGCTCCGAAGTGGTCGGTTTTTCGGTGCTACAGCTGCCACTTTGTGTCCAAAATGGCGTCCGCGCACACTTCTGGTGCGGGCTGCATATGCAAACAAGGAGTCTATTGCTTGCTTCGGCTGCCTCCTGCAACTTTGGTTTGCACCTGAGGCAGCAAGCACCAGCGCCGAGTGCCTCCGGGAAAACCAACGCTAAAACAACACAGAATTTTTAAAAAGGTAAGTACTTACCATAATCACCTCCACGCCCGCTGCCGAGATCTCTGACCTCACTCCCGACTCCAGCCTCTGGGCCCCCTGGTCCCGACCTCCTAGACCCTCCACTGACAACACTCCAGACCCCCCCACCGACAACACTCCAGACCCCCCCCCCCAACAATACTCCAGACTGCAGCAATCCTCCTACCCAACCCCCCGACAGCCCTCCGACCAGACTCCGAGGCCCAGCTGTTCCTCCTGCAGACCCCCGCGATCCAACCCAATCACTTACCTGAAAATTGGCGCACAAACCTGAGCGGGCTCCTACCGCAGCGCCACCTATATAATAATGAGGCCCGAGGCCCAAAATCCAGGGCTCCTTGAACCTCTCTGTTTGAGCACGGGCTGTTCGTATTCTGCGGGTAAGGCGCCCAAAAATGAACGCTACCAAATTTCTCGGCCCCTGTTTGTTTTTTGGGGGGGTATTTTTCCAATTCTAACATCAAAAACCAGGAGAAAAATCAGGGGAGGAAATGAAAGCCCAAAAGACCCATGTTCATTTGGGGAAAATCAGTTTTTATTTTCAATGTTACTAAACCTCAAGAAAACAAGGTAGAGACTCCCACGCAAGTTAAGCTAAATGACAACCCACAATTATTTACACAGTTCAGACGTTACTTTTATGAGCCTCAGTGGCAGTCCCAAGAGTAAAGCAGTAAGTTTACATGATCACAAAATAGTGTCAAGCTATTTCAGCAACAAAAATACATTTGCAGTATTTATGAATGGGCTGTGCGCTGTAAAATGTTGACAGCTAAAATTACCGTTTAAAGTAGCACATCACCGCCACAGCATCACAAAGACCAAATATTATTAAAGTCTGACAATTACGAGTTAGTTGATGCTAAACTTTCATTTTGCAGTCTGTGCTATGAATAGTATCCGTCGGCAGTGTATCCATTTTGTTATTAGCGAGGCTCTTCAATATTCCTCCTGATGAGTCAGCCTACAGGGAGGAGGTCCAGCATCTCGTGAAGTGGTGCGCCGATAACAACCTGGCCCTTAACATCAAGAAAACCAAAGAAATCGTTGTGGACTTCAGGAAGTCTAAAGGCGGAAGTCACACCCCCATTCACATCAATGGGGCTGTGGTGGAAAGGGTGGACAGCTTTAAGTTCCTCGGAGTCCACATCACGGAAGACCTCTCCTGGTCCCTCAATACCTCCTCTCTGGTGAAGAAGGCCCAGCAGCGCCTATATTTCCTAAGGAGGCTGAAGGGATGTAACCTGTCACCCCTGATCCTCTCTAACTTTTACCGCTGCACAATAGAGAGCATCCTGACGAACTGTATCACAGTATGGTATGGCAGCTGTAGCTACTATGACCGGAAAGCCCTGCAGCGGGTAGTCAAAACTGCCCAACGCATTACCGGCACCCGGCTACCGACCATAGAGCACATATACCAGAAACGCTGTTTACGGAGGTCACAAACCATCATCAAAGACCCTACCCACCTCAGCCATAGTCTGTTTGCCCTCCTGCCATCTGGGAGACGCTACAGATGCATTCGCACCCGTACGACCAGATTTAGGAACAGCTTCTTTCCCAGGGCTGTCATCCTACTGAACTCCACAAATAAACTCTAAAGCCTGCACATCTGCCAATGCACTTTATTATGGTTATGTTTATGTTAATGTATTACAAGCCAAATGTATGTTGAATGTTTAAATGTCTTAAACTAAATGTACACTCTCGGGAGCCGCAAGCCTACATTTCGTTGTACTGCACTTGTGCACTAGCAATGACAATAAAGTTGATTATGATTATGATTATGATTACAGAAGTGAAGCACACGTCTTTGCACCGGATTTTGGGTAAGAAAAATATGGGAAATCCGAGGGCTTTTATTAAAATAATAAAATAAAATTTGGGAGGAAAGTTGAGGACCAATCTCTTGTTTTTAAACTGATTCACCACCTGAAAAATGTGTTAATTTATTGGTGAAAAATCTGCAAAACCTAATTTTATAAGACCCGAAGCATATTGATTCCATCCTTATAAAGAAAGACTTGTGTTTATATAGCTCCTCCTATGACCTCAGGACATTCCAAGGTGCTTTACAGCCAATTAAGTACCTATTGAAGTGTAGTCACTTGTTGTAATGTCGGAAACACAGCAGCCAATTGGCGCACAGCAAGCTCCCACAAACAGCAATGTGATAATGACCAGATAATCTGTCTTCGTAATGTTGACTGAGGGATAAATATTGGCCCAGGACACCGGGGAGAACTCTGAAACAGTGCCGCGGGATCTTTTACGTCCACCTGAGGGGGCAGACGGGGCCTCGGTTTAACGTCTCATCCGAAAGACGAAACAATCCCCTGGATTCAGACTGAAGGCTTTTTTCTACCAGCAATTACCTAAATTGTTAGTGATGACATCACTGAGGTAATAATAAGTGTCTCTACCTTATCCCCCCCAATCATAAATAATACATGGCTGTAAATCATGGCCTTTAACAGAAGCAGGTGAAGAGTATTAGCATAATCTCCAATATCCAAAGTGACGACCACGGTTTGACAGCTTCGAGTCCTAACTGACTCTATAAAGTTGATCCAGGGGTGGGGGAAGGGGAGCAGACAAACTATCTTACCTCAATTCACCCAGGTTCTCTTCCTCCTCCACTAAACTATTCTCACCCTCCAGCTCCATGTCCAGCTCATTGCCTAGCTCGGAATCGCCGGGAACCATCAGCGCACTAGGAAAACATATACACAATAACATTAATACGGGGTCTTCAAGTATGCTAGCTATTTGTCCAGTAAAATTCTTAAAAGTCTGGAACCGTTTACATTAGGATAGAAAGTTCTGGCTGCTCAATGTTTTTACACGGTCTCAAACACTCCAATCATTGCTTCATGTGAAAACTGCTAATACAGAGAACTACAACTTATTATTTTTAACATTTCACTCAGTCACACAATCCTCCTACACATGTCTTGAATCACATTGTTGTTGGGCTATGGAGATCAGGTTTGTGCCATGCTTTGCTCGATGATAGTGGACACTGCCCAGTATTTCACTACAGCTTATTTTTGCTCTGTAGAGTTTTTTTTTAAATTCATTCACAGGATGTGGTCAGCATTTATTGCCCATCCCTAATTTCCCTCGAGAAGGTGGTGATGCACTGACTTCTTGAACCAGTGCAGTCCGTGTGGTGAAGGTACTCTCGCAGTGCTGTTAGGGAGGGAGTTCCGGGATTTTGATCAATTCATTTTTTTTTTTTTTTTTTAAATGCCAGCCAAAATTCTTCACAAAAAGTTTCACGTCACAGTGCAAATGTTACTGTTCTCGTTATACGTTTAGTTATAACCATCAGGAAAGACGGAACAGGCTGGGGCTCTTTTCTCCAGAAAAGAGAAGGTGGAGGTGTGACCTGATAGAGGTCTTTAAAATTATGAATGGGTTTGATAGGGTAGTCGTACAGAAGATGTTTCCACTTGTGAGGGAGTCCAAAACCAGGGGCCATGTCCATTCTATTTCCCGCACTTCTGCTCTCACCCCTGCCCCTCCCTCCCAGAACCACGATAGGGTTCCCCTTGTCCTCACCTTTCACCCCACCAGCCTCCACATTCAACGGATCATCCTCCGCCATTTCCGCCACCTCCAACGTGATCCCACCACCAAACACATCTTCCCCTCACCTCCCCTTTCAGCATTCCGAAGGGACCGCTCCCTCCGCGACACCCTGGTCCACTCCTCAATCACCCCCAACAGCCCTGCTCATTCACCTGGCACCTTCCTGTGCAAGCGCAGGAGATGCAACACATGCCCTTTTACCTCCTCCCTTCCCACTGTCCAGGGCCCCAAACACCCCTTCCAGGTGAAACAGCGATTTACTTGTACTTCTTGCAATTTAATATACTGTATTCGCTGCTCACGATGCGGTCTCCTCTACATTGGGGAGACCAAACGCAGATTGGGCGACCGCTTTGCAGAACACCTCCGTTCAGTCCGTACGGGTGACCCTGAGCTTCCGGTCGCCTGTCACTTTAATTCACCGCTTCACTCCCACTCTGATCTCTCTGTCCTCGGGCTATTGCATTGTTCCAATGAAGCTCAACGTAAGCTCGAGGAACAACACCTCATCTTTCGATTGGGCACTTTACAGCCTGCCGGCCTCAACATTGAGTTCAACAATTTCAGATAATTATCCCTGCCCCCATTTTTCATGCAGTATGATTTTTGCCATTCACATTTGCAACATTTTATCTTTCCTGCCTCTTACAAAAGTACAGGATGTTCTTTCTATTTCTTTCTCCCCTCCTAACCCCCCCCCCCCCTGTCTCTGCACCTGCTTAATATCTGTTACATCTCCAGCTTTTTCCAGTTCTGATGAAGGGTCCCAGACCTGAAACGTTAACTCTGTTTCTCGCTCCACGGATGCTGCCTGGCCTGCTGAGTATTTCCAGCATTTTCTGTTATGCCATAAATATAAGATAGTTACTAATAAATCCAATAAGGAATTGAGGAGAAACCTCTTTACCCAGAGAGTGGTGAGAATGTGGAACTCGCTACCACAGGGAGTGGTTGAGGCGAATAGTATAGATGCATTTAAGGGGAAGCTAGGTAAACACATGAGGGAGAAAGGAATCATAGAATGGGTACAGCACGGAAGGCGGCCCGTCGAGCCCGTGCCGGGAATAGAAGGCTACGCAGATAGGGTTAGATGAAGTAGGGTGGGCGGAGGCTCGAGTGGAGCATAGACCAGTTGGGCCGAGTGGCCTGTTTCTGTGCTGTAAATTCTACGTAACACAGAAGCTGATTTGTTGCCTAACACTACATGGTAAAGATCGCTTGAAACATCTGGATTTTAAAATTCTACATCAATAAGAGAATGGGTGTCGGAGTTAAAACATTTTCAAATCCAGCGTAGACGGTTAAGAGCGTAAACTTTCATCCTATTAATTATGATGCTCTAAACCCAGCCCCTAGCGAGTGTGGATTGACAGCACAAAGCATATATAGTTCGCCACAAAACTGGAATCGTCACTCACAGACTGTACCGGGTGGCTTAACTGGGATTCGAACTGGGTGTTTAAAAATCATGAAGGGTTTAGATAGAGTAAATAAAGAGAAACGGTTTCCAATGGCTGAAGGGCCGAGAATGAGAGGGCACAGATTTAAGTTGATTGGCAGAAAAACCAGAGGCGACATGAGGAAAAAAAATTTCTGCAACGAGTGGTTAGGATTTGGAATGCGCTGCCTGATAGGGCGGTGGATCCAGATTCAATAGTAGCCTTCAAAAGGGAATTGGATAAATTCTTGAAGGAGAAAAAATTGCAGGGCTATGGGGAAAGAGCGGGGGAGTGGGACTAACTGGATTGCTCTTCGAAAGAGCCGGCGCAGACTCGATGGGCCGAATGGCCTCCTTCTGTGCTGTCCTATTCTATGATTCGATATGTGGTATCCTTCATTAATACTCTCAACAGGCAGTTCTCACGAGGCACAGCACTGTCAGAGGTTCATCAGTTAGAAACTTCATCTAACCATCAGCCTACCAGCAGTTGAGAGAGTTTCAGAATCCCTGTCCTGGCTGTTATAAAACATTCAGCTTAGACGTCACCTGCCATCCCAGTAACTGAGCAGCTCAGCGGTCAGAATTTATTACAGCAACGCTAGCAATATACACAAAGAATTTTAAATTAAAATTTAAAACACTTCTTCTGCTGCCTTCATTCTATTTTTTCCCCCACCATTCCCTCTCCTTACTGACTCCTCACTGATAACTGGATTGCTCTGCGAAAGAGCCGGCGCAGACTCGATGGGCTGAATGGCCTCCTTCTGTGCTCTACTGTTCTATGATTCCTAAATTCAGATTGGCGTGGTAGTCACAAGTCAAGACAAAGGAGCAAAGTTAACTTCACCTCAAGCCAGCCATAGTAAGGTATAACACAGGTCAGCTGCAGGCATAAAGTGGCAGTCATTGGCATCAACGTATACTCACCTGACTGAATGACAAGTGAAAAACACAATTCTCTTCAGCCTCTGGTTGTAAAAGAAGTAGTTGAATGACCACAAGTTGCCCTCCTCGCCATAGGGGTCTGAATCCAGATCTGGGTTGTAGCTGTACCATAACACAAGTTTACGACAGCTACTTATTTACATGCATGATAAATAATCACATTATAAATGACGTGGAGTCCTGTTTATAGGCAGCCAGGTCGTGCCAAAGGGGCTGCTTATAAATTGTCTTCCTACAAGACTGCACATTACTTTAAAACAAACAGGACATGGGAATGTAGAGGGTGAAACAGACAGGACATGGGAATGTAGAGGGTGAAACAGACAGGACATGGGAATGTAGAGGGTGAAACAGACAGGACATGGGAATGTAGAGGGTGAAACAGACAGGACATGGGGATGTAGAGGGTGAAACAGACAGGCCATGGGAATGTAGAGGGTGAAACAGACAGGACATGGGAATGTAGAAGGTGAAACAGACAGGACATGGGAATGTAGAGGGTGAAACAGACAGGACATGGGAATGTAGAAGGTGAAACAGACAGGACATGGGGATGTAGAGGGTGAAACAGACAGGACATGGGGATGTAGAGGGTGAAACAGACAGGACATGGGGATGTAGAGGGTGAAACAGACAGGACATGGGAATGTAGAGGGTGAAACAGACAGGTCATGGGAATGTAGAGGGTGAAACAGACAGGACATGGGAATGTAGAGGGTGAAACAGACAGGACATGGGGATGTAGAGGGTGAAACAGACAGGACATGGGAATGTAGAGGGTGAAACAGACAGGACATGGGAATGTAGAGGGTGAAACAGACAGGACATGGGGATGTAGAGGGTGAAACAGACAGGACATGGGAATGTAGAGGGTGAAACAGACAGGACATGGGGATGTAGAGGGTGAAACAGACAGGACATGGGAATGTAGAGGGTGAAACAGACAGGACATGGGAATGTAGAGGGTGAAACAGACAGGACATGGGAATGTAGAGGGTGAAACAGACAGGACATGGGGATGTAGAGGGTGAAACAGACAGGACATGGGAATGTAGAGGGTGAAACAGACAGGACATGGGAATGTAGAGGGTGAAACAGACAGGACATGGGAATGTAGAGGGTGAAACAGACAGGACATGGGAATGTAGAGGGTGAAACAGACAGGACATGGGGATGTAGAGGGTGAAACAGACAGGACATGGGAATGTAGAGGGTGAAACAGACAGGACATGGGGATGTAGAGGGTGAAACAGACAGGACATGGGGATGTAGAGGGTGAAACAGACAGGACATGGGGATGTAGAGGGTGAAACAGACAGGACATGGGAATGTAGAAGGTGAAACAGACAGGACATGGGGATGTAGAGGGTGAAACGAAAACAGTGTGGAGATCCTTACATTCCTGCAGCCCTAAACTGTTGAGCTATACAAATAGCCATTAAATGATTTGTTATACTCTGCCTGCCAGCAATGGGATGATGCAATTTACTCTCTCTCTCCCTCTCTCACCCCAGACCACGTCTTACTGAAGAGTTACAATATCTCTCCATACCCTGTCCTTTATTTAACCAAATGGGAGATATATACCGGTCACAACTGTGCGCTCTAAACCAATGGTGCCCAGCCGCTTGTCAATCTAATCTGGCCTGCAAAGCTCTGCTTTCGGAGCCCTCACGCCAGCAGGAACTGCTGACCCATCAGTAGGATTGCGGGAGAGAGAGAGAGCGAGTCAGTGTGGGAGTCAATTGCAGATTTGTAATGTATATTACAATAAACTCTTTCTTATCCGGCACCTACGGGACCAGGATGGTGCCGGTTGATGAAAAATTCTGGATAACAGAGAGGTAGGCAATTTTTAACACAAACAAAAATAAAAACCACGGACTAACTCGACCACTGCAGGAGACTCAGACTTGGCAAAACAAGTGCTGGATGGATTCGGCAAGATTACCGGTTATCTATTTTACCGGTTATTAAAGTATTTCGGATGATTCAGTGCCGTTTAAACAAGAATTTACTATATACAGGAAACTTTGTGCTATCCGGCACCCACGGGACCGAGCTGCTGCCGTTGCCTCAAAACTTCCGTACTCTCCAGAGTTAATGTTGAGCGATACGGAGATTCTTATCTCCGTATTTGACAACAAACACCGTTGCTTAGCAACAGCTTCTAAACACTCGGGTGTGGCCCTAAAGCTCTGTAGCTGAAGCCATTGCTATAGCTACAGACCTTGCACAGCTTGACTGTTCAAACAAAGCAAAAAAAAACAAAAAGAATAAAAAACGGCTGCTGATTTTTGCCGGTGGCTCCAGATTGCCGGATAGCACAAAGTTTCCTGTATTATATATATATTTTTTATATATATATAAAAAACAGAGAGGTAGGCAAAATATCTATATCTATATATATAAAGGAATCGATCTGTCTATCTGTCTGTCTGTCCTTCTGTCCTCGGGTGTGCGTCTGTCCGGCTATGCGCTCGAAAGTTATAGGGCGTACCTACGCGCGCGTTACCTCTGAAGAAAGCTTACGCTTCCGGGACGGTCGTAAGCGTATTTACTTTTCGGTCGCACGAAAATTGTTCGCGCCTTATGCAAAAAACCTTCAAAATTAAACTCATTATCTGCTACTTAGCATTGATTGACTGACGTCAAGGTTCCACCAATCCTGTGCCGTCACGATTGACCAATCCTACAGTATGGTCCCCTGATGGTTGGCCAATCGGTGTGTGTGTGTGGGGGCGGGACTAATCGTTTTCATCTCAGGGATCTGGCAGCCATTGTTTCACTGCCATTACTTCAGCTTCCAGCTCAAACTACTTTGATCATCCAGCTTTGAAAAAGTTAGTATCTCTTTTAAAAATAACATAAGATTTACCAAAAACATTTTATAAGTACTTTCACTTTCATCTTTCAAGGTTTTAAAAGGTAGAAATGTTGCCCGGCAGCAGATTCAGAGGGGGACACAGAGACAGGGCCCGAAAGCCTGGGACTCGATTTAAAATGTTGCCCGGCAGCAGATTCACAGAGGGACACAGAGAGGCCCCAAAGCCTGGCACTCGATTTAAACCGCCCGGTCCAAAACAGCCCTGGCAAAGCCGGGCTCCCCCTGCTATATACACACACAATCGCCTGCTCCGCCATTCAATAAGATCATGGCTGATCTTCGACCTCAACTCCACTTTCCCGTCCGATCCCCACATCCCTTGATTCCAAAAATCTATCTCAGCCTTGAATATATTCAATGACTCAGCATCCACAGCCCTCTGGGGTATCCATTATACCACATTATATCCCATCCACCACCTTATTGCCCACTCACTTAATCGGTCATATAAAAATGAATAAACTAGTGATTTCCTAGCGGGAGCGCTCCGAACCGTCGAGCAGCCCTCGTTCCCAGTAGTGCTGCCTTTCTCCTCCACTCAGGACCTGCCTCAGCACTTCGTAACATGCAGGTCCCGGCGGAAGGAGAAAAGCGGAGCTGCGCATCAACCCTGTGCAATCCTGCCAACACAGCCAGTAATGCCAGGGCTCAAATACAAAAATCACCAGGTTTCTCCCAGCAGACACTGTGCAGTACATCTTACTCTTGCTCTGTAAATGGACTAAGTAGAGTTGACCAATCAGATTTTTTGTTCAATGCCTGCTAAAATTCTCCACGAAAAGTTTCACGTCACAGTGCAGGTCAGTTATGAGAGAGGAGTCTTCCTTGGCAGAATACATTTTATGAAGCAATAGCGATAATGCCCCCAGTGGTGAAAAGATTGCAACTCCAGGGGTGAGTGATTTTTATCAATGGCGTTCACTTCACTTTACTTATCTGTGGCTTTGTACTGGGAGTGAAAGCAATACGGAGAATAGCCCACTCTGGAGCAACTGACTGACCCAAGTTAGTGAAGGCCAAGGATTACGATGCCAGCAGTCCTCCCCTTCTCCCCAGTAGGTGCAGTCCTCCCCTTCTCCCCAGTAGGTGCAGTCCTCCCCTTCTCCCCAGTAGGTGCAGTCCTCCCCTTCTCCCCAGTAGGTGCAGTCCTCCCCTTCTCCCCAGTAGGTGCAGTCCTCCCCTTCTCCCCAGTAGGTGCAGTCCTCCCCTTCTCCCCAGCAGGTGCAGTCCTCCCCTTCTCCCCAGTAGGTGCAGTCCTCCCCTTCTCCCCAGTAGGTGCAGTCCTCCCCTTCTCCCCAGTACATAGAAACATAGAAGATAGGAGCAGGAATAGGCCATTCGGCCCTTCGAGCCTGCTCCGCCATTCAACGAGATCATGGCTGATCATCCAAACCCTAGCACCCGGTCCCTACACCGACAGCCATCCCACCCAAGCCCTATCCCCGTAACCCCGTAACCCCACGGAGTTAATCCTCCCTAACACTAAGGGTCAATTTTTATCATGGCCAATCAACCTAACCCGCACATCTTTGGACTGTGGGAGGAAACCGGAGCAAACCCACGCAAACACGGGGAGAATGTGCAAACTCCACACAGACAGTCACCCGAGGCCGGATTTGAACCCGGGTCCCTGGCGCTGTGAGGCAACAGTGCTAACCACTATGCCCAGTAGGTGCAGTCCTCCCCTTCTCCCCAGTAGGTCAAGTCTCCCACAGGTGGCCATCATCCAGGAAGCTCTCAGATCCTGCCCCGGCATACAGGTGGGTCACCAGCACCCTTTATCCGCAATGCACCAGACATGGTGGCCACGGAGACGCTGCTGCTTCTAACCTGCCCCTGCTTACCCGAATCCCAATGCACTGCTTCTATCTGGCCTGAGACCCACTTCTAACTTAGCTACTTAGCCCAAGTCCCCATGCTGCTGCCTCTCACTGTCTAAATCATAGAAAGAGACAGAACTAAAAACAGAACAGTAAGGAAGGGAAAGAGAAAAAGGAAAGAGCATAGGAGGGCCGAGATGGTCGTGAAATTAGAGTGGGGAGAGAGGCAAACAGAACAAGAGACAGAAAAGAAGGATAAACTGAAGGAAAGGAAGAGAGAAACAGAGAAAGAGAGGAGAAAAGAAAGAGCAAGAGTGAGGGCGCAAGAGAGAAAAAAGACAAAAGAATAATAAATTTAGGGTAAATTTACAGTATGACTGGTCGCACTCACGTTAAATGCACCTTTAAATCAGACAGCTCCAAAAGGTTAGACAGCTCTGCTTTAAATTGTAGTTACATAGATACATAGATACATAGAAGATAGGAGCAGGAGTAGGCCATTCGGCCCTTCGTGCCTGCTCCGCCATTCGATGAGATCATGGCTGATCCTTTAATTCAGTATCCCGTCCCCGCCTTCTCTCCGTAACCCTTAACCCCTTTTGCCCGTAGAAATATATCTAATTCCCTCTTAAATATATTTAATGAGCTGGCGTACACTGCCCTCTGTGGCAATGAGTTCCACAGGTTCACCACTCTCTGAGTGAAGAAATTCCCCCTCATCTCTGTCCTAAATGGTTTAGCCCTTATCCTTAAATTATGTCCTCTAGTTCTGTTCTCACCCGCCAAGGGAAACATTCCTTCTGCATCCAGTCTGTCTAGACCTGTCAGAATTTTATACACTTCTATGAGGTCCCCTCTCAATCTTCTAAACTCCAGTGTGTACATCCCTAAACTACATAGTCTCTCCTCATAGGTCATTCCCGCCACTGTAGTTCTTCCACACTAAAGATGTCTGGAACCGAGGGAGTCTACAAGAGACCCCAGGGATTCCCAGGGCCATCAGTCTTCAGTCCATCTGACATAGCATGCGTGAATTTTTCTGCATTTTTAACAGAAACACACTTCCTCAATAGCAGCACTTTGGATGGCTGACAGTGTCCTTGACAAGTTGCGGCAGGGATTCTCCGAGAGTGTGCCAATAACTGTTGGGACTCCTTAGGAATGTGTCGATATTTTCAGCGGGTGACCCACCACAGAAAAGTTTGAAAACCGTTGCCAAGGAAGTGAATCGAAACACTACCTAGAGGAGTACTCTTAAGGTTCCCAATATCCTGGCACCCTTGTGTATAGTCAGGGGGCACATGCTGTGAACAAACCTGAAAAAGGCCTCAACTAAAAGGAGCCTGGGAACACTCCTTACCTGTAGATTTCACATTCCGAAAGACAGATCTCATCATTAATGGCCTTCCATAGTTCAGGCTTCAGCTGGTTAAACTCCTCGCCAGCAGCTGAGGACAGGCTGCCATTCACTGCGTTTACAACCTGCGGATCACAGACAGCGAGAAGTAGGTTAGCAACCATTCATAAATACACAAAACATTCCCGTTGAAGATGAGAATATCGAGAAAGACAAAGAAAGCGTACTGAACTCGGCCACTGTATTTCAGTTATCTAAATGCCGTAATATAAAAAGACAGTGAGAAGGGAATAAGGGACCAGTAAATTTTAAACAGCGGTTTTCTCAAAGGATTTCAGTCGGAGCATATTGGTGGTGTGTGTGAAACTTTCATATGCTGTCTATTTTAATAAAACAAAATTCAGCTGCACAATTATAGGGTTCCCCCCGATTTTAAACTTGGGACGTGCGTGGAGAGCAAGTTGAGCTGTTTAACACTGGGGTGAAGTACTTGTGGGCTACATGTTTGCCATTGGTGGGCTTTGCGGTAGAAGAAATGGGAGGTGCTGAATTAAGAGTAGGACACAAGGAGCGTTTTGGCACGACATCAAAGTATATTGGCTTAAGCACAATTTTTTTTCCTACAGCATATATGCTAAATAAACTCAGTAACACCACTGCTGGAGATACACTCTTAAAAGAAAACTTATATACGGTTCTTTTTACAGTAAAAGTTTGTTTATATCATAACCAGCTTTTTTGGATTGCTATTTAGACCCAACTTATTAAGTTGAACAGATGCCCAGCACATTCCTGCTGCGTTAAAAACAAGTAAATCATCTTTGAACCCAGCTAAAGTGAGGCCAGTGTCCCTGCAATCCAATTCAGCCTCCACCTACCCAGTTGAGGCTGGGCTCCCTGCTGAAGTCGTGGCTCTTTGCTCTGCTGAAGTCATAGTCTGGGCGGAAGGACGCATTGAGCGTGGCGATTAAGTAAAACAAGGTCTTGCGACTGCAGTTGTCGCACAGCGGACCCTCGCCGTCATCTCCACTCTGACTCCGACTTAGCCTGGAAGATAAAAATCGGAGGATTGAACGCGTTAACCTGTTCACCATCTTATTCCGTACCAACTTTACTGGAAAGTTCCAAAAGCAAAGACTGGGAAGTTGGTCTTTATTAAAAGCCAAATCCTTCGCAACGAATTGGACTGCAATCTGAAGAGAATCCAATCGCGGGCCAGTAAGTTAAGGGACTGGCAGGGCATGAGCTCGCTCCCACGGCGAGTTCCTGATGTGAGATGTGCTGCAGGAGAGGTACTGAGCAGGGGCCATTGTCTCCCCAAAGGGAATGTATGGAAGATGATCATCACCATGGCATATAGTATGGGAAGAAAGCACAAAAAAGCTTAGTGATAACAAATAAATAGTATTTCAATAAAGAGTAATGGTTGTGTACTATGTCCATTTATTTTTTTGTTTGTTGTTGAGATGCAGGCGGCATTGGCAAGGCAGCAGGTATTGCTCGTCCCTCGTAGTCCTGAAGTCACGGAGAGTCAACCATGTAGTGTGGGACTGGGTCACTTGTAGCCCAGACCAGGTACGGGGGGTAGGTCTTTCCTCTGAAGGACAGTGAACTGTGGACAAACACCTAGGGGTGCAATGTGAGATTTTGGGCTAAAAATTGAGTAGCGCTAACTTCGCCGGGGCGCTACCCGGAAAAATTAGCGTCCCCGCGCCGGAAATTGAGTGGTTGCGCCCCAAGAGGGAAGCGGGGCGCTACTGGAAGCGCCCCGCATCCCTCTTGGGGCGCTGTGAGTCAATATTGCGGCATTATGTGCCGCTGCGGCACATCGCGCTGCAGTATTGCAGGCCTTCCTCCCCTTCTTAAACGGGAGGGGCCTTGTGCAGCGCAACCTGGGGCCCAGCTGGGCCCCCGGGGATCGGGAATGCAGGCAAAAGAGCCCGGCACTCAAGAGAAGTGCCGGGCTCTTGGAGCGCAGCCAGCACTCTGCAGGGGGGGGGTGGCGTTTCAGGAGGTCTGGGACGGAAGCGCAAGCAGGCGCTGGCAGGCGGCCAGCAACAAAAATGGCCGCCCCGCACCTCGCCTTTGAATTGCGCCTCCCCGGCCGCAGGTACGCCCCCCTGGCCCCGTCGGACACAGCATCCGGCGGTAAGTCAGGGGGCACCCCCGAAGATTGTGGCCGGGGCATCAGCGGGGCGCTGCACACACCAATAACGTCATCGCCAGCGGCGCAGCGCCACCATTAACCTCCCGCTGAATTTTGCGGGAGGCGTGGGCAGTGCCGCGCCCGGGCGCTAGTTGCGTTGCGTCCCGTTAGCGCCCTCTTACGGCGCTAACGGGAGGCGCAACCAACTGAATGTTTCCCCTTTTGTTCTTCCAAAGTCGGGTTGTGTGTAGAGAGCATTGGGAGCTGTATGATACTTGGGTGAAATATAGTGGTGGTAATGGCGGCAATTTTGATGAATTAAGAGCATTGCGCAAATATATTGGCACAAAATTAAACTGTATAAGCTTGAGAGATTTTTCCTAGACCAATGCACTAAATAAGCCTGTGACACTACTGAACAGAGATGCATCCATGTACATTATCACCACATCAATGGAAAATGTCACCAAAAAACATTGTCCGAGGGGTAGGGAAAGAAGTTCCAGGTTAAAGGACCTCTTCTCTCCTCAATCTCTCAAAATACTTAGTCTGAAAGGGAAGCCTGAACCTCTCTCAGGAACCAAGCGCTCAAACCTCCCCCACGAGTGCACAAATCTATTAGGCTTGCTCTGCCAACAGTAGGAATTGCGCTCTAATTTTTCCATCTTATGCAAGCACTGTGAGCCGTTCACTGCCATTTGCAATTTTATCTTTTTTGCCAATAATACAGCAATACGACATTCCCTATCCTAACTGGTCTGTGCCTCCTGAAACACAAATGCGTGGTGTTTCCCCTAACCACTCAGTAATACTCGCTGGAGTTTAGAAGAATGAGGATCTCATTGAAACTTATAAAATTCTAAAAGGACTAGACAGACTAGATGCGGGAAGGATGTTCCTGATGGCCGGGGAGTCCAGAACCAGGGGTCACAGTCTAAGGATAAGGGGTAAGCCATTTAGGACAGAGATGAGGAGGAATTTCTTCACCCAGAGAGTGGTGAACCTGTGGAATTCTCTACCACAGAAGGCAGTTGAGGCCAATTCATTAAATATATTCAAGAAGGAGTTGGATATATTTCTTAAGGCTAAAGGGATCCAGGGATATGGAGAGAAGGCAGGAACAGGGTACTGAATTTGGATGATCCGCCATGATCGCATTGAATGGCGGAGCAGGCTTGAGGGGCCGAATGGCCTACTCCTGCTCCTATCCTCTATGTTTCTATGTTTCTATACCAGTCCAGGATGCTTTAACTTTTCAGAAAATACCATTGCCAATGACCCAAGTCTTCTGCTCTCTAGTGAAGTTTTATCTACAATTGCTGCTGCTAAATTCATCCTCACACACGACCCATCCCCATTTAGGCCACCCAGCTTTATATAAAAAGTACTTTTTTTGTGAACATGATGCCCACGAAGATTAGTCCTGGGGAATGGGGCATTTTCCATTTCAGACACCTAGTATCAACGTCAAGCGCTCCCAGGTCGGGTATAGCGCAGTTATGCGCAGATCAAAGTTCCCTCTCTCGGAGTCAACAACATGCCTCTGCCGCAACCCAAGACGAGCAGCCCCGACTGAATCGGTGTGGCATTACCCACACCTGTCATCCTGTATAGGGGTACGGTAGCACAGTAGTTATGTTACTGGACTAGTAATCCAGAGGCCTGGACTAGTGGTCCGGAGACACGAGTTCTGTGGAATTTAATTAAATAAATCCGAAATAAAAAGCTAGTATCAGGAATGGTGACCATGAAACTACCGGATTGTCGTAAAAACCCAGCTGGTTCACTCATGTCCTTTAGGGAAGAAAATCTACCGCCCTTACCCGGTCTGGCCGATACGCGACTCCAGACCCACAGCAATGGCTGACTCTTAACTGCCCTCTGAAATGGTCTAGCAAGCCACTAAGTTGTCTCACCACCACCTTCTCAAGGGCAATTAGAGATGGGCAATAAATGCTGGCCTTGCCAGCGACGCCCCATCCAATAATTTTTTTTAAATGCTAATTTACTGCCCATTATTAGTGAATCGGGGAAGGTTTGCCCACAGGGTACTAGACAGAGACGTCATTTCACATTTCATTGCACCCATCCATCAGTCTGGACTGCTCCTAAGGAGGCGAAAGGCCAGGATCTAAACCACTATCACCCACTGAATCATCCAATCTCCCTTATGACCACTAAATTTTACTCACTGAATTCATTTAATGCAACAGGGAAATATTCAAGGAAATACATTTTCTGAATAGGCTTCTAACAGCATCAGCTGGAATGAGGAAAGGCTTCAGTGAAAAGAGTTTCTTTAAAGAAAAGACTTGCATTTCTATAGCGCCTTTTACAACCACCGGGTGTCTCAAAGCGCTTTAAAGCCAATTAAACGCGGCAGCCAATTTGCGCACAGCAAACTCCCACAAACAGCAATGTGTTTGTTTTTGTTTTGTTGGTTGAGGGATAAATATTGGCCAGGACACCAGGGAGAACTCCCCTGCTCTTCTTCAAAATAGTGTTGAGATTTTTTACATCCAGACGGGGCCTCGGTTTAACATCTCATCTGAAAGACGGCACCTCTGACAGTGCAGCACTCCCTCAGCACTGCACTGGAGTGTCAGCCTAGATTTATGTGCTGCCGCGTTTCCTACATTACAACAGTCCCTGGAGTGGGACTTGAACCCACAACCTTCTGACTCAGAGGCAAGTGTGCTACCCACTGAGCCACTGGCTGACACAAGTGGAGTTAAGTCCCATTTCCGATTCACCCTATAAAGAAAAAAGATAAATCTAGATGATTTATGCAAATGACAACCCAAAGCTTACTTGTTAGGGCTGATGCCAGTAGTCTGAGGCGGTGAAAGGGCCTCCAGAACGTGCGGTTGTCCCTCCTGACAGAAATGCTTAAACATCTGTTTGTCTTCGCCGGCCATCTTGCAGGAATAACTCTCAATCCTGAAAATAAAATACACAGGACAGTCAAACTAGAACGCTCGGTGTCAGCTTCGGCTCAGTGGGTAGCACTCTCGCCTCCGAGTCAGAAGGTTGTGGGTTCAAGTAAGACAGCCATTTCCTATGTTTGATTGGAAGCAGCCCTCTGTGTTGCAAGAAAATGCTTAGACTCGCTTCAAGCTGACAAAAAAAACCCACAAAATCTCACACAGTATCCACATCTCAGGAGATGAATGGACTGCCACTTAGGAGCAGTATCAGAGGGTGGTTCATGAGGTGGAACTGCAGCCAGCAGGAGTCAGCAACTTCAACAGAGGAGGAGGAGAGGAACCCCAGGGACAAGAGGAAAATCAAAGAAGTAACTCCTTCCTAGAAGTGGACTTGATATCTAAATACGTGAGCATCAATGTCCTCTAATTTTTTTTTGGTGCACGGCCCCTTTCTCTATGTTTCTATAGGGTACTGAGTTTGGATGATCAGCCATGATCTCATTAAATGGCGGAGCGGGCTCGAGGGGCTGAATGGCCTACTCCTGCTCCTATCTTCTATGGTGTGGAGATGCCGGAGTTGGACTGGGGTGGACAAATGTAAGAAGTCACACAACACCAGGTTATAGTCCAACAGCTTTATTTGAAATCACAAGCAGCGCTCCGAAAGCTTGTGATTTCAAATAAAGCTGTTGGACTATAACCTGGCGTTGTGTGACTTCTTACACCTATCTTCTATGTAACGGGCTGCGTGGTTCATTAAAACTTCCGCGCATGCACGGTTTTTCCATTTAAAAGCCGGCGAGCCAGCTGTGCAGGACCTCCAGGCTGCCGCACGGCCGCGCAACTTGAAGGGAAGATTGGTGAGCACATCATTCAGGCGGACACTCCAATGCAATACTGAGGGAGTGTTGCATTACTGGAGCTGCCGTTTTTCGGATGAGATGTTAAACTGAGGCTTGTTTGCCTTCTCAAATGGATGGAAACGGTCCCATGGCATTATTTAAAAGAAAATATTTATCCCTCAACCACCCTCACTAAAACAGATGACCGCGTCGTGTATCTCATTGCGGTTTGTGGGAGCTTGCTGTGCGCAAATTGGCTGCTGCGTTTCCTACATTACAACAGTGACTGCACTTCAAAAAAGTATTTCATTGGATGTAAAGCGCTTTGGGACATCCTGAGATCGTGAAAGACACTACAGAAATGCAAGTTCTTGATTTCTAACTATCCAAGAACAATGATTCAAGGCAGTATATAAAAAAGTAATTTTATCTCATGCTTATCGTCAGTTTTACATAATTTCTCGTGTTAAATGGGGAGCTAGTTTCGCTCCAGAGGCAGTATTAATCTTCTCAAGTGGCAATAAAGGACACTTTCTTTCCACAAGATACAGATGAGGAAGGCCACTCGACTTAGCTCAGCTCATACATCCAAAAGACCTTAAAAGTCCCTCTATTGCAACTGTTTTTAAAATGATTCCAAGGCTCCCACCTCCCCTGTTCTACTCAGAAGTCCTTTCGATGTGTTGCATTCAAGATAGTGAAAGGCAAACGTAGAGCTGATATGGGGAAGTTCTTCTTTGTGCAGAACTACATAGCTCGTGTAATTCAACATTCTATTTGCCTTGTGAAAAATTAGGAACAGCAGAGGTCCTGATACCAATATCGGAGGTACTCAACCGAGTTATTCCTAACTACCCTAGCATAACTCCTCTAACATGTAGCCACTGCTTGCTACCGTCAGCCAATTTCTCATCCATTCCCAGGGTTTAACCTAAATCCCAACTGCTTTAAGCTTAACTAGGAGCCTTTTATGCACAACTCTCTTTTTCAAAAGTTTTTCTGAAGATCAGTTCATAGGGCCTTCCACTGTTCACCTCCTCAAAAATACCAGTTCTTTACTGAGAGCACTACCAGATTCCCTTAAGGTATGGAGGCAAGATTTCCTCTGCACACTAAGGCACAGTGCATTGTGACGATCATGCTAACAAGCCAGGCAAGCACATCTCCACTGTAGCAGCTAAACACCACAACTGTACTCCAAACTACCTGTCAGTGATACCACAGATCTGCTAATTCTTTTCATAGAATGATACAGCACAGAAGGAGGCCATTTGGCCCATCATACCCATGCTGGCTCTTTGGGATCCAATTAGTCCCACTCCCCTGCTCTTTCCCCGTAGCCCTGCAACTTTTCCCCTTCAAGTATTCATCCAATTTCCTTTTGAAAGTTAGGACTGAATCTGCTTCCACCGCCCTTTCAGGCAGTGCTTTCCAAATCACAATAACTCGCTGTGGAAAGAATCGGCTAATACTTTTAAAGCAATTTGTCAAAACTATAAAATCAGATAACTAGAGCAGACTGCTCCTATGTATCTCCCCCCAATAAATAAGGGGACAGTAAACTACCCAGTAAATACAGTTACAAGGAAACAAACTGAGTGAGCAGGCTCGTTTCTTCTATTCTCTCAAACTTGCTCTCTCGCTGATTTCTGATCAGCTTGGTTTGGTTGGTAGAGCTCCCTTGTCTGAGTCAGAAGGTTGCGAGTTCAACTCCCAATCCAGATAGTGAAGCACAAAATCTATTCTGACCCTCCAGTGCCAGTAGAGAACATGCTGCACTGTTGGAGGTGCCGTCTTTCGGATGAAACGTTAAACCGAGGCCCTGACTGACTGCTTAGGTGGACACCAAAAATAAACATGGCACTGTTTGAGAAAAAGAGGCGTTTTCCCAGTGTCCTGATCCCTTACCCCACCCCATCTCCTCATCAGCTAGGTCCAGGTCTGCCTACCTCTGCCAATCCATCTCCTCAAACCCAAGTCCAGTTCAAATTTAGATCTAGCCTGAGGTGCCCCCACAAATTCAGGTGCTGGCCCAAGTGCTTCCCACTTTCCCAGAGCCTTCCCACCCCCCACCATCCCAGATCCTACCCCCACATCAGATTCTACACCCACCCACCCCAGTTCCTGACCAACAAACCCAGATCCTACCCCCCCGCCCAAGATCTTACATCAGATCCAGGCGCCTTCAACACCCCACCCAACCTCCCCATCCCACAGGTGCTGTGTCCCCCCTCTCCCCTGGTGCTGTGTCCCCCCTCTCCCCAGGTGCTGTGTCCCCCCTCTCCCCAGGTGCTGTGTCCCCCCCTCTCCCCAGGTGCTGTGTCCCCCCCTCTCCCCTCTCCCCTGGTGCTGTGTCTCCCCTCTCCCCTGGTGCTGTGTCCCCCCTCTCCCCTCATGCTACGTCCCCCCTCTCCCCAGGTGCCGGGTCCCCCCTCTCCCCGCTCCCCCCAGGTGCCGGGTCCCCCCTCTCCCCCCAGGTGCTGGGTCCCTCCTCTCCCCCCCTCCCCCCAGGTGCTGGGTCCCCCCTCTCCCACCTCGCCCCAGGTGCTGGGTCCCCCCTCTCCCCCCAGGTGCTGGGTCCCCCCTCTCCCCAGGTGCTGGGTCCCCACTCTCCCCCCTCCCCCCAGGTGCTGGGTCCCCCCTCTCCCCCCAGGTGCTGGGTCCCTCCTCTCCCCCCTCGCCCCAGGTGCTGGGTGCCCCCTCTCCCCCCAGGTGCTGGGTCCCCCCTCTCCCCCCAGATGCTGGGTCCCCCCTCTCCCCCCAGGTGCTGGGTCCCCCCTCCCCCCAGGTGCTGGGTCCCTCCTCTCCCCCCAGGTGCTGGGTCCCCCCTCTCCCCCCAGGTGCTGGGTCCCCCCTCTCCCCCCAGGTGCTGGGTCCCCCCTCTCCCCCCAGATGCTGGGTCCCCCCTCTCCCCAGGTGCTGGGTCCCCACTCTCCCCCCTCCCCCCAGGTGCTGGGTCCCCCCTCTCCCCCCAGGTGCTGGGTCCCTCCTCTCGCCCCTCCCCCCAGGTGCTGGGTCCCCCCGCTCGCCGCTCCCCCCAGGTGCTGGGTCCCCCCGCTCGCCCCTCCCCCCAGGTGCTGGGTCCCCTCCCGCCTCCTCTCCCCAGGTGCTGTGTCCCCCTCTCCCCAGGTGCTGTGTCCCTGCCCCCCCCAGGTGCTGTGTTCCTCCCCCCCTCCCTCTCCCCAGGTGCTGTGTTCCTCCCCCCCTCCCTCTCCCCAGGTGCTGTGTCCCCCTCTCCCCAGCTGCTGTGTTCCTCCCCCTCCCCAGGTGCTGTGTCCCCCTCTCCCCAGCTGCTGTGTTCCTCCCCCCCCCTCCCTCTCCCCAGGTGCTGTGTCCCCCTCTCCCCAGGTGCTGTGTTCCACTCCTCCCTCTCCCCAGGTGCTGTGTCCCCCCTCCCCCCAGGTGCTGTGTCCCCCCTCTCTCCCCTCCCCCCAGGTGCTGTGTCCCCCCCTCTCCCCAGGTGCTGTGTCCCCTCCCCCCTCCTCTCCCCAGGTGCTGTGTCCCCTCCCCCCTCCTCTCCCCAGGTGCTGTGTTCCTCCCCCTCCTCTCCCTCTCCCCAGGTGCTGTGTCCCCCTCTCCCCAGGTGCTGTGTTCCTCCCCTCCCTCTCCCCAGGTGCTGTGTCCCCCCTCTCTCCCCTCTCCCCAGGTGCTGTGTCCCCTCCGCTCCCCTCCCCTCCCCTCAGGTGCTGTGTCCCCCCCCTCCTCCCCTCCCTCTCCCCTCAAGGTGCTGTGTCCACCCCCTCCTCCCCTCCCTCTCCCCAAGTGCTGTGTCCCCCCTCTCCCCAGGTGCTGTGTCCCCCCCCCCTCTCCCCAGATGCTGTGTCCCCCCCTCTCTTCCCTCCCCCCAGGTGCCGTGTCCCCCCTCTCCCCAGGTGCCGTGTCCCCCCCTCTCTTCCCTCCCCCCAAGTGCCGTGTCCCCCCTCTCCCCAGGTGCCGTGTCCCCCCTCTCTCCCCTCCCCCCAGGTGCCATGTGTGGTAAACCACTTTTATCGTTCACTATCGTTACACTATAGTTATCACTGTTATATCGTTATCACTGTTCACACTGTTGTATCACTATACGAGGTCGCCTCTTGTCACGCTGTTATACCTGGGCTGACCACTGCTGACTCCGCCCATGGCTCCACCTACCTGCCCAGGTATAAAGGTGGTCGACTGGCTGGTATTCCTCCTTGTTGGATCCGATCACCCACGAGGGTGGGCTCTGTTATTTAGCCAATAAAAACCTTTAGTTACTTTCTTAACTCGTCGCTTTTCATTGGATGAATTGATAGGTATATCAATTTTATTGGCTAAATTTTAAAATGTCGACACCTGGACAGTCAAACGACCAGCCAGACGCCCAGCTACAACAGCCACAGCAGCCTGCCTGGCTGCGAGCCCTCAGACCACCGTACCTGGATCTAAATCCACAGGCAGCAAACTCAGCCCTCGACTTTGAACACTGGCTGAGCTGCTTCGAAGCCTACCTGGGAGAATCCGGCGTGCCTCAGAAATCCATGCTAAGAGTTCTGAACGCCCAAGTGAGCCCTAAAGTATTCGCACTCATCCGGGACCTCAAAACATACGAGGACGCCATCAACCGGCTGAAAAGACAGTACCAAACCCCGGTAAATTCCATGTATGCCAGACACCTCCTAAGATCCCGCCCGCAACAGCCAGGAGAGCCCGTGGAGGAATTTTTACGGGTGCTACAAGCACTCGGCAGAGACTGTAACTTTAAAGCGGTAACGGCGGCAGAAAATACTGAAGACAATGTCCGCGATGCCTTCGTGAAAGGCCTGCGGTCCGACTACTCACGGCAAAGACTACTGGAAGCAAGGGACCTCGACCTGGACAAAGCTGCAGCCCTCGCTCTCTCTCTAGAAGTGGCCCACCGGGACCTCGAGGCATACTCAAGGTACTGTAACTCGCGACCCTGGGACTTGGGACCGACCCCGACCGCGATACCCCCCGCAGCACCCCCCCTGGGACCTACCTCAGCGTCGGCGTCCCAGACCCGATCGAGACCGCCACCCCCGGTACCGGCTCCGACATCGGACCCCCGCGATCGGGCCGCCGGCTGCTTCTTCTGTGGCCAGGCGAAACACCCGAGGTCGCACTGCCCAGCCAGGAACTCTACCTGCTCAAGCTGTATGAAGAAAGGCCACTTCGCTAAGGCCTGCAGAGGTGGATCATCAGAGGCCAGCAGTGCCTCATGCGAGCTGTGGGGGCGGCCATCTTCCTTCAAGGCAACAGAGGCCAGCATCCCCACATGTGAGTCATGGGGCGGCCATCTTTGATACAGGCAACCAACACCAGCAGTGCCTCATGTGAGTTACGGGGGCAGCCATCTTCTCCGCCATTTTGTCCAACCTCGTGGGAGACGCCATTTTACCCACCACGCTCGACCGCCACCGTGCCTCTAGACCCGACTACCGCCTCACCCGCAGACTACAACGACTCGCTCAGCTATACACTAGCCTCCGTCTCACTGGACCAAGCCCGCCCGCATCACCTGTCCAAGTCAATGATGGACATCAGAGTAAACGGCCACGCCACGACCTGCCTGTTCGACAGCGGAAGCACGGAGAGTTTCATCCACCCAGACACGGTGAGCCACTACTCCCTCCCTGTCCTGCCAACGCACAACCGGATCTCGATGGCATCGAGATCCCACGCCACAGACATCAGCGGCTACTGTGTTGTGACCCTATCGGTTAAGGGTACGGAGTATAAAAATTTTAAACTCCTCGTCCTTCTCCAGCTATGCGCCGCCGTCCTACTAGGGCTAGACTTCCAATCCCACCTCCAAAGCGTCACGCTAGCATACGGCGGACCCCTCCCCCCACTCACAGTCGACAACCAACAGATTTTAAACCGCCCACCGCGTAACACCTGCAGCCTATCCACCCTCAAGGTCCCGCCACCTTCCCTGTTCGCTAACCTCACCCCCGACTGCAAACCCGTCGCGACCAAGAGCAGGCGGTACAGCGCCGGGGACAGAGCTTTCATTAGCTCTGAGGTGCAGCGTCTCCTGAAGGAGGGCATTATCGAGGGGAGCACCAGCCCCTGGCGTGCCCAGGTCGTGGTCGTTAAGACCGGCAATAAAAACCGCCTGGTCATCGACTACAGCCAGACCATAAACAGGTACACCCAGCTGGACGCATACCCCCTTCCCCGCATATCTGATATGGTCAATCAGATTGCGGAGTACCGGGTATTCTCCACCATCGACCTTAAGTCGGCCTATCACCAACTCCCTATCCGCCCTGAGGACCGCCAGTATACAGCCTTCGAGGCGAACGGCCGCCTCTACCACTTCCTTAGGGTTCCCTTCGGCGTCACCAACGGGGTTTCGGTCTTCCAAAGGGAGATGGACCGGATGGTTGACCAGAACGGGCTGCATGCCACGTTCCCCTACCTAGATAACGTCACCATCTGCGGCCGCGACCGGCAGGACCATGACGTTAATCTGGAGAGATTCCTCCGTACGGCCCAACGGCTGAACCTCACCTACAATAAGGAGAAATGTGTGTTTAACACCTCGCGCCTTGCCATCCTCGGCTGTGTAGTAGAGAACGGAGTCATCGGCCCCGACCCCGAAAGAATGCGTCCCCTCATGGAGCTACCCCTCCCCCACTGTCCAAAGGCTCTGAAGAGAACCCTGGGGCTCTTCGCCTACTATGCCCAATGGGTGCCCAATTATGCAGACAAAGCCAGACCCCTCATGAAGTCCACATCCTTCCCCCTTACAGAGGAAGCGTGCGCAGCCTTCTCCCTCATTAAGGGAGACATTGCCAAGGCCACAATGCACGCAGTGGACGAGTCCATCCCCTTCCAAGTGGAGAGCGATGCATCCGACTTCGCCCTAGCCGCTACCCTTAACCAGGAGGGGAGACCAGTGGCCTTCTTCTCAAGGACCCTACAGGGCCCTGAGATCCGACACTCGTCGGTCGAGAAGGAGGCCCAAGCGATTGTGGAGGCGGTACGACGCTGGAGGCATTACCTGGCAGGCAAACGATTTACCCTCCTCACCGACCAGCGTTCGGTCGCTTTTATGTTTAATAACAAGCTGAGGGGCAAAATCAAGAATGACAAGATATTGAGGTGGAGAATCGAACTATCCACCTATGATTATGATATCTTGTACCGGCCAGGTAAGCTGAACGATCCCCCTGATGCTCTGTCACGAATTACATGCGCCAGCGCGCAAAGTGATAGACTTCAGACCCTCCACAGCGACCTCTGCCACCCCGGGGTCACCAGACTTTACCACTTCATTAAGGCCCGCAACCTGCCATACTCCATCGAGGAGGTCAGGACCATGACCAGGAACTGCCAGACCTGTGCCGAGTGCAAACCGCACTTCTTTAGGCCGGACAGAGCAAGCCTGATCAAGGCCACCCGCCCCTTCGAGCGCCTGAGCATCGACTTTAAGGGGCCCCTCCCGTCCTCTGACCGTAATGTGTACTTCCTCAACATCGTTGATGAGTACTCCCGTTTCCCCTTTGCCTTCCCCTGCCCAGACATGACCAGTACCACGGTCATTAAATGCCTGAACGACCTCTTCGCCTTGTTCGGGTTCCCAAACTATATACATAGTGACCGGGGCTCCTCCTTCATGAGCGAGGAACTCCGTCAGTTCCTACTAGCGAGAGGTATTGCTGCAAGCAGGACCACCAGCTACAACCCCCGAGGGAACGGCCAGGTAGAAAGAGAGAACGCGATGGTATGGAAGGCCGTCCTCTTAGCCTTAAAGTCTAAGGGCCTCCCAACCTCCCGCTGGCAGGAAGTCCTCCCGGCAGCCCTGCACTCCACCCGGTCACTACTTTGCACTGCCATTAACGCCACCCCCCATGAACGAATGTTTGTTTTCCCCAGGAAGTCGACTACGGGAACCACACTACCAACCTGGCTGACCTCCCTGGGGCCCGTCCTGCTGCGAAAGCACGTGAGGACCCATAAAACGGACCCCCTGGTCGAGAAGGTGAACCTCCTGCACGCCAACCCCCAGTACGCCTATGTGGCTTACCCGGACGGGCGGGAGGACACAGTCTCCTTGCGAGACCTCGCACCCTTGGGCATTCCGGAGACACCACCTTTACCACCCCCCCACCCCCCCCACCAATTCCAGCTCAGGTAGACGGCATGCCGGAACCCCACGAGCCTTCGCCGACCACGCAGACACCAGCATCAACACCGGAGAATGCAACACCGCCGCTGCGACGATCAGAAAGGCTTACGAGGCCTCCGGACAGACTGACTTACCAGAACTGGTAGTACACTTCACCCCGCCGGACTCAAATCTAAACAAGGGGTGAATGTGGTAAACCACTTTTATCGTTCACTATCGTTACACTATAGTTATCACTGTTCACACTGTTGTATCACTATACGAGGTCGCCTCTTGTCACGCTGTTATACCTGGGCTGACCACTGCTGACTCCGCCCATGGCTCCACCTACCTGCCCAGGTATAAAGGTGGTCGACTGGCTGGTATTCCTCCTTGTTGGATCCGATCACCCACGAGGGTGGGCTCTGTTATTTAGCCAAAAAAAAGCTATAGTTACTTTCTTAACTCGTCGCTTTTCATTGGATGAATTGATAGGTACATCACCGTGTCCCCCCTCTCTCCCCCCTCCCCCCGGGTGCCCCGTCCTCCCCCCCCATCCCCCCGGGTGCCCCGTCCTCCCCCCGGGTGCCCCGTCCTCCCCCCCCTCCCCCCGGGTGCCGCGTCTCCCCCCCCTCCCCCCGGGTGCCGCGTCTCCCCCCCCTCCCCCCGGGTGCCGCGTCTCTCCCCCCTCTCCCCAGGTGCCGCGTCTCCTCTCTCCCCCCTCTCCCCAGGTGCCGCGTCTCCCCTCTCTCCCCCCTCTCCCCAGGTGCCGCGTCTCCCCTCTCCCCCCTCTCCCCAGGTGCCGCGTCTCCCCCCTCTCCCCAGGTGCCGTGTCTCCCCTCTCCCCCCTCTCCCCAGGTGCCGTGTCTCCCCTCTCCCCCCTCTCCCCAGGTGCCATGTCTCCCCTCTCCCCCCTCTCCCCAGGTGCCGTGTCTCCCCTCTCCCCCCTCTCCCCAGGTGCCGTGTCTCCCCTCTCCCCCCTCTCCCCAGGTGCCGTGTCCCCCCTCTCCCCAGGTGCCGTGTCTCCCCTCTCCCCAGGTGCCGTGTCTCCCCAGGTGCCGTGTCTCCCCTCTCCCCAGGTGCCGTCTCTCCCCCCTCTCCCCAGGTGCCGTCTCTCCCCCCTCTCCCCAGGTGCCGTCTCTCCCCCCTCTCCCCAGGTGCCGTCTCTCCCCCCTCTCCCCAGGTGCCGTCTCTCCCCCCTCTCCCCCGGTGCCGTCTCTCCCCCCTCTCCCCAGGTGCCGTCTCTCCCCCCTCTCCCCAGGTGCCGTCTCTCCCCCCTCTCCCCAGGTGCCGTGTCTCCCCTCTCCCCAGGTGCCGTGTCTCCCCCCTCTCCCCAGGTGCCGTGTCTCCCCCCTCTCCCCAGGTGCCGTGTCTCCCCCCTCTCCCCAGGTGCCGTGTCTCCCCTCTCCCCCCTCTCCCCAGGTGCCGTTTCCCCCCTCTCCCCAGGTGCCGTGTCTCCCCCCTCTCCCCAGGTGCCGTGTCTCCCCCCTCTCCCCAGGTGCCGTGTCTCCCCCCTCTCCCCAGGTGCCGTGTCTCCCCCCTCTCAATTCACAATTCAAATCGCTTTATTGGCATGATAAGTTACATCTTATGTTGCCAAAGCATCAAAATACATTTATGGTTGAGCACATAAACGCAGTTCTATTCATACAGTGTATAAACAGGTATATCCCTGAGTGTATAAATATACATTCGCATTGTTTATATATATTCTTTTCTTAGTTTACTGGTTGTCCCTCTGTTCATGGCAAGCTGTAACATAGTGTGCCGCCAGTGTTACACAGCTTCTCTCCTCTCCCAGTAGGAATGGGAGTTTTTGGTTGTCATTCAGATTTCTGAATTCAGGGCATATTCGTGAGAATTTTTGGTAGGAATTCTCCCTGATGTCCTGATATTTTCCACAGGCTGTGAGGAAGTGCATCTCTGTCTCCACTACTCCCTGACTACAGTGAGAGCATATCCTGTCTTCTCTTGGCAGCCTGGTCTGCCTGTGTCTGCCTTTTTCAATCGCTAGGCTATGTTCGCTAAGTCTGTACCTTGTCGAGGTTCTTCTCAGTTTGTTATCCTTTACCATGGTCAGGTAATCAGCTATGTTGTATTGTCTGTTTAGGGCCAAGTAGCAATTGAGTTTGCTTTGGGTTTTTGTTGTTTCTGCCCAATATGTCAGATATTTTTCCTTTTGTTTAGCGACGATTGTGTTGGGTCGAATTCTTTGTGTTACCCTGTCACTGTCCTGGGGCTGGTTATTGTTAGTATTGTTAATAATTACTTCACTGAGTCCCAGGACTAGTTGACTGAGGGTATTCTTCTTTATGGTCAGCTCTTGGCATTTCAGGGCGTCGTAGTGATAGCATTGGGGGTTGCTCATTTGTAGGGGATTCCAAAATTTGGTGGCTCTTTTTTGGAGTGATTATTAATGGATATTGGCCTAGTTCCGCCCTGCATGCATTGTTTACTGTTTTCCTTTGAGCAACCCCAGGTGCCGTGTCTCCCCCCTCTCCCCAGGTGCCGTGTCCCCCCCCCCCCCTCTCCCCAGGTGCCGTGTCCCGCCCCCCCCTCTCCCCAGGTGCCGTGTCCACCCCCCCCCCTCTCCCCAGGTGCCGTGTCCACCCCCCCCCCTCTCCCCAGGTGCCGTGTCCACCCCCCCCCTCTCCCCAGGTGCCGTGTCCCCCCCCCCCTCTCCCCAGGTGCTGTGTTGTCCCCCCCCCCCCTCCCCAGGTGCTGTGTTGTCCCCCCCCCTCTCCCCAGGTGCTGTGTCGTCCCCCCCCCCTCTCCCCAGGTGCTGTGTCCCCCCCCCCTCTCCCCAGGTGCTGTGTCGTCCCCCCCCCCTCTCCCCAGGTGCTGTGTCGTCCCCCCCCCTCTCCCCAGGTGCTGTGTCGTCCCCCCCCCTCTCCCCAGGTGCTGTGTCCCCCCCCCTCTCCCCAGGTGCTGTGTCCCCCCCTCTCCCCAGGTGCTGTGTCCCCCCCCCCCCTCTCCCCAGGTGCTGTGTCCCCCCCCCCCTCTCCCCAGGTGCTGTGTCCCCCCCCCCCCCCTCTCCCCAGGTGCTGTGTCCCCACCCCCCCCTCTCCCCAGGTGCTGTGTCTCCCCCCCCCCTCTCTCCCCAGGTGCTGTGTCTCCCCCCCCCTCTCTCCCCAGGTGCTGTGTCCCCCCCCCTCTCCCCCTCTCCCCAGGTGCTGTGTCCCTCCCCCTCTCCCCAGGTGCTGTGTCCCCCCCCCTCTCCCCAGGTGCTGTGTCCCCCCCCTCTCCCCAGGTGCTGTGTCCCCCCCCGCTCCCCCTCTCCCCAGGTGCTGTGTCCCCCCCCCTCTCCCCCTCTCCCCAGGTGCTGTGTCCCCCCCCCTCTCCCCAGGTGCTGTGTCCCCCCCCCTCTCCCCAGGTGCTGTGTCCCCCCCCCCTCTCCCCAGGTGCTGTGTCCCCCCCCCTCTCCCCAGGTGCTGTGTCCCCCCCCCTCTCCCCAGGTGCTGTGTCCCCCCCCTCTCTCCCCAGGTGCTGTGTCCCCCCCCCCTCTCTCCCCAGGTGCTGTGTCCCCCCCCTCTCTCCCCAGGTGCTGTGTCCCCCCCCCTCTCCCCAGGTGCTGTGTCTCTCCCCCTCTCCCCAGGTGCTGTGTCCCTCCCCCTCTCCCCAGGTGCTGTGTCCCTCCCCCTCTCCCCAGGTGCTGTGTCCCTCCCCCTCTCCCCAGGTGCTGTGTGTCCCCCCCCCCCCTCTCCCCAGGTGCTGTGTGTCCTCTCCCCCTCTCCCCAGGTGCTGTGTGTCCCCCCCCCCCTCTCCCCAGGTGCTGTGTGTCCCCCCCCCTCTCCCCAGGTGCTGTGTGTCCCCCCCCCCCTCTCCCCAGGTGCTGTGTGTCCCCCCCCCCTCTCCCCAGGTGCTGTGTGTCCCCCCCCCCCTCTCCCCAGGTGCTGTGTGTCCCCCCCTCTCCCCAGGTGCTGTGTGTCCCCCCCCCCTCTCCCCAGGTGCTGTGTGTCCCCCCCCCCCTCTCCCCAGGTGCTGTGTGTCCCCCCCCCCTCTCCCCAGGTGCTGTGTGTCCCCCCCCCCTCTCCCCAGGTGCTGTGTGTCCTCCCCCCCCCTCTCCCCAGGTGCTGTGTGTCCCCCCCCCCTCTCCCCAGGTGCTGTGTGTCCTCCCCCCCCCTCTCCCCAGGTGCTGTGTGTCCTCCCCCCCCCCTCTCCCCAGGTGCTGTGTGTCCCCCCCCCTCTCTCCCTCTCCCCAGGTGCTGTGTCCCTCCTCACCTGCCGATGATGCCGCAGTCTCCAGTCTCGATGGTGAGCTGCCAGTTAATCGCCTCGAAGCTGGAGTTCGGCAGAAGCTTCATGTTTTTCTCTCACCCACTCTCTCCCTGCCTAACTGCGAGTGACCCGGGACAGGCCGAGGCCTGAGCCTGGGCCGCACATCCCCGGGATTCGCTGCCTGTCGCCCGGCCTCCGGGCACCGGCCCACTGCGCCTGCGCGGCCGGCGAACAGCATCCTGGGGGTTGTAGTCTTTCCCGGCCAGAGGCTCACCTGCCCTCCAGGTGTCACCACAACTACAACCTGCAACATCAGTGAGTGGAAGCGAACGAATGAATGATTGAACAATTGAATGGGTAAACGATGCCAGTAGGACTGGCGTGATACAGGGTTTTTTTCTTGGTTTATTAAATAGTGGCAGTTTGTACTGTAAACATTATTGATTTACCTGTAAAAATTTATTATTGTATTTATATTGTTGACCCTAAAGCTGCTTTTGAGGCTTTTTTTGTGGTCAATGGATGTAATAGATTTACTTTGTAATTGATGAGTTGTATAACTACTGTTGTACTTGAATAAAGAATTAAACAAAAATAGTAAATGTGGAAAAAAAACAGTAAGTAGAAGAAAATTCAAGTATTCGGTGTTTCCTCGGGTCTTGAGTGGTTCCTTTTTTTGTGAAAAGCTAAAGACCGTGTATAAGGACTATGATATTACAGGGTTAGATAATACCAAGAAAAAATGAGGAGTCACTAGATTGCCAATAGGACTGGCGTAAAATTGTTTTTTTTTCTATGGGTACCTGTACTGTTAATATTATTGATTTATCTGTAAAATTTACCACTGCATTTATACTGTTAACCCTAAAGTTGGTTTTAAGGCTTTGTTTTATTGCGGCTAATGAATGTAATGGATTTATTATGTAATTGATGAGTTGTAACAAGTACTATCATATTTAATATGTTTGACTCAAAAAAAACAGAACTTGCATGTATATAGCGCCTTTAACATAGTAAAACAAGGCTCATTCTATTCAAAATGGTCAATTTAGCAAAAAAAGAAAGAACTTGCATACAGTGCCTTTCACGACATCAGGATGTCCCAAAAACACTTTACAGCCAATGAAGTACTTTTTGAAATAAAAACAGAAAATGCTGGAGACACTCAGCAGGTCAGGCAGCATCTGTGAAGAGAGAAACAGAGTTAACGTTTTGGGTCGATGACCTTTTGTCAGAATTACTTTTTGAAGTGTAGTCACTGTTGAACCCCCCCCCCTCACGGTTCAGGTGTTATATGCACCTCCAGAAGTGGTAATGAGGTTTGATGTCTGGTTTCTGCTGAATCAACTGACCTCAGTTGAACACCTACAATAGTGTTCAACATCTTCGATACTGAGGGAAAAGTTACTTAAAGTTGCTCCTGATCGCTTTCTAGTAATGCCTACGGAAAGCAGATGTGTGTGGGTGTTGCGTGAGGGCAGGGACAGCAACATCTGGAAGTTATAGAGCATGTTTAATATACAAAGATCCCAAGGTGCTTCACAGATAGGCGTATGGAAAACAGAGGTCAGGACAGGAAAGGAGAAATTACATGGGATGACCAAAAGCTGGGTTGAAGAGATGGGTTCTGAGAAAGTTTGCAAAGGAGGAGGGATTTAAACAGAAAATGCTGGAAATACTCAGCAGGTCAGGCAGCATCTGTGGAGAGAGAAACAGAGTTAACGTTTCAGGTCAATGATCTATCGTTAGAACTGGAAAATGTTACAGATGTAACAGGTTTCTAAGCAAGTACAGTGTCAGGGAAAGGAGGAGGGGTGGAAAGAACAAAAGGGAAGGTCTGTGATCGGGTGGAAGGCAGGAGAGATTAAAAGACAAAAGGAATGATGCTGCAAGGCAAAAGGAGATGGTAATGGGACAAGAAAAGAAACAAAAGATGGGTCGAGAGGAGTTGTAAATGGCAACATCAGAATCATTGCCAGAACCTGCATTCCGAAAAAATGGAAGCAATGGTTATGATCAATGTTCCCTGTAATTGTTCTTGGCACCGCATGGCCCCTTTAAGGGACTGCGCAAGCCATTCAAAATACCGCGCATGCACGGTTTTTGCATTGAAAAGCCGGCAAACCGGCTGCACGGGATGCCTGCAGCGCTGCGCGGCCTCGCAGCTTAAAGGGAACATTGGTTATGATCTGAAGTTGTTGAACTCGATGTTGAGTCCGGAATGTTGTAAAGTGCCTAAGGGGTTTAGGTAGGTAGTTCCAGAGAGTAGGACCCAGGCCGCTGAAGGTTGTGCCACCCATGGTGGGGCGATAGGAGAGGGGCACACACAAGAGGCTGGAATCAGAGGACCAGTAAGTGAAGGCGGTGGGATATACAGCTGGAGGAGATTGCAACGATAGGGTAGGGTGACGACATAGATGGATTTAAAGAGGAGGGAGAGGATTTTAAAAGAAGCGTTGGGCACAGAGCCAGTGAAGGTCAATGAGGTTAGGGTTGATGGATTAGTGGAACTTAGTGCAGGACAGGATATGGGCAGCAGGCTCTGGAGGTGGCAAATAGAATCCATGTTAAACTGATTCTCTTGGACATGCCCAATGGCATATGGAACAGCAAGTCGACTGAGAGCCAAAGGTTAGCGAGAGGTAGGCTGCCTTCAAAGAAAGATTGCATTTATATAGCGCCTTTCACAATGTTCCCAAAGCGTTTTACAGCCAAAGAAGTACTTTTGAAGTGTTGTAATGTAGAAAACGCGACAGCCAATTTGCACACAGCAATGCTCCCACAAACAGCAACGTGATAATGACCAGATAATCTGTTTTCTTTAGTGACTTTTTTATCGGCAAGGTCTCCCTTGCTCTTTTTCAAAATAGTGCTATGGGTTCTTTTACATCCTCCTGAGAGAGCAGACGGGGCCTTGATTTAACGTCTCATCCGAAAGACAGCACCTCCGACACTGCAGCACTCCCTCAGTACTGCGCTGGAGTGTCAGCCTAGACTTTTGTAGTGTAGTCACTGTTGTAATGTTTGAAACGCAGCAGCCAATTTGCGCACAGCAAGCTCCCACAAACAGCAATGTGATAATGACCGGCTAATTTTTTTTTTAGTGATGTTGATTGAGGGATAAATATTGGCCCCAGGACACCGGGGAGAGCGCCCCTGCTCTTCTTCAAAATAGTGCCATGTGATCTTTTACGTCCAGCTGAGAGAGTAGACAGGGCCTCGGTTTAACGTCTCATCCGAAAGACAGCACCTCTGGCAATGCAGCACTCCCTCAGCACTGCACTGGGAGTGTCAGCCTAGATTTTTGTGCTCAAGCCTCTGGGGTCGGACTTGAACCCACAACCTTCTGACTCAGAGGAGACGAGTGCTACCTACTGAGCCACAGCTGACACACCCTGGTTAGTGTGTACTCAGTTACTGCCTTCTGTGGTGAGCACTACATTACATCAATTACATTATCACATCTGACCTCAGTATTATAATTTATAGTATGTCATTGGTTTCTTTTAATACTGTTAAAACTGAAATACTAGTCTGGGTATCTGGGCATTTAGTTTGAACGAACTGCAAGCTTCCTAATGTAGAAACAGTAAGGGGGAATTTTAACCTAACTCGCCGGGTGGGAATCCCACGGGATCGGGCGGAATGCCAATTTTAAACCCCGCCCAATATTACTCTCTGTTGACTTCAATGAGGTTTAGAATCAGGCGGAGTGTAAAACCAGCATTGCACCTGATCCTGTTAATTTGCGATTTAAACTTTAGTAGCAATTAATTAATGTTCTATTACACTCCCACTTGAGTGTCAGCTGTGGCTCAGTAGGTAGCGGCCTCACCTCTGCATGGGAGGGTTGTGGGTTCCAGTCCCACTCCAGAGGCTTCAACACAAAAATCTAGGCTGACACTCCCAGTGCAGTGCTGAGGGAGTGCTGTACTGCCGGAGGTGCTGTCTTTCAGATGAGACGTTAAACCGAGGCCCTGTCTGCTCTCTCGGGTGGACGTAAAAGATCACATGGCACTATTTCAAAGAAGAGATGGGGAGTTCTCTCCGGTGTCCTGGCCAATATTTATCCCTCAACCAACATCACTAAAACAAAACAGATTATTCGGTCATTATCACATTGCTGTTTGTGGGAGCTTGCTGTGCGCAAATTGGCTGCTGCGTTTCCTACATTACAACAGTGACTACACTTCATAAAAGTACTTCATTGGCTGCAAAATGCTTTGGGACGTCCGGTGGTCGTGAAAGGCGCTATATAAGTGCAAGTCTTTCTCATAGTTTATTATTAATAAAACTTGACTAAATAAAAAAATGCAGTTGGTTAAAGTGACTGGATTAGGGAAGTCTGTAATAATTCTGGGGGGGGCAGGCTGTGCCTCATTTGCCAAAACCTGACGAACCACCTCTGAGCTCCAATTCCCTTTATTTTAATCAGGCACTTACGTGACCTTCTAAGCCAGGGCCTCATCTTTTTAAAAAAAACAACCTCTTACTTCCTGGAACACTGAGTTGTTTCACTTTTTCTTTCAGATTGTGACTGATTATCCCAGCCTGTTTTGACATCTACATCACTCCCTAATTCCTAGGATAAGGTTAATAGTAATCCATCAGTAACATTGAAAAGTAAGCAGATGAGGTAAGCGTTCAAGTCTTCTGTAACTTTCTTAAGGATAAACCTTGTGTTTCTGAGATCTGTTGGTTTTATTTTTTGTGGGTGGTGGGGTGGGGAAAGAGAAAGAATGGTTTCTGGCTACTGTTGTTTTGAAGGTTTTTAAAGGGTAAAAGAACGTGAATGTGTTGATAACCAAATGTCATTTTAATTTTAAATCTTTGGTAAGTATAGAATTGGTGCAGCCTCATTAACTTCCTTTGATAGTTGCAATATTTATTATGAAAAGAGTAATATCTCTGTGTCTCGTGTTATTAGAAAGTAAAAGTTCAGTCAGTTTGCAATCGAAATTTCTTTTCTCTCTTAAACAAATGGCATTAATTCTCAAGGCTCTAACCCAGTTATTAATCTGTTCTATTGCAATGCCTTTATTAATTGTGAACCTACAGTTTATGGTTCTGATTTAGTTCAGAATCTATTCATAGAACTTTCACAATCATCCCTTGATGGCATACATTTTATCTTTAATTAACGTTTTGGATCCTGATGTGAAGTTTCAGGAGCAAATTTTAAACTATGAAACATCACTGATTTAGGAAGAACTATCCAGGTACTAGGAAAATAGGAAGAGGCCATTCAGCAACCTCGGGCCTGCTCCAACATTCAGTTAGTTCATGGCTGATCTGTACGTCAACTCCATTTACCCGCCTTTGCTCCATATCCCTCGATACCCTTACCCAACAAAAATCCATCGATCTCGGTCTTGAAAGCTCCAATTGTCCACTAGCATCCACAGCCTTCTGGGGGAGAGAGTTCCAGATTTCTACCATCCTTTGTGTGGAAAAAGTGCTTCCTGATTTCCCTCCTGAACAGCCTAGCTTTAACCTTAAGATTATGCCCCTGATGCGCCTCAATAACTTCAAGGCTCAAAGTTAACTGGATAAAACTAGGCTTTTATTAGCAAAGAAAGATGCCTGTGTCTTCACCTAGCGTTCTGCTGCAAGACAAGCCTGGGTTTGTCTTAAGTAGGGCCAGGTATGGGCGGAGCCGACACACCCAATGGGGAGAAAGGGGGCGGTGCACTATATACAATACAAGGTAAAAACACAGGAGCAGGCAATACAATATATGTAGTTAAATACAGTCTGATGAATGACATATTTCATCACATTCACCCCTTCTACAGATTTAGTCTGTCCGGGGGTGTGATAGTCCTCTGTGACCGATGTAACGGTTGCGGTGCCGCGGGTGCCGGCTGGGTGTCCCAGGTGACCTCCTGGGTCTCTGCCGGGGGCGCCACCGGGGTTGTTGAAGGAGTAGGTGGTGGGGGTACCGTTGGCTGGTGTTCTTCCGGGGGTGATGAAAGAATAGTGGGTGGAGTGGGTGGGTAATAGTTGTTGTGGTTGTTGTCGTTGTTGCTGTTGTTGTTGTAGTCGTTGTCGTTGTTGCTGTTGTTACCGGCTGGGGCGAGGTCTTTTATGGACACAGTGTCCTCCCGTCCGTCGGCGTGCCGGACATACACATATTGTGGGTTGGCGTGGAGCAGGTGCACTGGCTCCACGAGAGGGTCCGTCTTGTGGCCCCTCACATGCTTCCGCAACAGTACCGGACCTGGGGTGGAGAGCCATGACGGTATGGATACGCCTGAGGTGGATTTCCAGGGAAACACAAACATTAGCTCATGAGGCGTGGCATTAGTGGCGGTACACAATAGTGACCGTATTGAGTGGAGCACATCTGGGAGGACTTCCTGCCAGCGGGAGATAGGGAGGCCCTTGGTCCTTAGAGTTAGAGTGACTGCCCTCCATACTGTCCCGTTCTCTCGCTCCACCTGACCGTTACCCCGGGGGTTGTAGCTGGTGGTACAGCTCGTGGCAATCCCCTTGGACAGCATGTACTGGCGTAGCTCTTCACTCATGAAGGACGCCCCCCTATCCGTGTGGATATAGCTTGGCATACCAAACAGGCAGAACAGGCTGTTGAGGCATTTAATGACCGTGGCGCTGGTCATGTCTGGGCAGGGGCAGGCGAATGGGAAATGGGAGTATTCGTCCACAATGTTCAGGAAGTAAACATTGCGGTCGACGGACGGGAGGGGGCCCTTGAAATCTAAGCTAAGCCGCTCAAAGGGCCGTGTAGCTTTGATTAGGTGGGCTCTATCAGGGCGGTAGAACCGAGGCTTGCACTCAGCGCAAGTGCGGCAGTTCCTGGTCAGAGACCGAACTTCCTCAATCGAGTAGGGTAAGTTGCGGGACTTTATGAAGTGGAACAGCCGTGTGACCCCTGGGTGGCAGAGGTCGTTGTGGAGGGTCTGTAGCCGATCCCCGGTGGCATTGGCACACATCCCTCGTGAGAGGGCGTCGGGGGATTCGTTAAGGGCCCACGGCCGGTATATGATGTCGTACTTGAAGGTGGAGAGCTCGATCCGCCACCTAAGAATCTTATCATTTTTAATCTTCCCCCTCTGTTTATTATTGAACATAAACGCTACCAACTGCTGGTCGGTAAGTAGGGTGAAGCGTTTGCCGGCTAGGTAGTGCCGCCAGTGGCGCACTGCCTCCACGATGGCTTGGGCCTCCTTTTCCACGGAGGAGTGTCTGATCTCGGGCCCCTGGAGGGTCCTCGAGAAGAAAGCTACAGGCCGCCCCGCCTGGTTGAGGGTGGCCGCCAAGGCAAAGTCAGACGCATCACTTTCCACTTGAAAGGGAGTGTTCTCGTCCACTGCCTGTAGCGTGGCCCGCTTAATATCCCGCTTAATGCTTTTGAAGGCAGCATGGGCCTCAGCAGAGCGCGGGAAAGAGGATGCTTTCAAGAGGGGGCGGGCTTTATCAGAGTAGTTAGGGACCCATTGGGCATAATACAAGAATAACCCCAGGCACCTTTTCAGGGCTTTGGGAGTGTTGGGCAGGGGCAGCTCCCGTAGGGGGCGCAATCGGTCGGGGTCTGGTCCGATTTCCCCATTCTCCACCACGCTGCCTAGTATGCAGAGGCGCGTGGTGTTGAAAACGCACTTGTCCTCGTTGTAAGTGAGGTTGAGTTTTTGTGCGGTTTTCAGAAACCTCGCGCGGTTTGAGTCGTGGTCCTGTTGGTTGTGGCCGCAGATGGTGACGTTGTCGAGATAGGGGAAGGTTGCCTGCAAGTGGTGGTCATCGACCATGCGGTCCATCTCCCTCTGAAACACCGAGACCCCATTCGTCACCCCAAAGGGGACTCTGAGGAACTGGTAGAGGCGTCCGTTTGCCTCGAAGGCGGTGTACGAACGGTCCTCTGGTCTGATCTGGTGGTACGCTGACTTGAGGTCGATAGTGGAGAACACCCGGTATTGGGCAATTTGGTTCACCATCTCGGATATGCGGGGTAGCGGGTAGGCGTCTAGTTGGGTATAGATGTTGACTGTTTGACTATAGTCAATCACCATCCGCTTCTTCTCGCTACCCCTCACCACCACCACTTGGACGCGCCACGGGCTGTTGCTGCGTTCAATAATGCGCTCCCTCAGGAGCCTGTCTACCTCGGTCGCGATAAACCGCCTGTCCTCCCAGCTGTACCTCCTGCTTTTGGTCGCTATTGGCCGGCAGTTAGGGGTAAGGTTCGCGAATAGCGAAGGCGGCTTTACCTTCAGGGTAGCCAGACCGCACACTGTGAGGGGCGGCTGGGTCCCACCGAAATTGAGCGTGATGCTTTGGTGGTGGCACTGAAAATCCAGGCCCAAGATCACGCTCACACATAAATCCTTCATAATTAACAGTTTAAAATTATTATATACAGTGCCTTTAACGGACAATCGTACCGCGCAGTAACCCGCAATAGTCGATATCTGGGTTTTGTCGGCCATAGAGATTGTGCCCTGAGTAGGGACTATAGTTAGAGAGAGTCGTTGTACCAGACCAGGGTGAATGAAGCTCTCTGTGCTCCCGCTGTCAATTAAACATTTAACCTTGCACCCGTTTACCTCGATGTCTACCATCGATTTGGATAGTGGGTGCGGTCTGGACTGGTCCACTGTGATCGACGCCACTGTAGGGCCCTGATCGGGACAAGATGGTGGGCCACACGAGGCCGGGTAAGATGGCGTCCACGATGTCTGCTCACGAGATGGCGGACCCCACGAGGTCGGACAAGATGGCGTCCAAGATGGCCGCTCCCACGGCGCGCACGCGGCGGTGGCGGGTTTGCCTGCGGGGTTCCCTCTGCACACCTTCCCAAAGTGCCCCTTCTTACCGCACTTACAGCAGGTGGTGCCTTTTGCCGGGCACAGGTTCCTGGTATGCTTCGGCTGCCCGCAGAAGTAGCATTTGGGGCCCCGATGCGTCGCGGCGGTCGTAGGGCTTCTGGGGGGAGAGCAGGGCCCTGACGGTGTTGGGCTACCGGGCGGGGAAGATGTCTTCCAACATGGCGGCGCCCTTGGTGCGTACGAGGCGGCGTGGGCCGCGCGGCCTGAAGAGTAGGAGTCAGAGTTCTTCTGAGCCACATCCAGCGATCGCGCTGTGTCCACAGCCTGTGTCAGATCTAGGCCCGTTTTCTCTAGCAGTCTCTGCCGGATGTAATTAGAGCTAAGGCCTGCGATAAAGGCATCCCGAATAAGCTCATCTGTGTATACCGTGGCTTTCACGTCTTTGCATTTGCAGTCTTTGCCAAGCACTTTTAGGGTGACTAGAAAGTCCTCTAGCGACTCTCCGGGTCGCTGTGTGCAGGTAGCAAGCAGATGCCTGGCGTACACCTCGTTGGTAGGCCGCTGATAGTGGGCCTTTAGAATGTTGCAGGCATCCAGGTAGGTGGCGGCGTCTTGGATGAGTGGAAAAACCCGGTGGCTTACCCGATTCTGCAGGATCCCGAGTTTCACATCTCCGGTGGCTCTAGAGGCTGTGACGGCTTCGGAGTTGGCCATAAAAAATTCCAAGCACTGGAACCAGTGTCCAAACCGTGCCGATGCATCCGAAGCATGCGGGTCCAAATCCAAGCGTTCCGGTTTCAAAAGTTGATCCATCGTTGAAAGTTTGCTAATAAAATTGATGCGGCTCAAAGTTAACTGGATAAAACTAGGCTTTTATTAGCAAAGAAAGATGCCTGTGTCTTCACCTAGCGTTCTGCTGCAAGACAAGCCTGGGCTTGTCTTAAGTAGGGCCAGGTATGGGCGGAGCCGACACACCCAATGGGGAGAAAGGGGGCGGTGCACTATGTACAATGCAAGGTAAAAACACAGGAGCAGGCAATACAATATATGTAGTTAAATACAGAGTCTGATGAATGACATATTTCATCACAGCCCCCTTGTGCTTGATTTCGTTCACCATAAGGGGAGGAAGGCCTGCAGTAGCACGGCGCGACGTGCCGCTGCGTATGGCACTGCGGCATGTAGCGCTGTGATATTGTCTCGCAGCGCCCCAAGAGGGATGCGGGGCGCTTCCAGTAGCGCCCCTCCTCCCTTTCGGGGCGCTACCTGGGAAAATCGGCCGCAGGGGCGCTAACTTTTCCGGGGCACTAAAATTAGGGGTGCTATCCAATTTTTACCCCATAAGATTCTGAGGGGGGGGATTGACAGGGTAAATGCAGAGGTTGTTTCCCCTGGCTGGAGTGTCTAGAACTAGGGGGGCATAGTCTCAGGATAAGGGGTCGGCCATTTAAGACTGAGATGAGGAGGAATTTCTTCACTCAGAGGTTTGTGAATCTTTGGAATTCTCTGCCTCAGAGGGTTGTGGATGCCGAGTCATTGAGTATATGCAAGGCTGAGATCGATAGATTTTGGGACTCTAGGGGAATTAAGGAATATGGGGATCTGGCAGGAAAGTGGAGTTGAGGTCGATGATCAGCCATGATCTTATTGAATGTTGTACAGAGAAATAGTTTCTCTGTATCTACCCCATCAAATCCTTTTAACATTTTAGACACCTCAATCAGATCGCCCCTCTCTACTCAAGGGAATACAAGCCAGGTTTTTGGAATCTGTCCTCTTAATTTAACCCCCTAAGCCCTGGCATCATTCTGACTATACTATATTGTGACAGCTGTTAGTATATTTGGTAATAGGCTTGTAGATATGACAACCTCTAGGTCAATGATTAGAAACCAGCCTTCTGTGGCTTTCGTAAAGGCTCAGTGACTCAGCACTGTGTGGTACGGCACTGAGTCACACTTGCCTGGAAGGCTTCAAGACTGTTCTCTGTGCTGAGTTAGTGGATCTCAGTTGGAGTAAGAACATTACATTTGACCTCAGGGTGCCCAGATGAGTTAGGAACTCAAATAGGCAAAGGAAGAGAAGTTAAAGGAGGTGGTCAAAGGTAGGTTTTGACTTTTGAACATAGGGAGAGAGGTAGCAAGATAGAAGGATTTAGGAAGAGAATTCAAGAGTGCAGGAGCTTGGCTGCTGATGACTCTGCCACTTATATGGGGGGAGGGTGGGGGCTCAAAATAAGTCAGAACATGTGTGCTGGGAGGTAGAGATGGAAAGGATTACTGGAGTAGTGAAGCCATGAAGGGATTTGAAAATGAGGAAGAGCAATTTGTTGTGGGTGGGGGTGGGGGGGGGGGGAACAGGAAGCCAAGGAGATTGGTGAGTGTGGGACTTAGTGCAGGTTGTGATATAGAATCACAGAGCCATACAGCACAGAAGGAGGCCATTCGGCCCATTGTGCCTTTGAAAGAGCTACCCAATTAGTCCCACTCCCCTGCTCCTTCCTCGTAGCCCTGCACATTTTTCCTTTGTAGGTATATGTGGTAAACCACTTTTATCGTTCACTATCGTTACACTATGGTTATCACTGTTTATATCGTTACACTATGGTTATCACTGTTTACACTGTTGTATCACTACAGAAGGTCACCTCTTGTCACGCTGTTATACCTGGGCTGACCACAGCTGACTCCGCCCATGACTCCGCCTGCTTGCCCAGGTATAAAGGTGGTCGACTGGCTGGTATTCCTCCTTGTTGGATCCGATCACCCACGAGGGTGGGCTCTGTTATTTAGCCAATAAAAACCTATAGTTACTATCTTAACTCGTCGCTTTTCATTGGATGAATTGATAGGTATATCAGTATATATCCACTTTCCTTTTGAAAGTTACCATTGACTCTGCTTCCACCACCCTTTCAGGCAGTGCGTTCCAGATCACAACAACCCACGTTGTAAACAAATTTCTCCTCATTCTCACCCTTGGGTTTTTTTGCCAATTATCTAAAAACCTGTCCTCCCTGGTTACCAACCCTCCTGCCGGTGTACGGGTGTATGAGCTTGAGATTATGTAAGGTGCAGCTTTGCAGGTGACAGGAAGAGTATTGGAGAAATCTGGACACCGGTATAACTGACAGGTAAGTGGAAAGAGCCTTTTCTCTGTGACATCTCCTAGTTTACAATGACAAAGTTTTTTGTGATCTTTTTCTGAGTTAATATGTACTTTGATGTATGCACACAGTGACATTGCTCAGGACCAACCAGTTTGGCATGTTGTAATTCCAGCATGTAGTTCTGAAGAATGTGCTAATGAGGTGAGATTAAGGAATGAAGGACTTGCATTTATACAGTGCCTGATCACAACGCTTGGAAATGTCGCAAAGTGCTCTGCAGATGGTGAATTAGCAATGACTGTTGTATGTAAGCAAGCATGGCTGCCGTTTTATACACAGCAAGTTCCTACAAATAGAAGCGCCTTCAAGGGGGTGCAATGAAGGTTCACTAGATTGATTCCTGGGATGAGAGGGTTGTCCTATGAGGAGAGATTGACTAGATTGGAGTTTAGAAGAATGAGAGGTGATCTCATTGAAACATATAGGGGGCTAAATTCGGTTGATTTGTGCCTCCTGTTAGCGCCCTAAGCGGGGTGCAAATCAACTAGCGCCTCCCGCGAAATTCAGCGGGAGGTTAGCGGTGGCGCTAACCGTTAGCGGCGCTGCGCCGCCGGCGATGACGTCATCACCGTGAGCAGCGCTGTAGTGTATGTACCTTTAAGAGAGAACTACTTTTACAGCTCCTGTATACTGTAGTACCGGCAGTGACCACACCTGTATATAAGCCTTGAGCATGCCTCTGTACCCCAGTCTTGAGACTACCCTACTCCAGTAAATACCTGTTGATTGTTAAATTACAGCATCCGTGTGGTTATTGAAAAACATCATACTCTCAGAATCACGGATCTAACAGTGGCGATGAGTGTCGATTCGAATCTACCTGCAACTCTGCATTTCCCTTCGAGGATTCGCTCCGGGAGGGCGGTGGAAGGAAGTCGAGGCCAGAAGCACGGGCGTCGACCACGAGCAACCGCCCAGTCGTCCGGCAGAGAGTGAACATCGCAGGGGAGGCTGTGGAGAGCCGGGCTTGGTTCCCCAGCCACGACGATCAGCAATAGACTGACGACAGGTACAGCGCAGACCCTTCCCGGACAGCGGCGGCTGGAGCCGACCGACGGCGGAGAGAAAGCCGAGCAGCGTCGACGGGGTAAGACAGAGGGTGAAGCGCACAGGGCGCAGCCGGGAGTTGAAAACCGAACGGCGTCGAGGAAAAACAAAACGGAGAGAGAGAGGGTAAAGCAGCAGCCGGGTTCAGGACCGAGCGGCGGAAACGGGAAAGGCGCACAAAAAAAGAACGAGCAGAGCACAGCCAGGGCTCAAGGGCTGAACAGTGTCAGCGGGGAGAAGAAGGGAGAGTGCGGGAGACACCATTGAGCCGCGGAGAAGGAAGAGCGCGGGAGACGCCATTTTTAGAAGCCGCAGCGGAGAAGAAGGGCGAGCGCGGGAAGGAAGGAAAGCGCGGGAGATGCCATTTTGTGCCAGCGGAGAAGAAGGGGAAGCGCGGGAGACGCCATTTTTGACAGTTAAATCACACCCAGGGATGCCGAAGAGTGGCAGTATCTCTACGTTCGACAATGAAGTCGAAGATTGGGCGACATATGTGGAACATATTGAGGTGTACTGCAGGGCGAATGAAGTGCCAGATGCTAGGAAAGCACTGGTTTTGTTAAATTCCATGGGTGCAAAAACTTATGGGTTACTGCAAAACCTAATAACCCCAGAGAAGCCTGTGAACAAGAATTTCGAAAGCATAGTAGAAATCCTACAGGACCACTTAAACCCCACACCGCTGCTGATAGCAGAACGATTTAAGTTCCATAAAAGGAACCAACACAAAGACGAAAGCAATGCTGAGTACCTAACGGAACTGCGCAAGCTATCGAAACACTGCCAGTTTGGAGCGGGACTAGCAGATACGTTAAGGGACAAGTTTGTGTGTGGGCTGCAAAGTGAAGGAACCCAGAAACGGCTTCTATCAGAAAAGGATCTTACGCTGGACAAGGCTTTCAGTATGGCAGTATCACACGAAGCAGCCGCAAGGGGCGCTGCAGAGATACAACGGAGACCGCAAGAATATGGCACCAATGAAATGTCCTATGGGACAGGGAAGTGCTATCGCTGCGGCAGAACAACACACGACCAGAAGGATTGTTGGTTCAAGGACCAAGTGTGCAGACAGTGTGGAAAAGCAGGACACATAGCAAGAGTCTGCAGGTCTGGGAAGAAAACCAACAGTAAGAAATCTCCACAGGAGAAGTACAAAAAGGTACACAAGGTGATGGACAGTAGTTCAAACGAACAGAAAAGTGACACAGACTCCGGAAGCAAGGAGCTGGGTTGTCTGAAACTACATAAGGTAACCAAAATGGAGGATCACCAGACTATCTGGGTTACACTCAAGATAGACGGAGTCCAAGTGAAAATGGAATTGGACACAGGATCAGCCCTAACAGTCATAAACCAAAGGGACTACAAGTGGCTATTTTCACATATACCCTTGAAAGCTACAGAGATTGTCTTGAAGACGTACACGGGGCAAAAAGTCTACCCCAAAGGAAAAATAAGGGTGAAAGTGATATATGAAGGCCAGGAAATACCTAAAATGGACCTATATGTATTGCCAGATGGAGGACCACCACTACTAGGACGTGAATGGATCCGGAAGATACAATTAGATTGGCATTCCATACAGGCATTGAAGGTTGAGGCCAAAAAGGATGACGACGTCACACCTGGACGACTGTCAAAAATGCTAACTGACGCAAAAGAAGTGTTCCAGGAGGGACTTGGAACACTAAAAGGCATAACAGCAACGATTAAAATAGAGGAAAATGCAAGCCCAAAGTTTCTTAAGGCCAGACCAGTGCCTTATGCGATCAGACCAGCTGTCGAAGCAGAGCTGGAAGGGTTGGAACATTCAGGAGTACTGTCCAAAGTAGACTGGAGCGAGTGGGCTATACCCATCGTTCCTGTAATGAAGAGGTCGTTGAGTAATACGCCTGGGGAACCAAAGAAGGTCCGCATCTGTGGGGATTTTAAGGTGACAGTGAACCCAGTCCTTCACACGGTACAATATCCACTTCCACGAATTGAGGATATTTTCGCCTCGCTATCTGGACGTAAACGCTTCACCAAAATTGATCTAGCTCAGGCGTACTTGCAAATGGAGGTAGAAGAAGCCTCGAAACAATACCTTACGATTAACACTCATAAAGGTCTCTATCAATACAACTGGCTGGTGTTCGGGGTAGCATCGGCTCCGGCTATTTGGCAAAGGGCGATGGATCAAGTCCTGCAAGGGATGCCAGGGACCCAGTGTTATTTGGACGACATCCTGGTCACGGGCGAAAATGACAGTGATCACCTCTCCAACGTGGAGAAGGTGCTCACCAGATTAAAGGAATATGGGCTACGAGCTAATCGCCACAAGTGCGAGTTTTTCCAGAAGCAGATCTTGTATTGTGGCCACGTCATCGATGAAGAGGGGTTACATAAGTCCCCTGAAAAGATTGAGGCAGTAGTCAAGGCTCCAGCACCGGAAAATGTGTCACAACTGAGGTCGTTCCTCGGGCTGGTAAACTACTACCATAAGTTCTTACCAAATTTGTACACCCACTGAACACCCTACTGCAAACAGGGGTACCATGGAAGTGGAATGACGAACGTAGTCGAGCTTTCCAGAAGTGTAAAGAATTGATCACATCAAAAGAGGTGTTGGCCCATTTCAACCCAGCACTACCAATTCGTTTGGCATGTGATGCATCACCCTATGGTATTGGAGCGGTGCTGTCGCACAAATTCCCAGACGGGTTGGAGAGGCCAGTAGCCTTTGCGTCTCGGTCACTAACCTCAGCCGAGTGCAACTACGCCCAGATTGACAGGGAGGCCCTCAGCCTAGAATGGGGAGTAAAAAAATTCAACCACTATCTGCATGGGCAGAAGTTCACCTTGCTGACTGACCACCAACCACTTGTCTCCATCTTTAATCCTAAGAAGGGCGTTCCAGTGATGACTGCACAATGGTTACAAAGATGGTCCCTGTTTCTAGGGGCGAATCAATATGAAATAGAATATAAAGGCACGAAACAGCATGGAAACGCTGATGGGCTATCGCGCCTGCCACTGCCTGCTGTGGAGGAAGCACCAGCAGTGGACCCTATCGAGATATTTTATTCGTCAATAATTGAACGATTGCCAGTAACGAACGTGGATATAGAGGAGACCCGCAATGATCCGACGCTGTCTCGGGTATATGATTTGACGGTGAGGGGATGGCCAACACATGACGACTCACGGTTGCCAGCATTCTCATCCAGAAGAGAACAGCTGTCAGTATGCCAGGGGACAGTGATGTGTGGATCCAGAGTGGTGATTCCACCTAAGTTAAGGGAGAGAGTGCTAAATGAGCTTCATGAAGGTCATCTGGGGGGAGTGAAAATGAAAAGCCTTGCTAGGGCTTATGTGTGGTGGCCGGGAATCGATCAACAAATCGAAGACCTAACCAAGAGCTGCTCAGGATGCCAGAAGGTCCAAAATGCACCACCACATGCCCCTCTACGCCCATGGGAGTGGCCCTCTCCATGGCAACGGGTGCATATTGATTTCGCTGGTCCATTCATGCACTCAATGTTCTTAATAGCAGTGGATGCTCATTCGAAATGGCCTGAGGTGATAAAAATGTCCTCAACCACTACAGAGAAGACGATTGCAGTCCTACGGACCATATTTGCCAGGAACGGCTTGCCAGAGCAGATTTGCTCTGATAATGGACCACAGTTTGTGTTCGAAGAGTTTCGAAAATTTATGAGAAGGAATGGGGTAAGGCATTACACATCCGCCCCGTATCATCCAGCCACCAATGGATTGGCTGAGAGGTTCGTACAAACCTTTAAGAAGGCGATAAACGCCATGTGTGACGATGAAATTCCACTACATCATAAGGTGGACAATTTCTTATTAGCCTACCGAAACACGACACATGCAGTTACCAACCAGACCCCGGCCATGATGTTCTTTAACCGAAGGTTGAGATCTCGTCTGGACTTGCTCAGACCAAATGTGCGAAGAAATGTTGAAGATAAACAATTCCAGCACATCAATGAGAAGCCGACAAGGAGCTTCAATGTAGGACAACCAGTCTTGGCCCGTGACTACCGAACAGAGAAATGGCAACCCGGAATGATATGCACAAGGCAGGGGCCATTAATGTACACAGTGGATGTCGGGGAGAACATTGTGAGACACCACGTCGATCAGATCTTAACGTCACAGGAATGAGTCAACCCCATGTCTCGCGTCCCTGGGGATGAACCCGACATGCCGGTAGCATCTGCCTCAGAACCAGTAGCAGTGGAAACGGATGAAATAACCGACGAAAAGGGGCCAGAATCGCCTCCGCACCAAGAACAAGAATTTCAGGAAAGGCGCTATCCCGAAAGGATCAGGAAGCCGCCCCAAAGACTGAATCTATAAATGGACTATTGTTGTTTAATGTACATGTTAAAGTGTTAATTGTTATTTGAATATTATGGGTACTACTAATCTAAAAGGGGAGGAATTGTAGTGTATGTACCTTTAAGAGAGAACTACTTTTACAGCTCCTGTATACTGTAGTACCGGCAGTGACCACACCTGTATATAAGCCTTGAGCATGCCTCTGTACCCCAGTCTTGAGACTACCCTACTCCAGTAAATACCTGTTGATTGTTAAATTACAGCATCCGTGTGGTTATTGAAAAACATCATACTCTCAGAATCACGGATCTAACAAGCGCCCCGGCTGTAATATTGCGTGGTGGCCCCCAACTTACCACCGGACGCTATGTCCGCCGGGGTCAGGGGGTCCTACCTGCGGCCGGGGCGGCGCTAGTTAAAGGGGAGGTGGCGGGCGGCCATTTTGTTGCTGGCCGCCTGCCAGTACCTGCCCCCGTTGCAGTCCCCGGCCCCCGTGAAGCTCCCCCGCGGGGTGCCGGCTGCTCTCCATGAGACAGGCACTCCTCTTGAGTGCCAGGCTCGTTTGCCGGCACTCTCAATCCCTGGTGGCCCAGCTGGGCGCTGGGACACGCTGCGCCAGGCCTCTCCCCTTTAAGAAGGGGAGGAAGGCCTGCAGTACCATGGTGCAACGTGCTGATGCGCATGGCACTGCGGCACGCAGCGCCCCAAGAGGGACGCGGGGCGCTTCCAGTAGTGCCCCTCCTCCCTTTTGGGGCGCTACCTGGGAAAATCGGCCGCGGGGCACTTTTCCAGGGCACTAAAATTAGGGGCGCTACCCAATTTTTACCCCATAAGATTCTGAGGGGGGGATTGACAGGGTAAATGCTGAAAGATTGTTTCCCCTGGCTGGAGAGTCTAGAACCAGGGGTCACAGTCTCAGAATAAGGGATCGGCCATTTAAGACTGAGATGAGGAGGAATTTCTTCACTCAGAGGTTTGTGAATCTTTGGAATTCACTACCACAGAGGGCTGTGAATGCTGAGTTGGTGAGTATATTCAAGGCTGAGATCGATAGATTTTTGGACTCTAGGGGAATCGAGGGATATGGGGATTGGGCGGGAAAGTGGAGTTGAGGTTGATGATCAGCCATGATCTTACTGAATGTTGGAGCAGGCTCGAAGGGCTGTATGGCCGACTCCTGCTCCTAATTCTTATGTTCCTATGTAACAATGAAATGAATAAGTTGTTACTTCTTTGGTGGTGTTGGTTGAGGGAGCTATGTAGATCCACCTGAGCAGGCGGACTTGGTTTAATGCCTAATCTGAAGCACTGTTACTGAAGTGCTACTGCAATCTTCAGAGATAAAATTATACGTTTATTAATAGAGGCCCTAGTCACTCTTTTTTTTAAAAATTGTGATATATTTTCTTCCCATTTTTCCCTAGAGACCTACCTGCGCTACTGTTGATGCTGAAGGATGGCGACTACAAAGAGTCCGAGCATGGATCTAATAGAAACAGGTTAGTTTCCCAAAATCTACATCCTTCATTGACAGTGATGTACGTTTTACATCAGAAAAGTGGCTGCGTTGGTAACCACTGGCCTAGAATTACAGAATGTACAGCACAGAAACAGGCCATTCGCCCCAACTGGTCCATGCTGGTGTTTATGCTCCACATGAGCCTCCTCCCACCCATCTTCATCTCATCCTATCTGCATATCCTTCTACAGGAAACTCTTTTTTTATCCGGGACCGGCGTGGTGCCGGTTTATCAAAAAGTCCGGATTACAGAGAGTATAGTGAAAGGTACGAGAGCTCCGTACACGGCCACAGATCCAGGCGTCCCTGTTGCATGGCAACAGGTGCAGGAACCCTGGCCACAGATCCAGGCATCCCTGTTGCATAGCAACAGGTGCAGGAACCCTGGCCACAGATCCAGGCGTCCCTGTTGCATGGCAACAGGTGCAGGAACCCTGGTTACACGGCCACAGCTCCCGGAACGGCCACTAATATGAAGTAAAACTTACCTGAACCTACTCCTGAATTTTGCCGGTTAACAGAGATTTCCGGTTATTTAGGTGCCGGTAAATCGAGAGTTTCCTATATTCCTTTCCCCCTCGTGTTATCTAGCTTTCCCTTAAATGCATCTATGCTATTTGTCTCAATTACTCCCTGTGGTAGTAAGTTTCACATTCTCACTACTCTCCAGTGTAAGGAAGTTTCTCCTGAATTCCCTATTGAATAACGTCTGTTAAACATGGAGACAAGAAGTGACACTTGCAGCCTGCCAACTTTCTGTAACATTCAAAGGTGCCTGACCTGAGTCCCAAGAGTGTGCCAGACAATCTCCGCTATATTGTTCCACCTCTTGAAACAGATTTGTAAAGTGTGCCATGTGTAGATCACACCTAAAACAAGGCTGCCATTAAAAAGAAAGACTTGCATTTGTATAGCGCCTTTCACGATCTCGGGACATCCCCAAGCGCTTTACAGCCAATGAAGTACTTTTGAAGTGTAGTCACTGTTGAAATGTAGCAGCCAATTTGCACACAGCAAGCTCCCACAAACAGCAATGTGATAATGACCAGATAATCTGTTTTTTTATGTTGATTGAGGGATAAATATTGGGCAGGACACCAGGGATAACTCCCCTGCTCTTCTTCGAAATAGTGTCATGGGATCTTTTATGTTCACCTGAGAGGGCAGACGGGGCATCAGTTTAACGTCTCATCCGAAAGACGGCACCTCTGACAGTGCAGCACTCCCTCAGCACTGCACTGGGAGTGTCAGCCTATATTTTTGTGCCCAAGTGTGGCTTGAATCCACAACCTTCTGAGGCGAGAGTGCTACCCACTGAGCCACAACTAACAGTCCATCTTGCCCCAAATGTCATACTTAGTAGCCACTGGATGACATTCCTGCATATTGCAATTTATCCCACTCCTCTTGAAAGTGAATGAAATAGTAACTGAATACCATAAAAGTAGAGTGTCACAATTTTAGCACTTTTATAGCATATTTTCTTCTGTTGACTGTGTTTTAGGTTTACTTCTCCATCATTTCCATTTATGTCCTCTGCTTCCCACTTTTCTGGCTGACTTGAAAAGTAATTATTTAGATTTACCTTTATCTTATTTTTTATTCGTTCATGGGATGTGGGCATCGCTGGCAAGGCCAGCATTTATTGCCCATCCCTAGCTGCCCTTGAGAAGGTGGTGGTGAGCCGCCTTCTTGAACCGCTGCAGTCCATGCGGTGAAGGTACTCCCACAGTGCTGTGGGGGTGGGGGGGGGAGTTCCAGGGTTTTGAGCCAGCGACGATGAAGGAACGGCGATGTATCTCCAGGTCAGGATGGTGTGTGACTTGGAGATGGTGGTGTTCCCATGCACCCGCTGCCCTGTACTATCGGTACTATTTTCTACAGCAGTTAAGCAGCCTTCCAACGCTTGCCGCCAAAAGGATAGCCAGTTGACGAGCTGCCAGAGGGTGGCGAGTGCACTGTACCCCAATAATGACTCAATTTTCATCTTCACCGCCTGGGCGGTAATCTGGCAAAGCAGATCGCCCGCCCATTAGAGAACCCGCCAGATGTTTACTCCATTGAAATCAATGGGATGAAAATCATGCCGGTGCTATAATGGGCAGGTTGTCCACTCTGCCCGATTATTGCCCAGGTGGGTGAAGACAAAAGTTTCCACCAATGTGTTTTGGGCAGCAGGACATTCTGTGGGGTGAGAGGAATTACATTTACTTCAGAATATCTCGGGGTCAACAACGAAAGCCTCCGCAACGAGAAAAGCAAAATACTGCGGATGAAATGTAACCTGAAAATGCTGGAAATACTCAGCAGGTCAGGCAGCATCTGCAGAGAGAGAGACAAGAGTTAACGTTTCAGGTCGATGACCTTTCATCAGAACTGGAAGATGTTAAGAGATTTAACAGTTTTTAAGCGAGTACAGAGGCAGGGAAGGAAGGGAGCAAGGGGGGGGGTAGTGGAGGAAAGAACAAAAGGGCAGGGTGGAGGGCAGGAGTGATTAAATGACAAAAGGGCTGATGGGACAATGCAAAAGGCGGTGGTGATGGGACAAGTGAAGATGGGACGATGAAAGCCTTTCTCTGCCTTCCCTCCTATGTCTAACTACTTGGGTGACCTCTCTCTCTCTTCCTACAGCAGAAGCTGTTGCTCAGAAGCTGAGCAGAGCGATTGAACTGGGAGACAAGGAAACTGCAATTGAGTGCGCTAAGATCCTGGCGGAGCAATGTGCTCTCGTCACTGTCCAACTCAAGAAAGCTGCCTTCCCTAAACATGAAATCAAGTAAGTAAGTAAGTTAGTTTAACCAGGGTTCTCGGGGGGGAGAGGGGGGGGGCAATTACTTCAATAGACCCATATTTAAAAGTAATTTTCCTGAATAAATCGCAGCTACATGGGGTAGAATCATAGAATGATACAGCACAGAAGGAGGCCGTTCGTCCCATCGTGCCTGTGCCGGCTCTTTGGTAGAGCTGTCCAATTAGCCCCACTCCACCCCCCCTGCTCATTCCCCATAGCCCTGGAAAAATAATTCCCTTCAAGTCTTTATCCAATTCCATTTTGAAAGTTACTATTGAATCTGCTTCCACCGCCCTTTCAGGCAGCGCATTCCAGATCACAACAACTCGCTGTGTAGAAAATGTTTCCTCGTGTTGCCTCTGGTTCTTTAGCCAATCACTTTAAACCTGTGTCCTCTGGTTACTGACCCTTCTGCCACTGGAAACAGTTGCTCCTTATTTACTCTATGAAAACCATTCATGATTTTGAACACCTCAATTAAATCTCTGGTGAACGGACTGCTTAATAAATTATGATTAGAGAATTTTTATGCTTTATTACTGAATTAAAGGTTGAGCTTGTGACCTCTTCTCAGGCCTTTGCCAATTAATTCTGAATCTAGATACTAGGGCAAGTGGGGCGCTGAGTGATTCATCATTCTTTCTAATCTTACCCCCCTGTCCCCCTCTTCCTCCCGGGGCTGGGGGAGGGAAAACTAGCGTTCCTTCTGTTCCTGCACTGATAGCAAGTTGCCCTGTTGTCTGCTTGCCCTGTTGTCTGCTTGCCCTCCTCACATAGAGCAGGGCCTCTATATATCTGAGGGTGAAAGCAAGACACCTAGGAGTCTTAAATAACAACAGAAAACGCTGGAAAAACTCAGCAGGCCAGGCAACATCCGTGGAGAGAAAACAGTGTCAACGTTTCAGGTCTAGGAGTCTTAGTAGACTCAACGCTGGACATGTGCAAACAATGCTGAGCAGCGGTCAACAAAGCCAATGAATGTTGAACCATATGGCCTTAAAACAAGTATAAGTCAGAGGAAGTCATGGCAAAACCGCACAGTGCTCTGGTCATACTGCACCTTCAGTACTGGTCACTGAGACACCAGGGAGACAGACCAGGGAGACAATCAAGCGCTAGAGGCAGTTCAGAGAAGAGTCACCGGTCTGATCCTTAGTGTTAAGGTTCTGAATTGTGAGGAAAGACTGGAGAAGCTTGGAAAGGAGCCGATCTTGTCAGGGTGTACAAGATAGTTAAGGGACTGGAAGAAGGTAAATCCGGAATATTTAGGTTAAATTGCAAGAGCAGGACAAGGGGAAATAAAGTCAAACTAGTAAAAGGTAAATTTGGGACTGATGTCAGGAAATTCTTCTTCACACAAAGAATAATCAACACATGGAATAGATTTCCAGGAAGAGCAGGGAAAATCCTGGAATCTTTTAAGAAACAATCGGATGTTGTAATGGGGGGAATTTAGGATTTTTCTGGATGGATGAACTCGGATAGACCGAATGGCCTTCCTCATCCGTAACTGTTATGTGATGTTGTGATATGTCAATTTTACTTGTTTGATTATTATTTTAAATAAAAATGGAACCACAACAGCTTGTACTTGTACAGTGCCTGCAACATAGGAAAACATCACAGAGCACTTCACAGAGACACAATCAGATAAAAATGGATGCCAAGCCAAAGGAGATATTGGGATGGGTAACCAAAAGCTTGGTCAAAGATGTGGGTTTTAAGGAGAGCCTTAAAGGAGTGGAGGGGGGAGAGGGGGAGGGGTTTAGGGCGAGAATTCCAGAGTGTGGGACCGAGACGATCGAAGGCATGGGTGCCAATCGTGGGGTGAAGGGACAGGAAATGCGCAAAAGGCCAGAGTCAGAGGACCAAGAGAGTTCGAAGGGGTTTGGAAAGCACAGAAGAGTTAAAATAGGTGTGGTTTATAATCTGGAGTTTGACGGTGTGTATTGAGGTAACATTTGCACTCCTCAAAGTGTGGCTGTCCGTGATGGGCCAGTTTTCTTGTAAGTGTTGGCATCAAAGGCTTTCAAGTCAAGTGCAGTATAGATTAGATGGGAGTGTAAAGATACCGGTAATCTGCCCCAACCGTATGCCTTAACCTTGAATGTAGAGCACTGCTAAGGGTACACATTATACAGCTCATAGCCCAACTGTGGCCATTGCAAGCCTCTGTGGCCCCTGGTCAAGTTCCACATTTTCTGTCCCGTCCAATGTTTTTGCCACTCCTGATCCTATCCTCATTGCTGCTTCCCCCCACCCCCCAATATGGCTGCCACTGTTTTGAGGAGCACAGATTGGTGTGTGGGCAGCTGAACACACGTAAAACACACCATCAGCCAAGACATTTAAGACACCAGTAGCCAGTCTCTAACCTGCCCTCTTACCACTTGGCAGAACTGATGAAACTTGGGAGTATCTGTGCAACAACCAAACTTTAGACAACTATTTTCTGGAAACAAATGTTAACTATTTGGATCAAAAGTCAGCACCCATACCTGCAGCCGTGATTGTTGATACGTTCCTGATGGGAGAACAAACTAAACAGATAAACTCAGCACTGGCACTAGATTTAGTTTTAAGAGCCAGAACCGGACCATTGCAGCCCTGTCGAATTCCTGCTGACAGCCCACACCGACGGTTAATCACTGTGTGTTTCCTGGCAACTTGTCCTAAACTTCACAATCCCCAAGCCTGCCCCTCTCTTGTATTGCTGCCTTCGCTGCCGGTGTTTTAAATATAGCACAAGTGTGATGACAAAAAGCAGCCTATTTTTCCAAGATAACAAATTCCTACTGCTTACCTTGTAGGTTAAGAGTTGGGGTTGAAGATTCAAGGACACGTGGTACAGTCATCACAATGAACGTGTTTCCGTACATGACCATTGCAACGCTGAAGACAAAGGTAAAATGAGAAGCTAGATACAATGAAGTACAACACACATACAATGAAGGACAACGCACAGTCAGGGAGATTACAGGCAGAATAACCAACAAATTGTGGCGAGTTTTGGGAGGCAAAGTAAACACTGCAAGTGCTAGGAAAACATAATCCACCAGCCTGAGCGCGTGTTTCATATCACAAGTTAAATTATGCTCTCCTGACCAAGTCAGTAATGGTTAGTGATCTTCTTCGTACTGCTTAAAGAAATGCTTTGGTGTCAGCCGTACCTCAGTGGGTAGCACTCTTGCCTCCGAGTCAGAAGGTTGCAAGTTCAAATTCTAGTCCAGAGCTGTGAGGCAGCGCTGCACTGTCGGAGATGCCGTCTTTTGGGTGAGACGTTAAACCGAAGCCCCGTCTGCCCTCTCAGGTGGACGTAAAAGATCCCACGGCCACTATTTTGAAGAAGAGACGGGTGGGGGGGGGGGGGGTTTCTCCCCGGTGCCCGGCCAATATTTATCTCTCAACAACATCACTAAAAAGCAGATTATCTGGTCATTATCACATTGCTGTTTGTGGGACCTTGCTGTGCACAAATTAGCTGCCGCGTTTCCTACATTACAACAGTGACGCCACTTCAAAAAGTACTTCATGGGCTGTAAAGCGCTTTGGGACATCCTGAGGTTGTGAAAGTCGCTATATAAATGCAAGTCTTTCTCTTTTCTAGTAATCCATGTTTGGTAAAGATCTGTATTCTATGTGAAGAAATTGTAAAATAAAGATAATGTTGATGCTTTTGCTACACTTTGCTCACAGATGAAATCTGTCAATGTGGAGACACAAAAGTGTCATTTTTTTCACTGGGGTACCTGGTGATAACTGGTCTATGGGGTGCTTGGGTCTAAAAAAATACTTCAACTCCCAATTGGAACTAATAATGTGAGATCTTTGATGGCTCAATAGGTAGATTATAGACATAGAATTACAACAACAACTAATCTTGCATTTACATAGCACCTTTAACGTAAAAGTTCCCAAGGCGCTTCACAGGAGCGATTATCAAACAAAATTTGACACCAAGCCACATAAGGAGATATTAGGACAGATGACCAAAAGCTTGGTCAAAGAGGTAGGTTTTAAGGAGCATCTTAAAGGAGGAGAGGTGGAGATTCACAGCACCAGCACAGGCCATTCGGCCCTACAGGTCCATGCCGGTGTTTATGCTCCACATGAGCCTCCTCCCACCCTTCTTCATCTCGCCCTATCTGCTTATCCTTCTATTCCTTTCTCCCTCATGTACTTATCTAGCTTCGCCTTAAATGCAACTATACTATTTGTCTCATCTTCTCCCTGTGGTAGCAAGTTCCACATTCCCACCACTCTCTGTGTGAAGAAGTTTCCCCTGAATTCTTTATTGGATTTATTAGTGACTATCTTATATTGATGGCCCCTAGTTTTGGACTCCCCCCAAGGGCAGAAACAACTTCTCTACATCTCAAACCCTTTCATAATTTTAATGACCTCCTATTAGGTCACCCCTCAGCTTTCTCTTTTCTAGAGCAAAGAGCCCCAGCATGTTCAGTCTTTCTCACTAGTTATAACCTTACAAATCTTTAATGTATCATCTCCAGTGACTCTCTAGATGTGCTAGTTAGTGGGAAACTGCGTCATAATCTTAGAATAAGGGGCTGCCCTTTCAAAACTGAGATGAGGAGAAACTTCTTCACTCAGAGGGTAGTAAATCTATGGAATTTGCTACCCCAGAGAGCTGTGGAAGCTGCAACATTAAATAAATTTAAAACGGAGATAGACAGTTTCCTAGCAGATAAGGGAATTAGGGGTTACGGGGAGAGGGCAGGGAAGTGGACGTGAGTCTAGATTTGGATCAGCCATGATCCTATTGAATGGCGGAGCAGGCCCGAGGGGCCGTATGGCCTACTCCTGCTCCTATTTCTTATGTTCTTATGTACAGACCACCAAGCTTGTAGGTTTTATTCCTAGTCTATGCTGAGCTACTTGATCTCAGCCCAAGCAATTACTGCAATTATATAGGGCCCTGGTGAGACCACACCTGGAGTATTGTGTACAGTTTTGGTCTCCTTACCTAAGGAAGGATATACTTGCCATAGAGGGAGTGCAACGAAGGTTCACCAGACTGGTTCCTGGGATGGGGGGATTGTCCTATGAGGAGTGATTGTGCAGACTAGGCCTATATTCTCTCGAGTTTAGAAGAATGAGTGGTGATCTCATTGAAACATACAAAATTCTTGCAGGACTTGATGCAGGGAAACATAGAAACGTAGAAGATAGGAGCAGGAGTAGGCCATTCGGCCCCTCGAGCCTGCTCCGCCATTCAATGCGATCATGGCTGATCATCCAAACTCAGTAACCTGTCCCTGCTTTCTCCCCATATCCCTTGACCCCTTTAGCCTTAAGAAATATATCTAACTCCTTCTTGAGGGAGGATGTTTCCCCTGACTGGGAAGTCTAGAACCAGGGGTCACAGTCTCAGAATAAGGGGTCGACCATTTAGGACTGAGATGAGGAGAAGTTTCTTCACTCAGAGGGTGGTGAATCTTTGGAATTCTCTACCCCAGAGGACTGTGGAGGCTCAGTCGTTGAGTATATTCAAGACAGAGATCGATAGATTTTTGGATATTAAGGGAATCAAGGGATATGGGGATAGTGCAGGAAAGTGGAGTTGAGGTCGAAGATCAGCCATGATCTTATTGAATGGCGGAGCAGGCTCGAGGGGCTGAATGACCTATTCCTGCTCCTATTTCTTATGTTCTTAAAGCAGTGGTGTGGGGGGCTCCAGTGTCCCCGATTAGGGGAGATGGGGGGGCGGGGGGGAAAATCAGCCAGGATTCTCATGGCTCATTTGCTGCAAAACCTACAGAGGGTTGAGGAGGACTGGTCTCGTGGCCTGTTGGCACCCGTTGGCTAGGTTCACGTGGTACCCATGTGGGCGAGGTGCCAGAGGGTTCCCAACACCCGGGGAACGTACTCCAGAGTTGGTGTCTTCAGAAGGGCTGGGAGAGGAAGGAAAAAAATTACTTAAGAAACCAACATTACTTTTTGGCTGTATTCTGTGACCTAAGAGTTTAAACTCTCTTATTTCATGAGGTCAAGTCCCATTTCCTCCAACTTAGTCTAATTCTCGAGGACAAACCTTTTCTGGTTGTCAGCAGAGCTTACTGAATGTTCCTTATCACAGAATCACAGAATCACAGAAACCCCACAGTGCAGATAGAGGCCATTTCGGCCCATCGAGCCTGCACCGACACATATCCCACCCGATCCCCGTAACCCCTACACCAACACATATCCCACCCTATCCCCGTAACCCCACGTATTTAATCCCCCTAACACTAAGGGTCAATTTATCATAGCCAATCAACCTAACCCGCACATCTTTGGACTGTGGGAGGAAACCGGAGCACCCGGAGGAAACCCACGCAAACACGGGGAGAATGTGCAAACAATTAAAAAAATGTTTTTTTGAAAGGGCACAGCAGTTTAACATTCACGCTCGATCTGGTTTTGCTGGAGTGCACTGTAACTTGCGGCTTGAAGTGTCTGAATTATGTCTGCCACAGATTTTAGACCAGAGATAGAATTGCGTAAACACCACCTACTGCGACATAGAATCAAGCCACACCACTCGACTTCCTGAAATGCAGCTGATGGAGTGTAAAGATTGTGGCTGAGCTGGCTGGGAGCTCTAACCCCACCCGTAACGTTACTGTGATGAAATTTTAATAAGGTGTTGTGGAAACCCTCCATTGGAAAGACCAGAGAGACCAATGGATTTAAGACAAACTAATGCAATGGGTCATTTTTTCTTGTTACTTTTAAAAAGAACCATTTTGGATGCAAAGTACACTTTCTGTTCTTTAGAAATGAAAAACAGAAACCAGAAATTGTTTGGTGACTAGTTCCATTTTTAATCCACGGATATAAGGATTTGCCATGATTTTTGCAAGTGTTTTGGGGACCACGTTTCACAGTTCCGTCTATTTATCCTGTGAAAACCAGCAGAGGTCCCGCCAATCTCCCACCAGCTCAAGCGACCCAGTGAAACCTCTAGGGGTCATGGTCAAAAACACTGAATAATCATGGGATTCATTGCAATCCAGTCTGTTCGTGGTTAAAAGATCCGTACCACTATGGGCTAAAGATTTCAACACAGGATTCTGTTTAAATGTTGGGTAGACCGATGTAAAGGCAGCACAATTATATCTCGCAGGGCTCCGCTATCGCCGTGCCTTCAACTGCCTTGGCCCTAAGCTCTGGAATTCCCGCCCTATACCTCTCCACTTCTCTCTCCTCCTTTAAGTCTTGCTGCAGTTGTACAGGGCCTTGGTAAGATCACACCTTGAGTATTGTGTGCAGCTTTGGTCGCCTTATCTGAGGAAGGATTTTTTGCCATGGAGGGAGTGCAGCGAAGATTCACCAGACTGATACCTGGGATGGCAGGAATGACGTATGAAGAGAGATTGGGTCGATTAGGCTTATACTCGCTGGAGTTTAGAAGAATGAGAGGGGATCTCATTGAAACTTATAAAATTCTAACAGGACTAGACAGACTAGATGCAGGAAGGATGTTCCCGATGGCCGGGGAGTCCAGAACCAGGGGTCACAGTCTAAGGATAAGGGGTAAGCCATTTAGGACTGAGATGAGGAGGAATTTCTTCACCCAGAGAGTGGTGAACCTGTGGAATTCTCTACCACAGAAGGCAGTTGAGGCCAATTCATTAAATATATTCAAGAAGGAGTTAGATATATTTCTTAAGGCTAAACGGATCAAGGGATATGGGGAGAAAGCAGGGACAGGGTACTGAGTTTGGATGATCAGCCATGATCTCATTAAATGCCGGAACAGGCTCGAGGGGCCGAATGACCTACTCCTGCTCCTATCTTCTATGTTTCTATATTTCTAAGACACACCTTAAAACCTACCTCTTTGACCAAGCTTTTGGTCACCTGTCCTAATATCTCCTTATGTGGCTGGGTGTCAAATGTTGTTTGATTTCGCTCCTGTGAAGCGCCTTGGGATGTTTTACTATGTTAAAGGTGCTATATAAATGCAAGTTGTTGCTGTTGTTGATGCTTCTCAATAAAAATGACAGCTTCAGCAAATGGGCTTTCTTTTACGTACTACTATTGTAACTGAACAGAAACTGACTAAGTTTCAGTGGCTGTCTAAAGGTGATTTGGTACAGTAACACTTCAACTGTAAATTCCACTGCCGAGATGGTTACATTTTACACAGCGTACATTCACGTTGCATCACATTGTATCTCTGGAGATTGGATTTGTGCATTATATTTAACTGTATAAGTTTGATCACAAGATCGTATTAGACCCTTGTAGTGTTTAGTGACATTTGATGGTCAATTGTTTGAATTACATTGTTCCTTTTGATTTTAAAACAATGTTTTAATATATTGATAGTTCTACCACAATTTAAATCATAAAGTTTATATATTTTTGATTGCTATTTGAGTTACGGCTTATTGCTTTAAAGTTGCTGGGAGATATTTACATAGAACATACGGCACAGAAACAGGCCATTGTGCGCAACTGAGCCAAGCTGGCGTTTTTGCTCCACTCGCGCCTCCTCCTGTCTTTCCTCATCTAACTCTATCAGCATAACCCTCTATTCCCTTCTCCCGCATATACTTGTCTAGCTTCCACTTAAATGCATCTATACTATTCACCTCAACCACTCCCTGTGGCAGCGAGTTCCACATTCTCACCACTCTCTGGGTAATAATCATCATTATAATACGGTAATAGCTAATCTCTCATTTGCTTGTGTGTCTCTCTACGACAGTATCTTGTTTCCACCTATTGGAGAGGATACACATCACTGACTGGTATGCAAAATGTCACTTCAAAAGCCATATTCCTATGCAAATATATTTTGATTGCAAAGCAAGTGGAAGCCAGTCGACAAAGATGCTTTCAGGGCTAAGCAAGCAGTTACAGCTATCGGGAAAGATCGGGACAGCTATCGGGTTGGGGCATTTTTTTTTTAGAAAAGAGAAGGCTTCGAGGTGACTCAATAGAGCTCTTTAAAATATGAATGGGTTGGACAGGGTAGATGTGGAGAGAATGTTTCCACTTGTGGGAGAATCCAAAACTAGGGGCCATAAATACAAGATAGTTACTCATAAGTCCAATAGGGAAATAAGGAGAAATGTCTTTACACAAGCATATGAGAGATTATTTATTATTATAATAATTATTACCCAGAGAGTGGAACTCGCTACTACAGGAAGTGGTTGCGACAAATAGCTTGGATGCTTTCAAAAGGAAACTAGATGAGTACATGAGAGAAAAGGGAATAGAAAGAGATGCTGAAAGGCTGAGACGAGGTAGATGGAAGGAGAGGAGACTCGTGTGGAGCATGAACACCAGCACAGGCTGGCTGGGCCGAATGGCCCGTTTCTCTGCTGTACATTCTATGTAATCCTACTTCAGCCCCATTAAATTCCAGGTGATGGGGTCCTGCAAGTCCAATATCTATTGGTTGAAATCATGTCGTTTCATATGACGGGAAAAGCTTATAATGGGACGTCTAGTTTGGCTCTCCATTCGACGGCCTCCTGAGATGCCGAGTGGAGAAATGATTGATGTGTTCCACGGTCTGGGACTCATGGCCACAGTCTCACTTCGGGCCGTCCTTCATCTTCCACTGGTGGAGCAGGTGGCCGCATCATCCATGCCCAGTGTGAATTGGGTTGAGCGCCGTCCACGGTCTTCGAGGGAGGTCGAAGCCAGGGACCTCTGCTGTTGGGTCAGTGATGAGGTGTTGGTTCTTTATGTTTGATATCATGTAGTTTGATCAATAGAGCCTACAACTTCTTGCCTTCTACCATGTTTCCCACTGTTAATCAGAGAAGAAAGTATACTGGAAAAGGAAAAAACTGTCCCCATGAATTCCTGTACCTATCATATTACAGATGGATCGGAGTGTGTTTCATGCAATAGGTGGAACTGATAAACCATACGAATCTTGCTCTTGCAGGTTATGCCATTATTTTAATTACATGTGTGACATGAATCAGTCATTCATGAAAGAAAAACTTATGAAATAATACTGGGTGGCCTGCGGGTGGCGCTGTCCAGAGAGAGTATAAATACTCGGGCACGAGCCCAGCTTGCGCAGGACATTCTTAACAGGAACTAGTGAAGGACACAACTAGACCTCCATGTTGTAAAACAGTTGATTAAAGCTTTGTTTAACGCTTAGACCAAGTGCCTAGTAGTTTTCTTGCGTCAATGTGCTTGTCCAAACTATGACATTTAGATTTCCCACAATATGTTGCCTCTCTGGGAGAAACTGCCAAGTATTTTCTATATCCGAGGGCAGTAATGTGCTGTGAAATCTAATTTCCACAGGGTTCACTCAATGATCTGTTTATAGCCATTTGTACTATTTCTCTGGAGGTCTGGCCAATCTCCCACCGGAGAATCCTCTCCCCCCCCCCCCCCCACCCCAACCCCCACCCCGTGGAAATTCCAAGCCACTTGTCTTATCAATAAAGGTGTCAGCCAGTGGCTCAGTGGGTAACACTCTCACCTCTGAGTCAGGAGATCGTGAGTTCAAGTCCCACTCCAGAGACATGAGCACATAATCTACACTGACACTTCAATGCAGTACCAAGGTGCCGTCTGTTGAATAAGATATTGAACCAAAGCCCTGTCTGTCCCCTCAGGTGGATGTAAAAGATCCCATGGCACTTTTCAAAGAAGAGCAGGGGAGTTATTCCTCGGTGTCCTGGCTAATATTTATTCCTCAATCAGCATCACTAAAAAATAGATTATCAGGTCATTATCACATTGCTGTTTGTGGGAGCTTGCTGTGTGCAATTGGCTGCCGCGTTTCCCACATTACAACAGTGACTACACTTCATTAGCTTAAAGCGCTTTGGGACATCCTGAGGTTGTGAAAGGCACTATATAAATCCAAGTTCTTTCCTTCTAGCCAATTTGAAAATCAAGTTGAACATGTTTCCTCTTTCTGTCATCCATAAAGATGTACAAAGATTACAGTTTTCACCCCAAACTGCAACAGTGGATCATTGCGCAGCGTCTGGCAAAGGACCATGAAACCCTTTCCTTCCACGGCATTAGAAAGGACGGGGACATGGCCTTCATGTACCTCCTGTCAGCCAAGCAGGTCAACGTCACACGGAGACAATACGAACAGGATCTGCATCGAATGCTGCTGCTACCACAAGCGACAGAGACGGCCAGTGGTGAGTACTGAGCAGGGCCACTGGTTTCAGGGGAGCACTTCTTCACACAAAAGGTAGTGGAACTCTGGGACTCGCTTCCCCCAGAAAGCTGTTTGAGGCTGGGGGACAATCGAAAATTTAAAAACTGAGATTGATTGATTTTTATTGGGCAAGGGTATTAAGGGTTACGGAACCAAGGCAGGTAGATGGAGTTAAAATACGGGTCAGCCATGATCTAACTGAATGGTGGAACAGGCTCGAGGGACTGAATGGCCTACTTCTGTTCCTATGTTTCCAGTTTTCATGGGAAAAATAAATGGAGCTGTGAAACGTGATTCCCGAAACAAGTCCATACTTGATATGTCTAATTGACATTTCTTTTTAACGTCTATCACTTTAGATATTGATTATACTAATTAAAGATAGATTTCTAAAATAAATCCAGAAAAGAAATTGTTCCACCCTTGCACTACAGTATGTTATTAAGCAAAAAATATCATTTGTACCGTTTACAAAACTCAAGCCCCAAAATTACTGTTGCCAATATTAATGACAAAGGCTTAACTTATTTGTACGACCTTCCTGTCCGCTTATTTTAAATATGTTAATGCCTCCTCTAAGGTATCAGAAAAAGAAACGCCACACAAACATGTGTTCATCCACTCATATCACCAACAGTCGAATGTAATGTGTGCGTACGTGTGTGTACATGTGTGTGTGTGTGTGTATACGTGCGTGGATGGGTGAATGATGGATTAGACGCTGTACTGGTTGAAAACTAGTCGGAATGCTTGGTTTACACTGCATAGATTTCACAGCTAATCATTATTAAACTAACTGCTCATCGACTAAACGCTAGAATTTATTGCGTGATTTAAAAAAATAGTACACCATGTAGTATTCTGTTGGCGGGCCCGTTGGAGGCCTATCAGATGTAGGAGGATAATTTATGTCTTGCCAAAAAACATACATACATTTTTCATCATAAATTAGATCTGGTAAATTCAAGTACAAATAACGGCGTTAATGTAACCAATTTATTGTTCAACCAAATTTCAGTAAATTCAACCCTGAGTTTCTGATTCAAGATAACGTGCAGACTTGCAGAGGAGACATTAAACACCGGCTCTGTCTGCCAGTTCAGTCCTGGATGCTAAACGTCCATGGCACTATTCAAAGAAAAGGACCTTGTCCTGGGCAAATTTCCTCCCTCAATCACCAAAACAAATACAGCTTGTCTCATTGTGATTTATTGGATTTTGCTGTGTGCAAAATAGCAGCCATATTTACCTGCATAAAGTACTGGCACTTCAAAGTCATTCATTGTCCTCCCCTACAGGCTTCTTTGGGTATTAGCTAATTGCTGGTTAACGCCATTTGTCTGCAGAGTTGGACACTTCTTAGACTTGTTTGTGAATTCCCACCTATTCCATAGAATTCCATAGAATTTACAGCACAGAAACAGGCCATTCGCTCCAACAGGTCTATGCTGGTGTTAATTCGCCACACGAGCCTCCTCCCACTTTACTTCACTTCACCCTATCGCCATATACTTTTGTTCCTTTTGCCCTCATATACGTACCTAGCTTCCCCTTAAAGGCACCTGTGCTAATCGCCTCAACCACTGCTTGTGGTAGCGAGTTCCACATTCTAACCACACTCTGAGTATGTAAGTTTCTCCCTGAATTCCTTATTGAATTTATTAGTGATTATCTTATATTGATGGCACCTAGTTTTGGACTCCCCCAGAAGTGGAAACATCTTCTCTACGACTACCTTATCGAACCCCTTCATAATTTTAAAGATCTCTATCAGGTCACCCCTCAGCCTTCCCCTTTCTAGAGAAAAGAGCCCCAGCCTGTTCAGTCTTTGCTGATAGTTATAACCTCTCCATTCTGGTATCGTCCTTTTAAAATCTTTTTTTGCACTTTCTCCAGTGCTTCTATATCCTTTTTATCGTATGGAGCCCAGAGCTGTGAACAGTACTCCAATTGTGGTCTAATCAAGGTTTATATATAAGTTTATATGCTAATGTTCTGTGCCTCACTCAAGTGGCCATTCTTCATGTGTGAATCTATGCAATGAGTATCGGTTGCCTATTCCACCATGGATCATCTTAAAGAAAGACTTGCATTTATATAGTGCCTTTCTGGAGCGGGGCATCTCGCGGCGTGCGGTGTTAGTTGGACTTTTTCCTGCACCCCTCAGCTCAAATATCATTTGTGGTGTAAATGGACCAGCAAGTTCTGGAGACTCGCATCTCGTGGCGTATTCTCCTCTTCCCCTGGACTTGCTGGCCGATTCGCGTGTTAGTGGCAGAGAGCGTCATGAAGGCGCCGTTATTTGTCCAGCAAGATCTGGGCCAATGGTTCAAGAAACTGATGAATTTTCCACAAAGGAGAGCAGAGTGTGCAAATCTACAATAATTGTGGTGCTGTCGGCATATACATTTTTTTTGCACAGTTAATTATGTTTATCAGAAGGAGGGTCTCAATTTTTTTTTAAAAAGAACGAATTTTGAAATATGCTTGGCACAAGGGGTTTTTTTTTTGGCTGATGATTGGAGGGATGATTTTGGAATATTAAATTCAATCCTTTCTTCTAGATACAGACAGTCCAAAACCGAACAATGAAGACATTCTTCCTAAATTGGAACCACGTGGCGCCCATGTACAATTAAATGAAGCAAATATTTTGCCAGAAGCACCACCAAAGGTAAGTCTGGCTCCAATCGGCAACTCCACAGTATAGACTATTTTAAAAATAAGGACAAGAGCAAGGAGTGGTTTGTAGTAATCTTACCTTCGGATCAAATGACTGCCTTAAACCATATCAGCTTCACTCTTGTGGGTTATGATGTCCTCGACTCCTTGATTAACAGGGTACAATAATAATCAAAACAGTCAATTGGAAGTGAAACAATCTCCTCAGAAATGATCTTAAAACAAAGGCATGCATTTATATAGCACTTTTCATGACGTCAAGACGTTCCAAAGTGCTTTACAACCAATTACAGGAAACTCTCGATTTACCGGCACCCAAACAACCGGAAATCTCGGTTAACCGGCAAAATTCAGGAGTAGGTTCAGTTAAGTTTTTCTTCATATTAGTGGCCGTTTCTTGATTCTTGGCTGTGTAATCGGGGGTTTCTGCACTTGTTGCTAAGTAACAGGGACGCTTGGTCTGTGGCCGGGGTTCTTGCACCTGTTGCTAAGCAACAGGGAAGCCTGGATTTGTTGCTGTGTACGGAGCTGTCATACCTTTTAACTGTAACTCTCTGTAATCCGGACTTTTTGATAAACCGGCACCACGCCGGTGCCGGATAAAAAAGAGTTTCCTGTAAGTACTTGTTGAAATGTAGTCACTGTTGTAATGTAGGAAACCCGGCAGCTAATTTCCGCACAGCAAGATCCCACAGCCGCAATGTGATAAATGACCCGATCATCTGTTTTAGGTGTTGGTTGAGGGACAAATGTTGGCCAGGACACCATGAGAACACCCCTGCTCTTCGAAATAGTGCTGTGGGATCTCTTGCGTCCACCCGAGAGGGCAGACGGGACCTCGGTTAACACCTCACCTGAAAGACGGCACCTCCGACAGTGACTCCCTCAGTACTGCACTGGGAGTGTCAGCCTAGATTATGTTCTCAAACTCTAAACTGAGGCACTAATGTCAGGAACTAATGTCTTAATATCTATATCTATCTATCTATCTATTTCTATTTATTTGATATATATATAAAGCGGTTGGTTTGTCTGTCTGTTTGTTTGTCTGTCTGTCTGTCCGCTATACACTCAAAAGTTATAGAGCGTACCTACACGTATGTTATATCAAAAGAAAGGTTATGATCAGGGGAGTCTAATAGGTGTATTTACTTTTTGGTCAGACAAAAAACGTTCAAAAATCCGCTCATTAGTGGTTGACCAATCCTACCGCTCATTAGCGTTGAGTGATGTGATGGTGGACCAATCCTACAGTTCAGTGACCTGATGGTTGACCAATCGGTGCATCACGGGCGGGACCTAATCCTGCAGCCTCCCGAAACTTCGCCGCCATTTTTTTCATCCCCACAGCGACAGCACCAGCCAAACAAACCGCCACATTGCGGCTCCGGGAGCGGGAGGTGAGTTCCAGTCACTCGGGCTGGGCCTCACAACCACTCGGCCCGAGACACAGAGCGGGCGGGGGAGCGTTAGCGGCCGGCCGTAAACCGCGCCACCCGCGGCGCGGCTCCCGGCCGCACCGGCAGCTCAGCTGGGGTCTGTCTCGGCCCCAGAGCTCAGCCGGGCCTGAAGCACTAGGCCCCGCACGGCCACCACGGCCGGGCTCAATTTTCAAAGTCCTTCCCCGGGTGCCAAAAGAGAGGGAGGGAGGGAGGGAGAGGGAGAGAGAGAGAGAGGGGACAGACAAGGGCAGGGAGAGAGATTGGGGGGAGAGGGAGAGGGGGCAGGGAGAGAGAGGGGCACGGAGAGAGAGGGCGAGGGACAGAGGGAGGGTCACGGAGGGAAAGAGTGACACAGAGCGTGGGAGCGGCAGCACCCACCCGTAAACCGTGCGGCCCAAAAAAGCCCTGGCAACACCGGGCCCCCCAGCTAGTTTATTATATTAATGTAGTGGACAGAGTCTGTCCCTTTTGAGGTCTTTGGCTTAGCTATAAAACCATAAAATACAAACTACCAGAAAAAACAAATATGTTTCTTTTTCTCCCTATTAGCTTGGTTGGGAGTGTTTAGGTTGCACGTACATTAATAAACCAACTCGTCCAGGATGTGAGATATGTTGCACAGCCAGACCAGATGACTACCAGGTACCAGACCTGTATAAACCTGACCAGGGGGAACTACAGAGGATCAAGGATGAAGAAGAAGCTTACAAGCAATATGAGCAGGTAACCCTTTTATCATTTTTCAGGACCCGTTGGTCTTGTCTTGTTCTTGTTTGATTCCTGGTTGTCCAGTCCACTGTAAGCTTTTGCTATTCCTCCATCTCATTGGCTTTAAGGTTTGTATTCGAAATCTCCACTGCACATGTGTGATATGTACATAATAATGGTAGCCTGAAACAAGTTTCCTATGTGGCTCGTGTGAAGCTCTTGTGCATTCACACAACACAAAGAGGAAGCTGAGAAAGCCAATCAGTTCACCTAGTTTGCCCTGTCATTTAGATCCTCATAAAAGATCCACGAGATCATTTTTTACTTTCTTCCTACTTTGCAATCGTTCCAGAATCCCCCAACTCCCTAATTTATCACAAATATTAAGTCAGACTTCACTGCACTTGATGGCATATGTCAGCAAGCCCTCTAATTATATAGTAGTTACCGTTACTTTGTATTTGGCTCTGGGTTTCCTTCGCGTGTGATGCAGGATTACAAGATAAATTTGGATGAGGAAGGCCATACGGCCCGTCTTGGCTCATCCATCCCGAAAAGCCCATAGTATCTTTTAAAGGCAGAGGTTAAGACTTTTAATAATAGAAGAATGAGAGGTGATCTTATTGAAACATATAAGATACTGAGGGGGCTCGACAAGGTAGATGCAGAGAGGATGTTTCCCCTCGTGGAGAAATCTAGAACTAGGGGGCATAGTTTCAGAATAAAGGGTCGCCCTTTTAGAACTGTGATGAGGAGGAATTTCTTCTCAGAGGGTTGTAAATCTGTGGAATTCTCTGCCTCTGCCAGAGAGCCGTGGAGGCTGGGTCATTGAATATATTTAAGGTGGAGATAGACAGATTTTTGAACAATAAGGGAGTGATGGGTTATGGGGAGCGGGCAGGGAAATGGAGCTGAGCCCAAGATCAGATCAGCCATGATCTCATTAAATGGCGGAGCAGGCTCGAGGGGCCAAATGGCCGACTCCTGCTCCTACTTCTTATGTTCTTATGTTCTAAAGATTCCAAGATGTTTGACTCCACCTGCCTGGTTGCCTATTCCAGATATTGATCACTCTTTGATACAATGAGTAACCTTTGGAGATGATGCTTTATTCTGTAAACATTAAATTAGTGAGAACTAGCAGATCACCCTGGCATTGTTAATGATGAGTCTGGGATTTGGAGTACACATTCTGTTGTTTCTTGAGGACATAGAACTCACTGCCTGAAAGGGTGGTAGAGGCAGGAACCCTAACCACATTTAAAAAGTACTTGGATGCGCACTTGGGATGCTCTAACCTGCAGGGCTACGGACCAAGAGCTGGGAAGTGGGATTAGGCTGGATAGCTCTTTGTTGTCCGTTTCATGTAACTTTCTATGATTCTATAGTCCATGGTCCGGAACAGACATTCGGCCTTCTGCTGCTGCCGCTCGCTGACCTCCTGCCGTTAACAGAAGTGGGGGACCCAACAAATCTGACCCCCTCCCCCACTGCTGCTGCCACTCGGGTATTACCTGCACCGCGTTACACACCAGTTGGTAACTGTCATTGGCCGCGTTTTGTGTTTGGGTCTGAAATCTAATTGGTTGAACAGATTCTAGGACATTACGTTGCACAGACGTGCATTCATGCAGAGGTTAAGACTTTTGATAATAGATTGATTCAGTAACCTGAGGCAGATTATTTTTCTTTTACAAAACAGTCCATGGTACTAGAGCGGCAACTGAATTACCAGCTCCTGTTGGAAACGGATGACCAGAACTTGATATCGACCGGGGAGGAGTTTGAATGCCCGGTCTGTTTAATGACCTATGAGCATGGTGAAGGCGTTACTCTTCGAGAGTGCTTGCATTCCTTCTGCAAGTAAGAAAAACTTTTCTGTTGCATTGTGGAGGTAGCTACAACATACAATTGTTCAGTATGACCCAGTACTTCAATGTGAAACAATGGCAATCTCCCTCAATCTCTCACTCAACAACAACAACTTGTATTTATATAACACCTTTAACATAGTAAAATGTCCCAAGGTGCTTCACAGGAGAATTACAAGACAAAAAATTTGACACCGAGCCACATAAGGGGAAATTAGGGCAGGTGACCAAAAGCTTGGTCAAAGAGGTAGGTTTTAAGGAGCATCTTAAAGGAGGAAAGTGAGGTAGAGAGACGGAGAGGTTTAGGGAGGGAATTCCAGAGCTTTGGGCCCAGGCAACAGAAGGCACGGCCGCCAATGGCAGAGCGATTTATAATCAGGGATGCTCAAGAGGGCAGAATTAGAGGAGCACAGATATCTCGGGGTGGTGGGGGGGGGGGTGCGCGGGGAGGGGGGGTTGTGGGGCTGGAGGAGATTAGAGAGATAGGGAGGGGTGAGGCCATGGAGGGATTTGAAAACAAGGATGAGAATTTTGAAATTGAACCAGTGTAGGTCAGCGAGCACAGGGGTGATGGATGAACGGGACTTGGTGCGAGTTAGGACACGGGCAGCCGAGCTTTGGATGACCTCAAGTTTACGTAGGGTAGAACGTGGGAGGCCAGCCAGGAGTGCGTTGGAATAGTCAAGTCTAGAGGTAACAAAGGCATGGATGAGGGTTTCGGCAGCGGATGAGCTGAGGCAAGGGCGGAGACGGGCGATGTTACAGAGGTGGAAGTGGGCGGTCTTACTTATGCCGCGGATGTGTGGTAACCTCTAAAATAGAAACTAGTGATGTGCAAATGTTGTGCCTGAGTTGCTGGGAACCATGGCAATGTCATACCAAGGGAGGCAAGCAGTCAAGTCTGCAAGATGCAAGGTTCAGTAGATATTCTGGAGTTTTGCTTGATTTACTTTGGGGACCGGGAAAAGTTCTGCAGAACTTTTATTCAGGAGTCCAGAGCTTAGGAACTGCAGTTCGTGTGCTAATAAGGAGTTAACTGTGGGTTACCAAAAGCTTTTTGCAGAATTTGAGCCAGCTGTCCTTGTTGTGTGGGCTAAAATATAGAAATTCTTGATGGGCCAACCCCAGGAGACGGAAGCAGCACTAAAGCCTGTAAATCAGCTGTCAACTGCAATTAAGAGCCAATTAAGCACCTGAAATATACAGGGAAGATAAAGATAGCTAATTATTCACCACATTGCTGTAGCTTGGCTGCTACGAGTGAGTAAAATCAGTTTGACAGTCCCATCATAAGATGGCAATAAATGGTACCCGAGTACGGAATCATGAAATTTTACAGCGTGGAAGACCATTTGGTTTGTTGTGCCTGTGCCGGCTCTTTGAAAGAGCCATCTCATTTAGTGTAGGGCAAGGCAGTTAGTTAGCAGATGTGGTTTGCCCTTTAAGAAATGGTGTAGCTATGGCAGTCACTGGAGGCAAGCTGCAAATCGTACCCAGTACACCAATCTGCCTTGCTGGTCCCAGTGTTACTCCTCACTGGCATTTTCACCCTTACTTTGCCATGGCTTTGCCATTCTGGTCATCAAGTTGCGCACTGAGGTACCTTTTTAGGGTAAAGTTAAGAAACACGCAGCAGATGGGGATTATTCCTGAAACCTTGGAGGTGGAGAAGAAGTTGTACTTAACATAGAAACATAGAATATAGGAGCAGGAGTAGGCCATTTGGCCCCTCGAGCCCGTTCTGCCATTTAATGAGATCATGGCTGTTCATCCAAATTCAGTACCCTGTCCCTGCTTTCTCCCCATATCCCTTGATCCCTTTAGCCTTAAGAAATATATCTAACTCCTTATTGAATATATTTAATGAATTGGCCTCAACTGCCTTTTCTGGTAGAGAATTCCACAGGTTCACCACTCTCTGGGTGAAGAAATTCCTCCTCATCTCTGTCCTAAATGGTTTACCCCTTATCTTTTAGACTTAAGGTTGCTCCCCAATCAGTTCAGTCATATCAAATTCTGCTCCCAGACACCTCATCTGAAAAACTGTACCTCTGACAGTGTCGTATTCAAATGTCAGCCTGGATTACCTGCTCAGGTCTCTGGAGTGGGACTTGAACCCATGGCCTTCCGACTCAGAGGCTGCAACTGAACCAGCACTACTTCTTCCATATCTTATCAGCCAGTTACAGAGGGCAATTGGCAAAGGCCTGTGAGGAGGTTACGTGTCTGGCCTAAAAGTCAAATCGTACACCAGGAAGGAGGCATTCCTTCCTTGGGCCAGAACTTCGGGTCCCCACAGGTGAGTACGCGCTGGGTACTCACACGTAGGCCCAACGAAAGTGCCGGTTTTGTGCGTCAGCGGGAGAAATCTCGGCGGGAATCGCGGCGCGGCGACTATAAAAAGGCCCCAGAGGCTCAGGTAGGTCTCAGTGCGTCAGCGGGAGAAATCTCGGCGGGAATCGCGGAGCGGCGACTATAAAAAGGCCCCAGAGGCTCAGGTAGGCCTCAGTGCGTCAGCGGGGGCGGCAGGAGAAATCTCGGCGGCAGAGCGGCTATAAAAATGCTCCAGAGGCTCAGGTAGGTTTACCAATCTCCAATCTCAGAGGGAGAGAAGTCAAAAGTAATCGAAGTGTGACGTCACCAGAAAGCAGGTAAATGATTGGTTGGTGAGTATTTCTCTCTTTATAAACTTTAACTCTGTGGTTTATAGTTTCTATAGTCTCTGTGGTGTAGTGGGGACTGTTTATAAACCAGGGCCCTTAAATATACTATTTAACTGTAGTGTAATTGGTGGGCTTGATTTGATTTAATTTAATTGCAATTAATTAAAGGGTAAGTCATGGCAGGAGAGCCCGGTGCCGTGATATGCTCCTCCTGCGCTATGTGGGAACTCAGGGACACTTCCTGTGTCCCTGACAACTATGTGTGCAAGAAGTGTGTCCAGCTGCAGCTACTGGCAGACTGCATTGCGGCGCTGGAGCTGCGATTGGATTCATACTGGACCATTCGCGAGGCTGAGGACGTCGTGAATAGCACGTTTAATCAATTGGTCACACTGCAGGCAAAGGTTGGATGGGCAGAAAGGGAATGGGTGACCAACAGACAGAGTGCTAGGCACAGGCAGGTAGTGCAGGGGTCCCCTGTGGACATCCCCCTCTCAAACAGATACACCACTTTGAGTACTGTTGGGAGGGATGGCTTATCAGAGGAAGGCAGCAGCAGCCAACTTCCTGGCACCAGGGGTGGATCTGCTGCACAGGACGGGAGGAAAAAGAGGGGTAGAGCTATAGTAATAGGGGATTCTATTGCAAGGGGAATAAATAGGCGTTTCTGCGACCGCAAACGAGACTCCAGGATGATGTGTTGCCTCCCTGGTGCAAGGGTCAAGGATGTCTCAGAGCGGCTGCAGAACATCTTGGAAGGGGAGGGTGAACAGCCAGTTGTCGTGGTGCATATAGGTACCAACGATATAGGTAAAAAGCGGGATGAGGTCCTAAAAGTGGAATATAGGGAGTTAGGAGGTAAATTAAAAAATAGGACCTCAAAAGTTAGTAATCTCAGGATTGCTACCAGTGCCACGTGCTAGTCAGAGTAGAAATAGTAGGATATTTCACATGAATACGTGGCTAGAGGAATGGTGCAAGGGGAGGGATTCAAATTCCTTGGACATTGGAACCGGTTCTGGGGGAGGTGGGACCAGTTCAAACCAGACGGTTTGCACCTGGGCAGGGCTGGAACCGATGTCCTAGGGGGTGTGTTTGCTAGTGCTCTGGGGGAGGGTTTAAACTAAAATGGCAGGGGATTGGGAACCTGAGCAGGGGGACAGAGGAAAGGGAAACAAGGATAAAAGCAAAAGATAGGAAGGAGAAAAACAAAAGTAGCAGTCAGAGAAATCGACGGTTTAAACCAAACATGGCCACAGTAAATAATAATTCTAATAGGTCTAAGAGCATTAAAAAAAACAAGCCTGAAGGCTTTGTGTCTTAATGCGAGGAGCATTCGTAATAAGGTGGATGAATTAGCTGCGCAAATAGAGGTAAACGAATATGATTTGATTGGGATTACAGAAACATGGCTCCAGGGTGGCCAAGGCTGGGAACTCAACATCCAGGGGTATTCAATATTCAGGAAAGATGGCAACAAGGAAAGGGAGGTGGGGTAGCATTGCTGGTTAAAGAAGGGATTAACACAATTGTAAGGAAGGATATTAGCTCTGATGATATGGAATCTGTATGGGTAGAACTGAGAAATACCAAGGGGTAGAAAATGTTAGTGGGAGTGGTATATAGACCTCCAAGCAGTAAGGCGGAGGTTGGGGATGGCATTAAAAGGGAAATTAGAGAAGCGTGCAATAAGGGCACAGCAGTCATCATGGGTGACTTTAATCTACATATAGATTGGGCTAACCAAATTAGTAATAATACTGTGGAGGAGGAATTCCTGGAGTGTTTAAGGGATGGTTTCCTGGACCAATATGTCGAGGAACCAACCAGAGATCAGGCCATCTTAGACTGGGTATTATGTAACGAGAAAGGATTAATTAGCAATCTTGTTGTACGAGGCCTCTTGGGTCGGAGCGATCATAATATGATCGAATTCTTCATTAAGATGGAGAATGAAGTAGTCGACTCAGAGACTAGGGTCCTAAATTTAAATAAAGGAAACTACGATGGTCTGAGGCGCGAGTTGGGTAGGATTGATTGGGGAATGTCACTCAAAGGGTTGATGGTGGATAGGCAATGGCAAACATTCAAAAACCGCATGGATGAACTACAGAATTTGTTCATCCCAGTTTGGCATAAAAATATAACAAAAAAGGTGACACAACCGTGGCTAACGAGGGAAATTAGGGATAGCATAAGATCCAAGGAGAGGACATATAAATTGGCCAGAAAAAGCAGTAAACCTAAGGATTGGGAGCAGTTTATGATTCAACAAAGGAGGACAAAGGGATTAATTAAGAAAGGGAAAATAGAATATGAGAGTAAGCTTTCAGGGAACATAAAAACTGACTGTAAAAGCTTTTATAGATGTGTTAGCACTGTTGCCTCACAGCGCCAGGGACCCGGGTTCGAATCCGGCCTCGGGTGACTGTCTGTGTGGAGTTTGCACATTCTCCCCGTGTTTGCGTGGGTTTCCTCCGGGTGCTCCGGTTTCCTTCCACAGTCCAAAGATGTGCGGGTTAGGTTGATTGGCTATGATAAATTGACCCTTAGTGTTAGGGGGATTAAATATGTGGGGTTACGGGGATAGGGTGGGATATGTGTTGGTGTAGGGGTTACGGGGATCGGGTGGGACATGTGTCGGTGCAGGCTCGATGGGCCGAAATGGCCTCTATCTGCACTGTGGGGTTTCTGTGTGATTCTGTGTGTGTGTGTGAAGAGAAAAAGATTGGTGAAGTCAAGCGTAGGTCCCTTGCAGTCAGAATCAGGAGAATTTATAATGGGGAACAAAGAAATGGCAGACCAATTAAATACATATTTTGGTTCTGTCTTCACAAAGGAGGACACAAATAACCTCCCAGAGATGTCAGGGAACATAGGGTCTGATGAAAGGGAGGAACTGAAAGAAATCAGTATTTGTAGGGAAATGGTGTTAGGGAAATTGATGGGATTGAAGGCCGATAAATCCCCAGGGCCTGATAATCTACATCCTGGGGTACTTAAGGAAGTGGCCCTAGAAATAGTTGATGCTTTGCTGATCATCTTCCAGCATTCGATGGAATCTGGAACAGTACCCATGGATTGGAGGGTAGCCAATGTTACCCCACTATTCAAAAAAGGTGGTAGAGAGAAAACGGATTTACAGACTGGTAAGCCTGACATCGGTAGTGGGGAAAATGCTAGAGTCCATTGTAAAAGATGTAATAGCAGAGCACTTGGAAAACAGTGACAGGATCGGACAAAGTCAACATGGATTTACAAAAGGTAAATCATGCTTGACTAATCTACTGGAATTTTTTGAGGATGTAACTGATAAAATAGATAAGGGAGAACCAGTGGATGTGGTGTATTTGGACTTTCAGAAGGCTTTCGATAAGGTCCCGCATAAGAGATTAGCGTGTAAAGTTAAGGCACATGGGATTGGGAGCAAGGTATTGACTTGGATAGAGAACTGGTTGGCAGACAGAAAGCAAAGAGTTGGAATAAACGGGTCTTTTTCCGAGTGGTAGGCAGTGACTAGTGGGGTACCGCAGGGATCGGTCCTTGGACCCCAGCTATTCACAATATATATTAATGATCTAGACAAGGGAACTAGATGTAATATCTCCAAATTTGCAGATGACACAAAGCTGGGTGGGCGTGTATGCTGTGAGGAGGATGCCGAGAAACTAACAGGACTAGACAGACTAGATGCAGGAAGGATGTTCCCGATGGCGGGGGAGTCCAGAACCAGGGGTCACAGTCTAAGGATAAGGGGTAAGCCATTTAGGACAGAGATGAGGAGGAATTTCTTCACCCAGAGAGTGGTGAACCTGTGGAATTCTCTACCACAGAAGGCAGTTGAGGCCAATACATTAAATATATTCAAGAAGGAGTTGGATATATTTCTTAAGGCTAAAGGGATCAAGGGGTATGGGGAGAAAGCAGGGACCGGGTACTGAATTTGGATGATCAGCCATGATCTCATTGAATGGCGGAGCAGGCTCGAGGGGCCGAATGGCCTACTCCTGCTCCTATCTTCTATGTTTCTATATTTCTAAACCAGAACTTCCGTTCCCTTGAAGGAAGGGGTTCACAGGTCGAACGCGTGCGCCGGAGAGGCAGCGCGTACGCCTGGAACTTCTGTTTTTTTGCACGTTTCTCCGGGAAGGTAAGTCTCCAGGAGCTACGCTTATAAAAAGCAGTCGCAACAAGGTAAGTGGTGAATTAAGTAAAATTAAAACATTTTTTCCACAGGTTTATTATTTTAAAATCTTTTAAAGAAAGGTAAGTTTATTTTTAGCCCCGTTAGAAAGTGTAATTAATTTTTTCAAAAATTTAAATTATTGTTTAAAATAGTTATTTTATGTAACTTATAGTTATTTTAAAAATGTGATTTAAAAAAAAATTTATTTGAAGTTTTAGTGATGTTTTGGGGCTGAATTGTATTCATAGATTTGACAGGTCTTCCTGTCAAATCTATGAATACAGATTCCCTGCTAACCATTGGCTCTCCATGGCCCACATGATCCCAGGGGACGCTTCGAACTAACTGCGCCCCTGGGATACGCAAGCACTGCGCGCCGGCAGTTGAAGGAGGCCCAGGATCGGAATCCCACGTGGGCCCACAGCTCAAAGGCCGGCGCGCTAGGTAAGTGCAGGTCGGGGGCTTGCACCCGCGGGAAGCCCTCGACCCGAATTTCTGGGCCATTAGAAGTATCTGCCACCCTGTGGGGAATGAAGTTTTCAAAATGCAGGGAATGGGAAATTGAGAGAAATATTTGGAAATAAAATAATTATCCATCTTTTCAGAGACTGTCTGAAGGGGACAATCCTAAACAGCACTGAAGCCGATGTGACATGTCCGTTCATAGACGAACACTATTCCTGCAAAAGCAAAATTCTTGAACGCGAGATAAAATACGTGAGTTATCTTCATCTCCAATTGCTCTTGCTTTACTTCAGAAATGAGAGGAATCAAAACCACCACAAATTTGGATAGGGGGAATATTAATCACTCCTTGCCTACCCGGTGGGAACAGTGCGGACGGGGGGTTAAGGTAGTGGGGAGGGTCTCGCCACCCACCAACTTAATTTACCAGAAATTAGGCCCAGGAAGGCTGCACGCTGTCATCTTAGGGGCATGCGCGCGTGGCGTTTTGCTGGCGGCCATCAGCATCATAGAATTACAGAAAGGTTACAGCACGGAAGGAGGCCATTCGGCCCGTCGAGCCTGTGCCGGCTCTCTGCAAGAGCACTTCAGCCAGTCCCACTCCCCCGCCCTTTCCCTGTAGCCCTGCAAATTTTTTTCTTTCAGGTACTTATCCAATTCCCTTTTGAAAGCCATGATTGAATCTGCCTCCACCACCCTATCAGGCAGTGCATTCCAGATCCTAACCACTCGCTGAGTAAAAACAGTTTTCCCTCATGTCGCCTTTGGTTCTTCTGCCAATCACCTTAAATTTGTGTCCTCTGGTTCTCGACCCTTCTGCCAATGTGGAACAGTTTCCCTCTATCTACTCTGTCTAGACCTCTCAGGATTTTGAATACCTCTATCAAATCTCCTCTCAACCTTCTCTGCTCTAAAGGAGAACAACCCCAGCTTCTCCAGTCTATCCACATAACTGAAGTCCCTCATCCCTGGAATAATTCTCGTCAATCTTTTCTGCACCCTCTCTAAAACCTGCACATCCTTCCAAAAGTGCGGTGTCCAGAATTGGACACAGTACTCCAGTTGAGGCCGAACCAATGTTTTATAAACGTTCATCATAACTTCCATCGGGTCAGAAGAGGCCCAGGTAATTTGTTTTTTTTTACATTTCCTTAAGGTTCCTTGTGATCCAGGAGTGCTTCTCCTAGAGCAATAACAAGGGTCCTCCTCTCCCCCGGGACCCCTCCACTCGCCAGGGATTGTCCCCTTTGGGTCTCCGGCGGTGTCGGTTTTCCCGCCCAACTTCCCACTCACCTTGCATCATTCCCGCCAACTCTTTGTGGGAGACAGCACAGAGAAATCTAATCAAAATGGCCCCAGCCTCACGCCGAGGAGTCCGTTGGGGGGGGTGGGTGGGGGAGTTCATTCCTGATTCACACCCCACTCACCCCAAACACATCCAAAGTTAAAATCAGGGTCTTTTTATTCATTTATGTTTACAAATAAAATTCAAATTCAGCCTCATTCTTTCCAACTTTCAGCCTTTACCACCAATGTTTTTCTCCTCCTTTCTACCTCCCTTCCTGAAGTAATTGCCTCCTTATGAGGATATGGTTCCACAGGCATCTCCAGTGCCTTGTCCAAGTGCCCTGATTTCATGTGTGAATCTAGATAAGGTTGCCAGACTATAGAGCTGTGAAACGAGGGCCTCACACCTGAGCATGATCCTATCTTCACCCAACATCCACACATGTTCATTTTCAGCAGGGCTCCCTGGACAGAGATCAAGAGCAGGAACCCTGGCTGCTTTTTTCCCCTTCCTAACTCAAGGGTGGACAAATGTAGGAAGTCACACAACACCAGGTTATAGTCCAACAGCTTTATTTGAAATCACAAGCTTTCGGAGTGCTGCTCCTTCGTCAGATGACTTCACCTGACGAAGGAGCAGCGCTCCGAAAGCTTGTGATTTCAAATAAAGCTGTTGGACTATAACCTGGTGTTGTGTGACTTCCTACATTTGTCCACCCCAGTCCAACACCGGCATCTCCACATCATAACTCAAGGGTGGCCAATCATCAAGCCAGTACTTCCACCCTGAGATCAGACTAATCAGCACAGCCCTTGGGATTGAACCCAGGACCTTTTCTGGGTTGTATGACTTGGATATTTTCACAATTCATTAAATATATTCAAGAAGGAGTTAGATATATTTCTTAAGGCTAAAGGGATCAAGGGATATGGGGAGAAGGCAGGGACAGGGTACTGGATTTGGATGATCAGCCATGATCTCATTAAATGGCGGAGCAGGCTCGAGGGGCCGAATGACCTACTCCTGCTCCTATCTTCTATGTTTCTATGATACTAATTAACTTAACCAACTGAGCCATCAAGGGGAGAATTTCTTTTTTGTTAATTTTGGGTGGTATGATGGAACATACCCAGGCTCGAGGGGCTGAATGGCCTACTCCTGCTCCTATCTTCTATGTAACAGTGTAGTGGAGCACCAATACCCAGTGTGGCACAGCGATGGAACTTGGGACCAGTTCTTCACTATGAATGTTCCTGGTCCCAAGCATGCCGAAGACCAGGCATCTCCCACAGGGAGCGAAGAATCAAAGGGAGAATCGTCACTTGGCTGTTTTCCATTTGTCAGACTCTTAAGAACAGTTAAGTTTCTAGAAAATTCCGATGGCTCCAGATGGGGAGTGAGTTACCATGAGATCGGCCTCTTTATTTCCTTCTCAGTTCTCTGTCAAGACAGGGCCGGCGGACTACCTACATCCAGGCTTCTGCCAGCCCTGCTGTGTAATCCTTTGCTGTGAGACGTTTTAACATGGCCAGAAATTGAGATTCACCCTATAATTTTTTCAACACATTAATTTATTTCCTCTTCCCTCCACTCCCTGCCTGACAATCCAAATCAGGTTGGCATTGTGGTATACCTGGGATGGCAGGAATGACATATGAAGAGAGATTGGGTCGATTAGGCTTATATTCGCTAGAGTTTAGAAGAATGAGAGGGGATCTCATTGAAACTTATAAAATTCTAACAGGACTAGACAGACTAGATGCAGGAAGGCTGTTCCCGATGGTCGGGGAGTCCAGAACCAGGGGTCACAGTCTAAGGATAAGGGGTAAGCCATTTAGGACAGAGATGAGGAGGAATTTCTTCACCCAGAGAGTGGTGAACCTGTGGAATTCTCTACCACAGAAGGCAGTTGAGGCCAATTCATTAAATATATTCAAGAAGGAGTTAGATATATTTCTTAAGGCTAAGGGGATCAAGGGATATGGGGAGAAGGCAGGGACAGGGTACTGAATTTGGATGATCAGCCATGATCGCATTGAATGGCGGAGCAGGCTCGAGGGGCCGAATGGCCTACTCCTGTTCCTATCTTCTATGTTTCTATGTATTCCAGGCTGAGCCAAAGTTCTGTTTTTTTCTAATTTTACCTGAGATTCATACACTTTTTTTTCTATTCAACAACAGCTTGCATTTATATAGCGCCTTTAACGTAACAAAACGTCCCAAGACGCTTCACAGGAGCGTTATCAAACCCCACAGTTCAGTGTCAGAGGGGTTTGATAGGTTGGAATGCTTTCGATTGTGCCCAGTCAGTGTAAGAGCCCAGCATTAGTAACATTTATTTCCGCAGTTGGTTTATGAGCAATAACAACAGAAAACGCTGGAAAAACTCAACCGGCCAGGCAGCATCTGTGAAGAGAGAAACAGAGTTAACGTTTCAGGTCGAAGACCTTTCGTCAGAACTGGAAAAAAAACAGGAAATGGAACGGATTTTAAAGCAAGTTTAGGGGCTGGGAAATGGGGATGGGGATGAAAGAACAAAAGGGAAGGTCTGTGATAGGATGGAAGGCAGGAGAAGAAAAGAGGCATTAAGAGATATTCAAGGGAAGGGGAGATGGTAATGGGACAGGTTAAGAAACAAAGGATGGCTCTAGATGAAGTGTGAATTGCGCTGGTAGAATGAAAGACAGCTGCCATGTGGGAGGGAAGAAAAAAAAAGCACAAACAAAAAGTGTGGATAAAAAATATATGTGATAGGGGCCGAGGTTATGATCTGAAATTGTTGAACTCGATATCGAGTCCGGAAGGCTGTAAAGTGCCTAATCGAAAGATGAGGTGCTGTTCCTCGAGCTTACGCTGAGCTTCCGTGGAACAATGCAAGAGGTCGAGGACGGTGAGGTCTGAGTGGGAATGGAGCGGAGAATTAAAGTGACAGGCCACCAGGAGCTCGGGGTCCCCCTTACGGACTGAACGGAGGTGTTCCGCAAAGCGGTCACCCAATCTGCGTTTGGTCTCCCCAATGTAGAGGAGCAGTTATGTACAAGACGTTTTCACTTATGAGGGAGTCCAAAATTAAGGGTCATAAATATAAGATAGTCACCCATAAATCCAATAGGGAATTCAGGAGGAACGTCTTTACCAGAGAGTGGTGAGAGAGTGGTGAGAATGTGGAACTTGCTACCACAGGGAGTGGTTGAGACGAATAGTATAGATGCATTTAAGGGGAAGCTAGATAAACACATGAGGGACAAAGGAATGGAAGAATATGCTGATAGGACTAGGGGACACAGATTTAAGGTTTTGGGCAAGTGATACAGGGGGGGGTGGTGGATGTGAGGGGAAAACTATTTTACGCAGCGAGTGGTGAGGACCTGGAACTCGCTGCAGATGGAAGTGGTGGAAGTGGAGACACACAATGTTTTCAAGGGGAGGCTGGATAGGCACTTGAGCGAAATAAACTTGCAGGGCTACGAGGATAGAGCAGGGGAACGGGACTGACTGGATTGCTCTACAGAGGAGCCGGCACAGACTCGATGGGCCAAATGGCCTCCTTCCGTGCCATTATGACTCTATGAAGTAGGAAGGGAGGAGGCTCGTGTGGAGCATAAATGCTGGCACAGACCAGTTGGGCCGAATAGTTTGTTTCTGTGCTGTAAAATCTATGTAACTTTTATTTTAAAGATCTCTCAATTTCTCCACTGACTTTGATATTGTTGGCCGCCGAATTATTCTTCTGCCTTTCTTGTGTTGCCCCACAGCTCCTGACAGAGAATGGGTATCGCAACTACTTGGACAAAAGTTTGTCGATTGCCGAGAATCGTAGCGACAACAGCTATCACTGTAAGACCCCCGACTGCAAGGGCTGGTGCATCTACGAAGATGATGTCAATGAGTTTCACTGTCCCCTCTGTAGTAAGAAGAACTGCCTGTTGTGCAAGGTGAGTAGGACTTGGACAGATGGGCCTTCAAAAGAACAAAGGAGTTGGGATAAATATCTGGGTGGGAACAGATTGGAGGCTCACACAAAAGGAACTCTATCTCCACAAAAGGCAATCCACACTGGGACAATTGAAATTTTCAAGACTGAGATCGCTAGATTTTTGTTCAGGTAAGGGTATCAAGGGGATATGGAGCAAAGGCAGGTAAATGGAGTTGAGATACAGATCAGCCATGATCTGACAGAATGCGGAACAGGCTTGAGGGGCTGAATGGCTTACTCCTATTAGAGATAAACAAAAGGGTGCTATGTTGCTGTGGTAAGGGGGAAGTGTGAGGAGACTTTATTCAATGACTAGCTGAGCCATACAAACTGGGAAGGTCCCTAATCTGGCTGAGTTAGCTGATCTAAGGTAATTAAGGACACAGATGTAAGATAATTGGCAAAAGAACCAGAGGCGAGATGAGGAGAATTTATTTTAATGCAGCGAGGATTTGGAAAGCACCGCCCAAGCAGATTCAATAATAGCTTTCAAAAGGGAATTGGATAAATACTTGAAGGGGAAAAAATTGCAGGGCTATTGGGGAAAGAGCAGGGGGAGTGGGACTAATTGGAGAGCTCTTTCAAAGAGCCGGCGCAGGTACGATGGGCCGAATGGCCTCCTTCTGTGCTGTCAGCTTCTATGATTCTACCTCAACCAGGGCAGCAGTTTGACCCTTACAATTGCCTCAGTGTCTTGTGTTAGGGCGGGAAAAGTGTCCGAAGTTCCCACTCCTATCGTTATCCAGTGATCCCTGCTGCAAGTCCGCGTGTGTAGACATCAGTTGAGGACAGGATTGGTCTCGGCTGTAATTCTCCTTGTGATAGTCAATGGCCACTTGGGTGAGTTGAAACAAAAGACGAATGTCTTGAGTAGTGGTGGCACTCTCGCTATGGAGTCAGAAGGTTGTGGGTTCAAGCCCTACTCAAGAGACTTGAGCCTATAATTCAGGCTGACACATCAACAAAGTACAGAGGGAATGCTGCACTGTCAGAGGTACTGTCAATTCAGATGAGACATTAAATTGAAGCCCTGCCGGAACCTCACCAGAGGATGTAAAAGAGCCCACGGCTCTTGCATTAGTCAATCAAGCCCCCTCCTCATAGATCAAGTGCATGCCAACTCTATCATGTAGAGAAAGAACTCTCATTCACCTCCTCAAGACATCCCAAAGCACTTTACAGCCAATTAAATACTTTTGAAAGTGTAGTCACTATTGTAGAGAAACGCGGCAGCCAATTTGCACACAGCAAGTTCCCATAAACAACAATTAAATAAGTGACCAGACCATCTGTTTGAGGTTGGTTGAGGGCTAAATGTTGACCAGGACACTGGCGAGAATGTCAATCATCAACACGCTCCTTGTAACAAGTATGACTTGTCAATACATGATGTGGCGTGATGCTGGGGTCCAAGCTAAGTTAGCGAATGACAAAGCCTGTGAATGCATGAAAGATTTTGGATAGACAGAATGATGGGTACTAAACAGCAGCTACATGATACCCTTCCTGCGTGACCCTCCCCCAATTGCCTCCACTATTTTGAGGCTTATTTCTTCCAGCCTGGTTGGGGACTTTAGGGTGGGTGGCCCAATTCCTGTTGCTTGAATCCTTTCCAGAATCACTGGTAAAGCACTGCAAGGTTGAAAAGCCTTAACATAGCAACGTGGCCACTCTGCCTCCCAAAACATGCCTAAAACCACGAGGACCCAGTTGGCAGAAATATTAATAGGCCTAGGTGTTCTCTTAAGTAAGCTATAACATTAGAAGATTTCCTTGAAAGATGCAAGGTGTATCCGACATCAACACCCTGTGATGGTGTAAGGCTGAGCTTTCCAAATGAGAAACCTATGCATGCAAAGTCAATGTTCAGCTGTTTGTGGTGACGGTGCTCCTTGCAGTATGCCACACTGACACAACTAAACGCTGGATATACTGACGAAAGGTCATCGACCTGAAAGTTTAACTCTGTTTCTCTACGACAATGTTTGCCTGCGTTCACTCTTTCATTGTCCACAGACAGTATCATCGTCTCCGCTTTGATCATCCCATTCTGTGCCCATTCCATCATCTGCCAAAGATGTTGGAGCTGTATGTTATACATTTCCTGTCTATTCCAATTTTTGCAGCGAATGCTGGGTTACTCCAAGGCAGCCGTTTCTCCTCATTACTTCAGTGCCCATCATCCGCCTTAAACAGCAGGTTCCTAAGCATCCACAGCCTCTGCTTCTGTGTTTTCATCAAGTTACAACTCTCAACTCAACTCAACACTGACTAGTGCGATAGCAAAATACTGCGGATGCTGGAAATCCGAAATAACAGAAAATGCTGGAAAAACTCAGCAGGCCAGGCAACATCCGTGGAGAGAGAAATCGAGTCAACGTTTCAGGTCGAAACCCTTTGTCAGGACTGAAGAAACACAGGAAATGAAACGGATTAAAAGGCCAGTCTGGGGGCTGGGAAATGGGGATGAAAGAACAAAAGAGATGTGAAGAGACATTAAGAGGTATTCAAAACCAGACGAGATGGTGATAGGACTAGTAAAGAGACAAAAGGCGGCTCTAGATTAGGTGTGAAATGCACTGGCAGAATGAGAGACAGCTGCCATGTGGGAGAGAAAAGAAGGGGGAGGGGCCAAAACAAAGGTGTGGATAAAAAATATAAGTAAAAATGTAATAGGGGCCGAGGTTATGATCTGAAATTGTTGAACTCGATATTGAGTCCGGAAGGCTGTAAAGTGCCTACTACGCTTGGCTTCCTTATACATGCTACTTTTCACACCCCATGACCATTCTTTACACTTCAAAAGTTCTTCATTGGCTGTAAAGCACTTTGAGATGTCCCGAGGTCATTTAAGGCGCTAAATACATGAACGTTCTTTCTTTGCTTCCTTAGAACAGTTTTCATAGTCAATACAAGACAATTCTAGCTACTAAAAGCATTTACGTCAATTCCTAGACAATGAGATAACAAGAGGTAGCGAGCACAGCATGGTAGCAAGCCTTTTCCTGGGGAGGGGCGGGGGAAAGAAAGAGCCACTCCAGGTTGCTTATGCACACCTCTTGCAGGCTGATTGCAAAATGATATCTACAGAGTCTCTGAAACAGCTCTTTCTCACCAGGGGGCAGGGGTAGGAAATGGTCTGTGATGCCGGTAGGTCATACTGAGCTGGGCTGCTCTTGGACACCTCCGCAAATAATATTCGCAAAATCATCTGATCAGTCTCGCGGCCATAAAAACAAAATGCTGCACAAAGCGACAGTGTGTGTTGCAAATGAGGACTAACTTTTTATTACACTAAAACTTATTTCTATTGCTGGATTATTTTTATCTGCGCTATCTCCCAAATTATTCTACTAATATGATCATTGAAAAGAAAGAAAGACTTGCATTTAAATAGCGCCTTTCACGACCACCGGACGTCTCAAAGTGCTTTACAGTCAATGAAGTACTTTTGTAGTGTAGTCACTGTTGTAATGTGGGAAACGTGGGCAACTACACGACTGACATTGAAGCACCTTTCACGACCTGAAGATGTCCCAAAGCGCTTTACAAACCAATTAAGTACTGTCCTTGAACTGCTGTAATGTAGGAAACACAGCAGCCAATTTGCACACAGAAAGGTCCCACAAGCAACAATGAATAATGACTAGACAATCTGTTTTAGTGGTGTTTCGTTGAGATAAATATTAGCCAGGACACCAGGGAGAACTCCCCAACTCTTTTTGAAAATAGTGCTGTGGGATCTTTTACGTCCACCTGAAAGGGCAGATGGGATTTAAGTTTAATGTCCCAGCCGAAAGACGGCACCTCTGACTGTGCGGCACTCCCTCAGTACTGGAGTGCCAGCTTAGATTTTGTGCTCAAGTCTCTGGAGTGGAACTTGAACCCACATCCATCTGACTCGGAGGCGAGAGTGCTACCCACCGAGCCATGGCTGACACCATAGTAAAAACAAAAAACCTTGGGTAAAGGGGAGAAATTAGAATTCAGTACTTTGTTTGAAAGTAAAAGATAGGGTTTGAACGATTCATTTTTTTGGAACTATAATGTAAAATGCATTAATATACAGCAAAAAGCCATTCATGAAAAATGGGATCAAAATCTGCATCAGTTAAAAAATAAATATTTTCTGCTCCTCAACACAGGCTATACATGAAGGAATGGACTGCAAGCAGTATCAGGACGATCTCAAAATCCGAGCTGAAAATAACAAAGCTGCAAAACAGACTGCTGATTTGCTCACGGTGAAGGACTTTTTTGTATTTTTTTGGACTAAGAATTATCTTAAAATAATGGGCTCAAGAGAAACATTATCAGCAATAAGGGGTGATTTGATCGAAGTTTTCAAGCTATGAAGGGGAACAGATAGGGTAGATAGAGAGAAACTATTTCCACTGGTTGGAGACTCTAGTACTAGAGGGCATAGTCTAAAATTTAGAGCCAGACCTTTCAGGAGTGAAATTAGGAGACACTTCTACACACAAAGGGTGGGAGAAGTTTAGAACTCTCTTCCGCAAACAGCAATTGATGCTAGATCAATTGTTAATTTTACATCTGAGAGTGATAGATTGCTGTTAACCAAAGTATTAAGGGATGTGGAGCAAAGGCAGGGATATGGTTCACTGGTCTGTTTTCACCTCAAATGTCCAAGGACTTACAGAAAAAGACAGTGACAATCTGTGGTGCCTGGGTTTGAATCCAGCTCATACTATTGGGTTCACACCTCCTCTATCGATCTATGAGTTGGCCTACAGAATAAAATCTGCCCCATTTATGGCAATCTTGTTTTGAGAGTCACAGAATAGCTGGTATAGAAAACTGATGCCATACCAGTGTAGTAGGAGATGCTGTTCTGTAATTCAGGAACGGAGTAAAACATCCTAGATCTCTACTCTCCTCCAATTCTATCCTCTTGCACATCCCCAATTTTAATTGCACCACCATTGGCGGCTGTGTCTTCAGCTGCCTGGGCTCAAGGCTCTGAATTTCTCTAAGCCTACCTCTCCTCCTTTAGGATGATACTTAAAACCTACCTCTTCGACCACATTTTATTTGTGAAGCGCCTTTTGATGTTTTGCTACTTTAAAGGCGCTATATAAATACAAGTTGTTGTGACACTGGGAGTGCTTGATGCTGCTGGGTGACCAAAATGGGAACGTGTTCCATTTCCCAGAGTCAACATAAAAATTGACCAAAAAAAGTGTGTGTGGAGAAAGCTCAGTTGTGATTCAGCTACTCTTGAATCCATTGTGGTTTTTTTTTACAAATTCTAGTTTTTAGCTCCACATGATCCAGTTCTCCTTTGACCAAAAGCATTCTTCCTGTCAAAATCCCATGATCCTGGGACTGCATCAGTTGAACGCTGGCCATTTGAACGTTTGTGTTCTAATTTTGTGATTGTTATCCTTTACAGGCACTGCTGCATAGCGGGGAGGCCATGCATTGTCCTAAATGCAAGATTGTGGTACAGAAAAAGGATGGCTGCGATTGGATGTGTTGCACTATGTGTAGAACTGAAATTTGCTGGGTGACAAAGGGAGCTCGCTGGGGACCTGGGGTATGATGTCTAAGTTTTTCCACATAGAAATTACAGCACAGAAAAAGGCCATTTGGCCCTACTGGTTATGTTTTACTGCTATATACGAGTCTCTTCCTGCCCTACTTCATCTAACCCGGCTCACTGCGCTTTGGCAGGATAGCCGCACCAACGTCCCCAGCATTGAAGCTCTGACCATGCTCAATCAGCTCCGATGGACGGGTCACATTGTCCGCATGCCCGATACAAGACTCCCAAAACAAGCGCTCTGCTCGGAGCTCCGGGTGGGCAGAGGAAACGCTTCAAGGACACCCTCAAAGCCTCCTTGAAAAATTGTAACATCCCCACCAACACCTGGGAATCCCTGGCCCAAGATTGCACAAAGTGGAGGAGAAGCATCCGGGAAGGCGCCGAACACCTCGAGTCTCTTCGCCGGGAGCAAGCAGAAGCCAAGCGCAAGTCAACCCAAGAAACCCACCCACCCGCCCCTTCAACCACCATCTGCCCCACCCGTGACAGAGACTGTAGGTCCCACATTGGACTCATCAGTCATCTGAGAACTCATTTTTAATGTGGAAGCAAGTCATCCTCGGTTCCGCCTAAGAAGGACCCTGCTCAGTAAAGTGAATTCTACTGGAGGTTGAAAATAAAGAAACCAATTAAAAAAAATAGGCACAAAAGAAATATTTACATGGTGGCAGAATTAGAAAATGTACTAGGGATGATTTTGTTTTGTCAATGTGTAGATTTCACTGACTTTCCACTTTTCCATTTCAGGGTACAGGTGACACCACTGGAGGATGCCGTTGCCGTGTCAATGGTAAACCATGTCATGCCAAGTGTCAGAACTGCCATTGAATATATTTGCATCCAATTATTCTTGGGCTCGAACAATGCTACCTAATCCAGCGAAGAACACAGCAATGTAATTGTGGCATTTTTTCTGCCAGATGTGTATTTCTCCGCGCTCTAGGAAACTAAAACAGAAGCGATGTCTTCTTTAGAAGTTGGAATCCAGATAAAAGTACTGAATGCCAATATTTTGAGTAAAACCACTTTCTATTCATTGTACTTCATCGACTGTAAAGCGTTTTGGGATGTGAAAGGTACTATAGAAATGCAAGTCTTTTTATTACTTACGTGTCCAATGTGTTGCATCTAAATCACCGTGGCAGGGCATTACCACAGAGCTGCTCCCACTGTTACCGTAACTGGCTGAAACCTCGTTTATGCGCATAAATGGGGTTTCCGCTGCAATTCCGGCAAAATTAAGACGGCGGGGCGGGAGCGGCGCCAAGGAAATTCCCGGCCAAGGTGTGCAATGCGCTAGACACTATCCTCAGGGAGCAGAGTTTCAGTCACGCTCAGATGCACTGGATGAAGGTTTCCTCTCGCGGTCAGTTGCAAGGGTTTCAAGTGGAATGCGTTGAAGGTAGTCTGCAGTAGTACGAGTTCACAGCACAACTTGTCCTTAGTTTGGGAGCCTCACATAGACCATAAGGATGGGGTTAAAAAATGAACGTAGCACACTCCTGCAGAACATAAAAAATCAAGAGCGAGAAAAGACAGGTCAGATCATCAAGCTCATTCCTCCAGTATTTTAACTCACTCAACGGGAGAAATTAAGAAAAATTCTAGGAATGGAGTTAAGGTGTGCATTTGGAGCACCCCAGAGTGAGCTTTTCCCCACACTAAGCCATTCAATTGCTGACATAGGAGAACTTGATGCTGATACTTAGTATACACCTTGGAGAATGCAACATTTTCATTTTAAAAATACATTCTCATTCACTTCTCACTATACAATTCTGATCTACTGTACAAGTGAAACTTCCCTATGGACATAGGGGGTCAATTAATGTGAAATTAAATAAATTTAAAACGGAGATAGTTTCCTAGCTGATAAGGGAATTAGGGGTTACGGGGAGCGGGCAGGGAAGTGGACGTGAGCCTAGGTTCGCATCAGCCATGATCCTATTGAATGGCGGAGCAGGCCCGAGGGGCCGTATGGCCTACTCCTGCTTCTTATGTTCTAATTCCCATATCCACTAAGTTTGACAGAAGATGTGGAGATGCCGGTGTTGGACTGGGGTGGACAAATGTAGGAAGTCACACACCAGGTTATATTCTCAAATAAAGCTGTTGGACTATAACCTGGTGTTGTGTGACTTCCTACATTTGACAGAAGAGCCAGAGAAACCTCAGAAAAATGGTGCAAATGGCGTTTTTCATGGGTTTCCGCGGCTCCTCTGGTGAAGTTATGGATAGGCAAGTAGGAGAATCCTAGTGGAAATTCAACTTTTAATGCTTACATGTGCGCTCCTGCTCCAAGCACGATTTGTTCCCAAGATTGCCATTACTGAGCACATAGAACATTGCTCAGTCATTTTATGCATATAATGATTGACCTTGTGGTAAAGGCCTTATTTGGAAATATCCTGCTCTGTACAGTAGTGTTTAAGTTATATTCAGCTGAAGAGTGATCAGATACGGCTGAGAAAGCGTGGACAATGTTAATGTAAATTTTATATACATTTATATATATATGCATCTTAAAAGTTCCAATTTGAAACAAACTCCTTTAATTTTCTTGGTATGATTTACATTTGTTGTTGCACCTTTAATAAATGTGTTCTATCACTGGCCTCTAGTGTGAGATACACGCAAGTGGTCTGGGAATGTATATTTGCATATTTATTGGTACAAGCATTGGTGTAAAACCGGTAAAAGCAGCTGTACCAACAAGAAACTCCTGTGCAGCCTTTTCAACACACTGTTCAGCCTGCACAATTCAGCAGAACGCTGGGCGACAAGAACGTAAGGCAGCAACACTGCTTAACTCTTTCATTTCTACCTCTCAAGTTACTTCACCGCATGCATTTACCAATATTTTTATAACACTGGGGTAGAGCAGCCGGGTATTATACCAAGCCAGGAGAAGAATGCACAACTTTAATCTTCGACTTTCAAGACCTCTTAGGGGCAACTGAAGGCAGGATGAACAGACTCCTAGGTGTGGGTGCCACCAAGTCACCCAGGGTTATCACTCGTGCCACCTGGAGGGAGGTGGCACTGACTGTCAACTCGCTCACCCCCACGACTGCAGAACAGTGCTCCAAAAATTCCACATCCTCAGCAGGGCAGGCAAGGTAACGCACTGTACATCTCTTCCTTGCTCACCCTGGGCACCAACAGACACTTCACCCTTTTAAAGCAACACCTTCACAATCAACCCTTCGCAACACTCCCTATCCTGCACTATGGCTACGTAGCTCTCGATGTCCAAAGCTACTGCTAGGAAGCCCCAACATTTTGTGCAACCTGAGTGGATCAACTTCGTTAAAGATACTTAGTTTAGACAAGTAGAATTCCTTCCAAGCAGAAGAGCCACAAGCTGCCGATTGTGGTCAATTAATAGGTCGTCTGTTTCACATGAATATCTGAGGGAAATGCTAAATATCTGCCAGGGGGTGGAGAGAGATATTCTCGTCTCGCCTTGAATATCTCAATGTCTCCTCACCCCTCCCAGACCTTCCCTTTTGTTCTGTCATCCCCTCCCCCATTTCCCAGCCCCCAAACTTGCTTCTTAATCTGTTTCATTTCCTGCTTTTTTCCTTGGTCCTGATGAAGGGTTTCGACCTGAAATGTTGACTCTGTTTCTCTCTCCACGGATGTTGCCTGGCCTGCTGAGGTTTTCCAGCATTTTCTGTTAGTTTGGATTTCCAGCATCCACAGGATTTTGCTATTGTAACATCCATCCAGGGCAGAGGATGGAGCAGTGGGATAGAACACCACCATTTGATTGCTGGAGCCTGGGTTTAAATGAATCAGAGTGACGGTCTTTTTTCTTTTTTAAAAGCCATTCAGATCTGGAGGGAAGAAGTGAATTTGCTGTAAATCAAATCAAGTAAACGCATTTAGCAGGAGCTCAATACAAAAGATCCAACAGGAAGGTGAAATTAAAATAAAGATAAAAATGCTTTTTGAAGGTTTGATTAGATTTTCAGACTCCCTATTTTTCATCGTCGCCAGGTCAAAATCCTGGAACTCGCTACTTAACAGCACTGTGGGAGTGCCTTCATCACACGGACTGCAGCGGACAATGAGACCCTCCTTGTTAGATGAACTGGATATCATGATCTTCACAAGCGCCTATCTTCCAAAAGGTAGACTGATTCATGGCTCAAGGCTAGATGCCAATCCACAAACTAGCTTATTTCGCAATCGTTGAAGTGAACAAATAGATAAAACATTTGAAGTAATTCCCACCACAGTATGACTGAACCTTGTATCCCTTCTCCCAACAAATAAATGACGCCACACTTGCCTCATCTCTGAAACCTGGCCCACCATCTCAGCGGAGGCCGGCTTGCCTCCTCACTGGGTCACTTGGCAGTCTTTGATTTAACGGACAGAGATTTTTGGGGGGATTTTTTTTTGAGGCATCCCAGGTCAAGAAGTTTAATCATTTTTGCTCCCGATTCTCTCCTTGACTGAGCCCTAGTCAGTAGAGGAACCAATTAGGCCTGTTCCTGCCCCTGCCTAAGGTGGACTCGTTGAAGACCAACTCCTGCTGTTTTCCAGATGGATGGCTATCCTAACAATGAGCTTAGATGGCAGGGACGGTTTAACGATTTCCCTCCATTGTTCCAGATCATGAAGAATAAATTCAAATGGCTGCCAGTTACTGCTCAGGTGAGCTCATTAACATACCAATCCCCCCGTCTAAGTAGCTCCAGCCTGTGTCTTAGGGTGGATTTAAAACATTTGTGGACTCAATTTAGCTTAAAAGCAACACTTCCAACGTAACTCATATCCAAATCCCTTGTGTAAAGTGGTCAAAAATCCCAACACACAACAGCAAGAAATTAACTTAATGCCAGAGCTAAAGAGTATTGTTCTGAAGAGCATTGCACTACACTGTTAAACAAACATTTACTAAAAATAAAGATAACATTTAAATGGCAGGAGTAAAAGTATCTTTGTGTTTTGTACAACTCTATAGTTCTATAAAGCACCCCCACACTCTGCCACCAATTCCCCGCTGTGTGAGAATGCTGCTGGGGGTGTCAACTAGCCTCAGTTGACAGCACACTCAAATTCTGGCTCAGAAGGTTCTGGGTTGAGTTCCATACCAAGGTTTTAACTCACAATTTAGATCCAGTGCATTCCGGAGTGAGTGCTGCATTGTTGAAGATGAGATATTGAACCAATACCTGCCTGACTATTCCACTGGATCATATGGACATTAAGCTCCCACTGGAGTTCTTCCATCAATGTTGCTCCCAATATCACAAAAAAAAATCCCAGATTTGATTATGCATCCTGCGGTTTGTGGGATGTTACTGGTGCAGAATTCCCCCTAGAAAAAGCACTGGACTTCAAAAATGTGACGTGCACAATATTTTGATGTGATAAATGCAAATATAATACAAAAGTTTTAACTACAGTTGCACCATTCTTAAAACTAAAAATACATAGCAATGTACTTCTACAATGCACTATGAATTCAGATAAGTCACTTGAGCATCACTCTTGTAGCTTAGAATATGAAAATATTCTAAAAGTAACATATGCACAATTGTTCCATTTCATAACTTTTTTCCAGTGGCTGCTACTGCTGTTTTAGGTAGATTTAGAATGAACAATCTGATGTCATTCCCTCCCTACTTCTGAATAATTTTCTCCTCAGCCTTGCTAGGGCACAGTTTCACCGGCACCCTTCCCCACCCCTCGCCTGTGACTGTTGTTCGTGTATAATCATTTGACAGCGAGTGTCTACAAAGCAGTTGACTGTAGGGGCATCACAACCAAATCTCCATATGCGCACTTTCAGCAAGGGTTACTGGATGGCAATCAGGAGAGGGAACTGTTTCCACTGACCTGGTAGAGAGATCAGCGAGCTCAGCACATACTGGAACTGAACTCCCCCCCCCCCCCCCCCACCCCCCTCCTCCTCTCCTGGTCTGGAGGACTGTTACTCACTGGATAAGGATGCAGTCATGAATGGAATGTAAATCAGTGTGATCTTGTCCTATATACACAGGGAAGCAAATATACAAGGTGCAATTTAGTTAATTTCAAAAATAGCAAACTGGGGAAGCAATTTACAATCTGAATTTTAATACCTGAATCTGACCTAGAGAATCAAGTAATAAAATCTATATTTGACTGTGAAAATGTGGTACAGAATAAGTCACAGTAGAAGGAAAAGAACTGGGAGAAATGACAACAGATTAAAAAAAATCAGGAGATTTAGAGGAGGAAATCAAGTCTTCAGAAAATAGTTGTCCATTAGAGAATACAACACAAAAAAAAACTCACTATTCTTCAGCTTATGATACTACAGTTAATTAAATTGTCTCAATAGGATAGCTTTATTAGATCTGGTCCAATATTAAACATCCCCAAAGTACTAATACCATGAACCTATGTGTCCAGTTTGGTGGAAAATGGTCCCAAAATCTGAGACACACAAATAAATTCAAACATCAGGGCGAAAGGATCGAGGATTTGATAAGATTGGTTGAACTATGAAAAAGGGACACATCTATTTGGCTAGTGGCCTTTTCTGTTCTTAAAATTTACAATGCAAAGACAATTAAGAAATTCTGCAGTAATGGCAATCCTTTTTTGAATTGGGATAAATTAATCAAATCACAATCTAAAACAATAATGAATCACAATAATCAAATGCTGAACACCAAGTCACCATTTGACCTGACGAAACATTGTGCTACTGGAACCAAACCATTAATTTTACTCTCCTATCTTCCACATGACAAATCAAGGGACCCAGAGTCAGGTGCCAAAAGATATGGATAACCTTGGTATCATGGGTCACTAGTATCTCATTTACAGGTATTATAGAGGTGGAGTCCATGGAGTAACAGCGTGCAGGTTCTGCCCATCCAGAGTTCCTCATCTCAACTAAGGAGCTTGGAGATGGCTCGCGCCTCAGGGAAGAAGCAACACATGCCAGAATCACTTACTTCCATGCAAACAAAGAAAGAAAGACAGACTTGCATTTATACAGTGCCTTTCATGACCACCGGATGTCCCAAAGCGCTTTACAGCCAATAAAGTACTTTTTGAAGTGTAGTCACTGTTGTAATGTAGGAAACGCAGCAGCCAATTTGCACACAGCAAGCTCCCACAAACAGCAATGTGATAATGATCAGATAATCTGCTTTAGTGATGTTGGTTGAAGGATAAATATTGGGCAGGACACCGGGGAGAACTGCCCTGCTCTTCTTCGAAGCAGTGCAATGAGATCTTTTACATCCGAGAGAGCAGACGGGGCCTCGGTTTAACATCTTATCCGAAAGACGGCACCTCCGACACTGCAGCGCTCCCTCAGTACTGCACTGGGAGCGTCAGCCTATTTTATGCGCTCAAGTCCCTGGAGCGGAGACTGTGAACCCACAACCTTCTGACTCAAGAGGCGAGTGTGCTACCCACTGAGCCACGGCCGACACAAAAGGTGACTTATGTGCAGCGATATTAAGAGTGGGAAGAAGAAAGCTTAAAAGGAAAATAAAAACAAATAACGTAGTATAGGCACAGCCCCTTTTGCCGCTGCCAATTCTACAAGATAAGGATACCTCACATGGACTATTAGTAAATCTTGTAACTGAGAAAATTAGGCGTCGGGGTCAAAGGTTTGTGTATTGCATATCAAGGCTAACAGTACATTATCAACACATAATTCCTTCATACTCGAGTCTCAAGCAACATAGCCTTATAAGGGCTAGCTATACAAATTAAGAAGCCTTGTACTGAGGTTATTGTGCCTGTTGACACGCCAATATTAAGGCTGCAATATATTACAGTTAAATAAACATCTCCGATGAGCTGTTTGTAATTGAGGCATATTAATGAAACACTTGGCCTATAAGCCCGTATCACATTTGTTGAACAGGTCCTGCTAATGATTCTAACTATTTAAATGCAATCACTCCATATTTACAAAGATATAAGTGGTGTTGAAATGATTCAATTAGGTTGCATTTTGCACTTTTATTTCAAGAATGATTGTTTAGTTTGAGATGTAAACTTGTTCTGGGTAGCTGAATAAAAATAAAAGCTATTCTATCCTGCAGGTCACAGTTGAGGAATCTAGTCACGATGGTGCACATAAGCACTGCAAAAGGAGGACAATTTAGAGGACAGTAGTCAAGTGAGAATAAGAAAAAGATCGGAGACAAAGTATAACTGCCCTGAGGGAGTGCGATTCAAGAAGCTCACTAATTCAGGGCATGATGCCAAGCTCATCCTCCATCTAGAATGGCCTGATGCTGTACCTGAAACCCAAAACTCTGCACGGCTCCCCCTGCTGGACAAGAACAGCACTTCTATTATCCACACTTCAGGACAGCAAAGCCAAGTATCATAATTGGGAGCTTTTGTCCTGTGACTTAATTCCACTAAGGGACAAGCTTTTTATTAATGCCTGTTTTCTCCCCTTTTCCAAGGTGTTGACTCCCGCTGTGGTGTAGTGTCAAGACAATAACAACCAAAGTGACCATTCTTTATTTGTGAGTGCAGAGTGAATGTTGGCATGCCATTCAAGCAAGAGAAGGCAGCACAGCCAAGCCTGATTTTGTCCTCGCCCAACCACCAGTTTCCAGCAGAGATTATTGCACAGCAATGTGGAGCAGGAACCCCAGTCCAGGCTCTCAAGAGGCCAACCGTACCAGCCCCCTACCTGACAAAAGATCAGCTAACTGCGCCGAAACCAGGAATCAAATCTGCCACCTTCAGCTCCGCATGGCTCAGCTGCATGCTGCCTTTGCCAATTAAGCTGGGGGAATGTACGACCAGGCAGCTTTCAGCAATCTTCAGCGATGGGACTTCGTCTCCTCTCTATCTCAGCAGGAATCAAAGTCAGATCTTGCACAGCAGAAAGGAGTGTTCAACAAGTTATATTCTAACACCACCTGTTCCCAAGATTTAGTTAAGTAACAAGTGGAACAATATTGTTAACTACTGCAAACGTAAGACTGCTCTGCCTGTCTGGGTTATGCATCCTTTGAACATGGGATAATCTTGCACACAGCCAATGACCGTTTTCTCTGCTCACCATGTACTTTTCACTTGAGCAATGCTTTCCATTTGGGAGGGCAGATAGGCTAATTCTGCCCTGCCACTGCCCAGAATAGCTCTGTAACCAGCTTCCTAGGAAATGAACAAAGGTGGGCCAGGATACCTCTCCAATTCTCCCCCCATCAGCACACATTCACCTCCTTTCCTTGATAATATGGCTGAGATTGGCAACACGCCATGCGGGGAGCTCAGCGGTACAGACTCACATTGCAGCACTTTGTGGCAGTAGATTTTCAATGGGGTCATAGCCCTAGGTTTTATTTTTATTTTAGAAAAGGGGGCGGCAAAATGGATATTCTGCAATATATTGCAGCTTTATACTTGGTGCCAATCATTCACAAAATGGCAGTCAAAAAGTTAGTGTTCAACCCAGTCTTACCCCGAGCTGAGTACGTATTCTAAGCTGCTTGCAGTATTTAATGACACATTTTAAATGAAAAAAAAAGGCAATGACAAAGAAAAATACTGTGCCTCCCCCTCCCCTCCACCCCAATAAGTAATTGGGGATTTGTAAAGTGGCTAAAAATGTCCTTCCCTCTCAAGGAAAAAGTTGCAGTTCAAACTTTGGTGCCCACTCCAGTGCGCTATTAACCACGGCATAGGCTGCTGCCCCCAGTGCCACAGTCAGCCCCATCACTGCCAGTTTTATCAACCTCCTGGTCCCCGTTATTGCCACAATTGCACTCGTTCTGGGTTCTTGCTGGAGCTGTTCTCTGAATCGCCTCCGGAGCACTGCATCAGGACGCTGCTGAGCCGACACCAGTTCAAAGTCCTTGAAGGTTGAGACAGCGGTGCTGTGGAGGTGGACAGATAAAAGGCCTCAATTAGACAATTCACATGCAGTAACAAAAAAGTCTCAAGGCAACGCTCAACCTATCCAGTAAGACAAAATCAACATTTAAAAAAATTCCGATTCAGAATTTGCCCCTTGTTTAAAAAAAAAAGTGTCAGTGATCCCTCACTGGCTCAGTGAGTTTATCCAGACTGCAGAGCTCCGGCTGGTCAGACGTTGGATTCTTGGTTGCATTAGCTGATCTCACCTCGACCATCTTAGGGAGAGGATAAAAAAAAACACAGCCAGGGTTCCTGGCCCTGATCGTTACCCAGCAACTTGTGCTGGAAATGCATGAGTGTACTTCAGGTGAGCACAGATGAGGCTAAGCAAATAGCCCACCAACACTCACCGTCAAAACTCATACACGAACAAAAGCCACGCGTGAGGTTCTGGAGGACAAACAGCACTTGTGGAACCATATGTTAGCAAGAGGACAGAAGAGAAAATTAACAAGGAAAAAATGGAAAAATCATACAAATCCTCAATCTCCACATTTTTTGTAAAATAGTTTTGTGGTTTCTTTCGTTGCACATATGCCGCTTCACTGGATAATGCCACAAGCTGAATATAGAATAGGAGCAAGGCCATGATTCAAAGTGACTTCAATGGAATTCCATGAAAAACAAGTCACAGCAATAACCCTGAAGATAATGAAATTCAACATTTTAAACCTTTGAACATTATACATTTTTAATTGGGGATCCATTATTTTTCAGAATTTATAAAGACTGCAGTTAGTACTGTAATTTATGGATTTATTTCAACTCTGCAGGCCGCAGTCACGTTTCTGCATCATTCTGAAGAATAACCCTTGTATTTATATAGCATTTTGCCATGTCAAATCGCACAAAGAATTACTTTCTGCAGTGCAGGGGCCATTCTGTCGGCAAACGCAGCTGCCACGCTGCGCCATTTACCGAGACCAGTAGAAGTGGGAAGGCCCCCACCCCCATTCAAGTTTATTCGATACCTCAATACCACTTTTACGGTGTGAGGACATGAATCTATCACTGTTCTCTAGCCTTTGGACATTCATTACCTACAGCGGAGAGGGTGATCTGTCTCAGTACTGCTAGGATATCTCTCACAGCAGCCCAACAATGGATGCTTCTCAAGATTTTCCTTCCCCCCCCTCCACCTCGTCTCCACATCAGAATTTGCTTAATTGCACTTGCTCCACTCATGCACTCCCAATTCCCACGGTGTCACACTGTTACCCAAAGCACTGTGACACACTTAATACCTCACCTCCCCATACTACACACTGTTCCCTGCCCAAGAAGGACAGACCTGTGCTGTGACAGCAGCCTTAAGGCACATTAACATTACATAAACAAGACTGCTCAGAGCGGTTTTAGCCTGTAGAACCATTTACATTGCAGCTGAATTTCGCTGCACCAACAGCAATAGCAACGTAAAAACAATTCTTTAGTTGGAAAAAAAGATAGAACAGCATTGGGAAATATTTAAAACAGTAATCAATAAAACAACAACAACTTGTATTTATATAGCGTCTTTAACGTAGTAAAACATTCCAAGGCGCTGCACAGGAGTATTTTAAGACAACAAATTTGACACTGATCCACATAAGGATAAATTAGGGCAGGTGACCAAAAGCTTGGTCAAAGAGGTAGGTTTTAAAGAGGAAATAGAGGCGGAGAGGTTTAGGCAGAGAATTCCAGAGCTTAGGGCCCAGGCAACAGAAGGCACGGCCACCAAAGGTAGAGCGATTATAACCAGGCTCAAGAGGGCAGAATTAGAGGAGCGCAGATATCTCGGGGGGGGGTTGTGGGGCTGAAGGAGATTACAGAGATAGGGAGGGGCGAGGCCATGGAGGGATTTGAAAACAAGGATGAGAATTTTGAAATCGAGGTGCTGCTTAACCAGGAGCCAGTGTAGGTCAGCGAGCACAGGGGTGATGGGCAAACAGGACTTGGTGTGAGTTAGGACACAGGCAGCCGAGTTTTGGATGACCTCAAGTTTACGTAGAATGGAATGTGGGAGGCCAGCCAGGAGTGCATTGGAATAGTCAAGTCTAGAGGTAACAAAGACATGGGTGAGGGTTTCAACAGTGGATGAGCTGAGGCAAGGGCGGAGACGAGCGATGTTACGGAGGTGGAAATGGGAGGTCTTTGTTATGCTGCGGATATGTGGTCGGAAGCTCATTTCCGGGTCAAATATGACACCAAGGTTGCGAATAGAGCCCAGGAGAAATATATTCTGCTAATAAATTAGAACAAACTAACCAATAATGAGACACTAGCGATGAATAGAGAGATCAGGGCAAAATTGAAAGTAAAGAAAAAGGCATACACTAAATTCATAGAAAACAAAGGAGTTGACAAAGGGGAATACAAAGGGGTTAGGAAAGAATATAGCTGCATTCATTTATCTGTTGCAATGATATGTTGGACATAATATGCTACCTTCCCCAGAGTGGTCTAAGCGCCTGAACACGATTGATTCCTGATGGCATTCTTTATCATAACTCTGGTTGAGGCACAGGACTCATTATACCAGTACTCTGCAGCATTGGGAGGAGCCCCCAGTGGCATCAGCCGCAACAACAGTACGTAGTAGCTCGCACCTTGATCTTTGCAGTTATTCAAACAATGAACCATTTACCCATTTCTATTCAAATCCCACCACTGGAAGTTGTAAAACGGTATTTTAAAAATCTGGTAATTTGAGCCCGGCACCAGAAATATTACCATGATGAAAGAGACCCAACTGGTTCACTAGTATCCTCCAGGGAGACATCGGCCACCCTGATCTAATCTGGTCTATATGCAACGCCAATCCCACACTCTGTGGTTAACTCTCAATACCCTCAAGGAAAATAGGAATGGGCAATAAAAATTGCCTTGTTGGCATCATCCACATCCCAAGAACAAACGCACAAGAGAACCGGGCACTCCACTGAAGGAATAGGAAGCCCCACAAGGCTCCCATCTAGGACTCCTTGAACCTCATGGGTGCCTGCCAGCCTGTAAAAGCCAAGGGCAGACGCTTACTAGACCCTGGCATTTATATTAGCCCTGGCAAACACAACTGTAACCTCCTGATCACAGTGATGTGCAGTAGATTGGTTGATACAGGCTCAGTTACCTGTGCCCTTTTAAAAAAAAAACTCTAGTGGCAAAAGATTTAAGGCCGTTGTTATCTTCAGAGCAGGGGAGTTCTCCTGGTATCCTGGCCAACATTTATCCCACAGCCAACGCCTAAAACAGATGAACTGGCCATTTATTTCATTGCTGTTTGTGGGACCTTGCCGTGCAAATTGGCTACCGCATTTCTCTACGACAGTGACTGCACTTCAAAAAGTATTCCATTGGCTATAAAACTCTTTGGGCTGTCCTGAGGTTGGGAAAGGTGCTATATAAATGCAAGTTCTTTCTTTCACTAGCACGAAGAGTGCAGTGCAAGCTCCCGAGCGAGATTGCACGTCCTCTCCTAGCAGATGGCAATTTCCTGACCAATTCCTTACTGAACCACAGCCTTCCCAAGCACTGCCCTTTAGAAAGTTCAAAAATGGTCCTTCTGGGACGGTACACCCACACAGCTTGGTACCTCGTATGTGGCATCTATTCAGTGCATTCATCCAAAGGCACATGACCAAGACTAGAAATAATACAACAGTCATCTAAGCCTCTAGCTGAGATCGCAGCCTGTAATAACGCCAATGAATGTAGTACCTGTATATTGGTTAGATACTGTGGAATATGAAAGCATATTATTCAGTTTCAGCATTTTTTTTTTTTTACCAGTGCTGCGTTAATTTACAGCTGACTACCAATGAAATAATGCCTAGTATATGGAGTGTAGTCCACACACAAATAAATACAATGTCTAAGTAAACCTTAAAGAATATTATTTTCCCATTCCGAGCTGCTCCACTACTGATTCTGTTATCTAAAGCACAAGATATGGTAGGATAATAAAGACCCTCCAAACCATTTTGTTGCATCCTTCCAAAATACCAATTCTACTCTCTTCCTGTAACAGTATCTAGTTGTTTCTTAAATCAGTCTAGTGTCCTGGCCTTAAACACCCTCCCTGGCAACCCATTCCAGTTGTTCACTGCTGTAAAGAAATGCTTGCTAATATCTGGCCTAAATTTGCCCTTCAAACCTTGAACCTGTGCCTTCATATCTGGCAGCATGGTTTTTGAATTTCCTTCTCTATCCCGCAACGTGCGCCTCTTAAATATCCCCTCCAAGATGTCTCTTTGAAGCTGGGAGAGCCTTAATTTGGCTAGTTGTTCCTCATAGCTTTGACCTTTATTTAGTCAATTATATTAAACTGGTACTTTACCCACATACTGATAATTATCGAAAAGAGGCAACAGCTGGAAAAAATAAAATATGGGAACGAGAAGAGTATCATTGTTCAGGGCAGTCTGTGAACAGAGTTTATACCGAAATTCTCCTCTGGTGACATCATGGATACAGAGTACAGTTCAAAAAGGACAAAAGCCACCAATTGTTAAATGGAACCCAATTATAAACTAAACTTGGCTAAATGCTCTGGAGGAATTTTCTTTTGGGGTGGGGGGGGGGGGGGTGACGAGACAGTGGAGGATCGCTCAGTGCACAAAAAAAAATTCTGAGTGGCTCCCAGCACAAAGTGGTGGTCATATCCAGGAAATCAGAATCTTGGCACCCAACTGAGCCACCCTTTACCTGAATACCAGTGGGAAGATGCATTCATCCTCCTCCTTTAGGCTGGACTGGACTAGATCGTCCCAAGGCGCACGTTCAACACTCGATTTCCTACTACAGGGTTGCAGGCCTGGCTGCACAGCTGCCATCAAACTTACTTAAATGAGTTTTGTTTATTTCCAAGCACGTTGGGGAAGTTCGCCAACCTTGCGCTAGTTTTCCTTTTCTCACACACTTCTACAGGTGTCAGGAACGATCATACCTCACCCTAGTGGCCATTTGTGATGTGTGAATGTTGACAAAGTCTCTGTGGGTTATTCTACCACAGAGGGCATCACAGCCGAGCCCAATCCGGTCAGCACCTAACATTCACTTATGTGCGCTCTTTGCAGGAAGGGGATCCCTGGATATTGCTCACAACTAGGCCCCCCCGGCTGAGCTTTCCCTTCCCTGGCCTACGGTTATGGAGACCAATTGTAGTGCTCTGCTCCGATCAGTTACCTCAGCCCAGACCAGGGATGGACCGTCTGCTCTGAATAGCTTACTTTTACATCAGACATTGACTATTGCTTTAGGTGGAAAACCTCATCAAGTTTGACATGCCCTTGAGTTGGGAATTTATCTCCTGTTGGTTGAGGAAAGTATCAATAGAATCAAAGAATCACAGCACAGAAGGAGGCCAATCAGCCCATCATGCCTGTGACAGCTTATTGAAAGAGCTATCCAATTAGTTCCACTCCCCTATCTTTCCCCATAGCCCTGCAAATTTTTCCTTTTCAAGCATTTATCCAATTCCCTTTTGAAATTTTACGATTGAATCTGCTTCCACCGCCCTTTCAGGCAGCGCATTCCAGATCACAACAACTCACTGAGTAAAATAAATTCTCATCTCCCTGCTGGTTCTTTTTGCCAATGACCGTAAATCTGTGTCCTCTGGTTACCAACTCTCCTGCCACTGGAAACAGTTTCACCCCATGTTGAACGCCTCTATTAAATCCCCTCTTAACCTTCTCTGTTCTAAAGAGAACAATCCCGGCCTCTCTAATCTCTCCACATAACTGAAGTCCTTCAGCCCTGGTACCATTCTAGTCAATCTCTGCACCCTCTAATCAGTAGGCATGGGGAAGTCCACATTCTGCCCACCCTGCCTTTTTCCAATTGACTGGAGGTGGTTGCTCAGTGACTAAATTTGCAAGTGTGAAAAAAGGGGCGGGGGGAGGGGGTTGGGAAGAAAAACAGCAAGAGTTGTTTATATCTAGATTTACAAATAATCGGGTTATGCTTTAATCATTTCTGACCCCCTCTCCACTCTTTAATAATGCAATTTCAAAGAGTATCTGAACTGAAAACTGGTTCATTAATTTAAAAGAAAACTCTTACCTTTAGCTTTCCCTTTCTCAGTTTGCTGTTACAATGTAAACACAGCTGCATTTTCTGCCTGCCATTTATTTCAGTCATGTAAGCACCAGGTAAATGGAAAAGCACTTCCTGTTCAGATTATAGTGCACAGCTCCTCACTCTATCTTTGCTGGAGATTGGATCTGGACAGCAAAGCTAGAATTCAGAATCTAAATTGTGTCATCTAAATATGACAGAGTGATGAATGCATGGAGCTAGAGAGTCTAATTGTCCTGTTGCTGTATCCAGCCCACTGGCAGCCCTACAGTACAATACTAAGGCAGATATGCCCCTCCCATCACATACATTATTTTCCAAAAGGAAAATCTATCTCTGCTAGCTTATCTGCAATAATAGTTACTGGGGAATTTAGGACCATGCTATACTGGGGTGCTTTCTGCCCGTGAACACAACCTGTAAGGAAAAGAAGACATCAATAAAAGCTCTTAGAGTTTAATCATAGTGCTGTTACTATCTAGTATATATATATCAAAAATACAAATTGGCTCTATATATATATAAAAAATTCACTCAGGGGGTTGTGACTCTTTGGAATTCTCTGCCCTAGAGGGCTGTGGATGCTCAATCGATGAGTATTTTTAAGGCTGAGATCGATAGATTTTTGGACTCTAGGGGGAATCAAGGGATATGGGGATCAGGCGGGAAAGTGGAGTTGAGGTCGAAGATCAGCCATGACCTTATTGAATGGCGGAGCAGGCTTGAGGGGCCTTGTGGCCGACTCCTGCTCCTATTTCTTATGTTGTTATTCATACAAATGTTGCAGATCCTGTTGTACAAGCCTGAACTATTTCATCAGACACCCAATGGAATTTCTTATGTTCTTATAAGTTATGCTGTCTCCCCTGCCCACATAACAATTACATATTCGTTGAATAATCAGAGTTTAAAGTAAAATAAGCTAGTGACATCAATCTTACACCTTTACTTTCTTTAAGTTGGGAATAATGGTCGTTACAGCTAGCTTCTTGGATAGATGATGTGGCTGCAGACGGCACATTGGCAGTCAAAACTGCTGCTGTCAGTCAGCGGAATACATTTTGGGCAAGTAGGAAAAGCAAAACCAAAAGGAAGTACAGTCAAAGCGGCATCAGAGGAGACTGGAACGCTGCTGTGAGCATATACAAACTAAAGGGTGGAATTTCTACTGGTGCCCAATGAGCAATTTGCACTCAATTCCCCAACATGGTTCAGTTCCTGCTCTCAGATGGAGATGGGCGAGTGGAGGAAAGGTATGTGTTTATCAGCAGAAAAAAACCCCAACAAAATTGATGAACCTAGTATCTTAACAGCAGCACAAGGAGATACTGTGGACCATGCAAGCCTCCCTTGACTGGGGAGTGTAGTGTGCGCGCTGCAGGGTTACCTTAAACAATGGGAGGGGGTGTGCGGAAGAAATAATTCGAACGGGAAAGAGAAGGGAACAATTACATTACTGGGCGAGACTATAAGATTAAGTACTGAATTGCACTGTGTTGTAGTATCCAGTTCCTGCCACTGTGAAGCAGTGCGTGTAAACTGAAGATTGCAACATTCTCAGAGGAGTCACACAGAAAGTCTGAAGTCCATACTTGAAGGGAGGAACCTAATTCACTGAGCTGGTTTCTATAACACTGCAGGGTCCTGAACCAAGAGATCATAGATTCCTTTTCTCTTTGCTGATCTGCAATAGGTTCCAAGTTTGAATGGTCATCCATTGTAATAATTTTTACAATATTCCATTTTGCTAGGTTTACATTAGCAAAATTGCCTCTTACACTAGGTAAATGGCAAAATACAGAGAATAGGTTTGGCAGTGGAAGTGCTGCATACACGGATATAGACTACTGTAGTATTCTTCAGAACAAACATCAGTGCTAATTTTAAATTGGAGAAAGGACACTTGATCCTATTCAATCCTCACTATAGTGCCTTCTGACAAATACGCAATCGGTCGCATTTAGTTTTCAGATATCAGCAACATTCCCAATAAGCTGCGCAGCGGTCTGGAGATCCCTCGCAGGCCCCTCACCGGCTTCTCAATGGGAGAAACCGTGCGTGCGTGAAATTTTGAACGGGCTGCGCAGCCAGTTAAAGGGCCCGTGCACCAAAAAAAATTAGGGGGAACATTGGATATCAGTGCCACAATTTTATTAAAAAAGCTATAAAAATCTTGTGAGTCTAATATTTTAAGTAGTGTATCTTTATAAGAGGAGACATGTTTTAAGAAACTATCATTTGAATCTGTAACAAGGGGAAGAGGGGCAGCTGCACTGGGGGTCACACATCAGGAGGGGTCAGTCAGCACTACTGAAATGCTCCAATTACAGCCTCTCATTACAGTAGTAGAATGGATTTCTTTCTAGAGAGGAGAATAGAATCCGGGTAAGTGCTTGCATGTAATCTAATTAACTCTGTACATGTCTCACAACAGAAGGTTTGAAACATGACGACTGCTTTATAGACATTCCTTACTGAATGGATCCTCTATAGGAGGTCAAAACATACCAATGTTATCTAACCACATTCAGTGGAGGATGATACAGGACAGCAAACTGCCATGGAGTGCATCCAGTCTTTATAAAAGCCACTGGGAATCAGTTTGTAATCTGTAGGCGAGTGAGAAGATAACAGGCGCACAGTGACATTTAAACCTTCTGTACTTCTCAGAATTAATGTTTCCTTTAAGCTGCGCAGCGCTCCAGGGGTCCAGCGCAGCCGATGAGCCGACTTTTAAATTGAGAAACGGAGTATGCGCAGACTTTTGAATGGGCCGCGAGTCCGTTAAAGGGGCCGCGCGGCCCAAAACAAAGTTATGGGGCACATTGCCCAGAACCCTCTTGGTCTTGTCTTGAACGCTTCTTGCTTGACCAGATGGAGCTGGCTATCTAGCACTGGATGAATTGGGACGGTATTCAATATAGCCCAGGCTGTTTTTGTGACTTCCATTTATGAATGCTTTTCTATTCCTACTACAGAATTTCACTACAGGAAACTTTGTGATATCTGGCACCGACGGGACCGAGCTGTTGCCGATCTATCAAAACTGCCGGACATACAAAGTTAATGTTGAAGCATACGGAGGTTTTAATCTCCGTATCTGACAACAAACACTGTTGCTTAGCAACAGCTTCTAAACAGTCGGCTGCAGCTGCAAGCGTCTCTAGCTGAAGCTGTTGCTATAGCTACAGACCTTGCAGTGCCTGACTGGGAAAAAAAAAGCAACGAGAACTAAAAAAACTTCTCCTGATTTTTGCCGTTAGATCGAGTATTCCGGACATATAACCTCCGGATAAACCAAAGTTTCCTGTATTTTAGATTGACCTGTAATTTTGATTGCTTCTTTATTGTTCTCGTGATTTTCTTTCCTAATACCAATTGAAATTTACAAATAATAGAACAAGTCTGCTGTTTGTGCAGCCCTCAATAAGCATTTGTGTCTTGATCATTAAATACATTATACTAACGCTCCCCGTCCCCACACAACTCAGTGGGTAAATGCACATGGCGTAGGCATTGAGCCATATAGATCATGAACATCCCAGGTGCAGCAATGGGCTGTATTATCAAACCCAAGCCAGACTGGCCTGGTCATCCCTTG